>NC_046168.1:65941968-66241968 GCF_011064425.1 Rattus rattus
TCCTGCAGCTTGTTGGGCAAGCTCCACTGTGTCTCTTATAGCATTTAAAAAACAACATGCCACCCTGCCCTGGGGCTGTCTATCGGGTTACCGGCAAGCCACAGGACAAAGGAGGACACATTCCTGTGTACTTTGAGGTCACAGGTTATTGGTTTGGGGAAGTCAGCTACGGAAGAGCAGGAGAGAGGTGGGCTTAGGGTCGGGCTAGCTTTTTGTCCTGTGTTTTTCATCATTGCCAGGTGATGCACAGAGATAGAGAAGAGCAGCATTGTGTCCCTCTCTCACCAGGGGCAGGGATCTGTAGTTTCTGGGGATCCTGCAGGAGACTTCCTCTTCTCCCAAGAGCCATGTCACCATGCAGCATCTGCCTTAGCAGGTCTGGGGAGGCCTGGGGTGTGTCTGTAACAAACTCCCAGGGATTTCCAGTGACTGTGCTTTGAGTAACAAGGGCTTAGGGCTTTTCCCAGAAAGTATTTAGCCTGACCTTCCTCCCCCAGCCCCCAGCTTCCTCAATCATGCCCAATTGCCAATCAGAGCTGAGGGTAATGTGAGGGCAAATATGTGCTGGGGGCTGTGCTAAGCCCTCTGTTGGGGTGAGCTCATTTCTTCCTCTCAGTTGCCCCATGAGATAACCCTGCTCATCCTTCTCCATCTCTGCGATGGGGCTCTTGCTTTGAGCAGAGTCCTCCTGACTCCTTCCCAGTCTCCCACTGACTTAGGAACTTCCCTAATTCCATTTTAGGTCTGACTTCCTTGACTCTCTTTGGACCATCAATGCATTTGCTGGTCTCTGATGAAGGACTAAGAAGGCACGTACTTGCCACCTTGTATCCTTTCATTAGATGCTACATTGTAATGGACAGGTGCACGGATGGGTGTGCGGGATGAGAGCACGTGATTAGCTTTTTTTTTTTTTTTTTTTTTTTTTTTTTTGTTTTGTTGATTTACCTGGCTGGGAAAAACAAAACAGATAAGGGAGGAAAGGTTTTTTTTGGCTGGTGGTTTAGTAAGGTTTCAGTCCATCATGATGGAGAAGACAGGGAGAAATTCATGGTGGAGGAAAAACCCAGGGATGATTCATGGACCAGGAAGTGGGAAAAGGCCAGAATCAGCGAGTTAGGCTAACCCTTCAAAGGCCTGTTCAGAGTAATCTGTTTGTACCAGACAGGACCACCTTATAAAGGACCCACCGTCCTCCAAAATATTGCCATCCACTGAGAAACATGATTTCGAAACATGAGCCTGTAAGGGACATTTCAGTTTCACACGGTAACAGTGTATATTACTCATTTGAGTAAATTTGACTGGTTTCAAAAAATAGTAACAAAAAAACTATAGTAAGGAAACAAACAAACACCAAGCTTACAATGCTCAGAGATAGAACCACAATCCAATGGCTAGATCTGTTCCCAGGGCAAGAACTCAGGCTGCCCCCGCCACTGCCTCACAAGACCAGTCTACTATTCCCCACCAGGTGACACATGACAGAAATGACAGTACCGCCTTGTTGGAGAAGAGTTTCTGAGAGTAGGAGGCCTCTATTGTAACAGTTAAATGAGTGGCTAGTGTTGGTAAACAGAGCTGTTCGTGACCAAGTGTGATAACGTCTGCCTGCCAGGCAGCCCCACCATTGGGTCCTAATTGCACACTGCTCATCCTTTACATACTGCATATTAATAAAGACGATAAGGCCACGCAGGACAAGAAATTTGCATTTGGGCACTGTGGGTACCAGACATGACTCAAACCTCAGTACCATCTCGTTAACCTAAGCCGGCTGCTGTGAATTTGAACACAAATTCTAAGACAGTAGTGGTCCATTACTTCCGGATCCACACACTACGTGGACCTAATTGCTAAGGAGGGTTTATGAGGAGGGACTCGCCATAGACAGTGTTAACTGAACAGATAAACTCCCGATGGAATTAGCTTTATCTACAGAGAGTGCCCGTGTTAGGGTGATTTAGGGGAAGGCAAGGGCCAGTTAGCCGGAACGTGATGTGCATAGAGATAATAACATAAGGAAGGTTGGGAGAGACGCTGGTAGGGCCTTGGTGATCTAAAGTGTGGGAAGACATCTTGTCAAATGCAAAGCATAAGTAAGCCATTTTGGCTGTGTTCCAAATGCCTTTAGACACTATTCCCCCCAAGCCTTCTTTTACTTCATACACAGGCACAGCATCCTATGGTCCTGCCTAGTTCCTCTAGGTAGAGTTAAATAGTGAACAAAAGGGAATTTAGGTCCAGCAAACTACACAGAAGTTACTGGGGAAAGAAAAACCCTTGAGTGACACTTAGGTGGAAGAACAATTACTGTAGGTTGAAGGGCCATTTGAGCCATACCCTTTGCAGACTGCAAGGAAAAATCACCTGAATTTATTATAGATCCTCACACCCACAGAATATGACAAGATCCTAAGCGCTGCCCTTGAACTGTTGGCGTGCTCAGGTCACGGATGAGAGGTGACTGTTGTTCTGACCCCTGTGTCCTCAGGCCCTCTGTCTCCTGCTCTTTCAATGCAGCAGTGTGTTGTCCCATCTTTCAAGGGACATGCAGCTATGTCCTCAAAGGACTCTTGCTGTGTGTGTCACACAGCAAGCCCTGAGAAACTGGAGTAGAGGCATCAGCTTGCTTCTCCCTGTCAGGACAGTGGTTTCTCTACCGCCGGGAGGTCCTCCTTGCTCCCGGGAATGGTGGTTTCTCTCTTTCTTCAAGTCTTTGGACAAAATGGTCCTCCTTGTGTTTGCCGACAGATACTTACTGGCTACCCAATATGGCTAGAGCTAGTACATGCTAGGCATGCAACTGTATGCAAGACCAAGTCCCAGCCATGGGAGAGAGAGGCTTTATGGATATAGGGGTGTCCCGCAGCAGCAGCTCAGGATGCACACTGCGACTGCTGATAAACCAGGAGAGGAAGCAGAGGTTGCAGGGGTGGGACTGGGGTTGGGGGGGCTGCTCTTTAGGAAGGGTGCCTGGCCTCTTGAAGTTCTAATCTCTGAAAACATGTTAAGTTCCTCTAAGTTGGCCCCAGAGCCTGAGAGTCTGGAATGCAGGCTGATTTTCTTCCAATCTTATCCCCGATGATAAGAAAGACTGTCCCCATCTACTCGAATAGAGACAGAGAGAGGAAAGCCAAGGAGAGAGGCCAGGCTGTAACACCACTCGACACGGGTGTGTAAAAGATGTGTCACAATTTTGTAGGCTCTCGCTGTTTCTCAAATCCACACACTCACACTCCTGAATGGTGAGTCCATGGAAGCCATCTTGCCCGGAGGAGGACTCTCAGTGGTAGAAGTGATAACACAAAGTTTGACAGAAGACAAAGAAGACCTGGAGTTCCTGAATGTTCTAATCGCGTGCCTTGGTGTGCTCCACCTTTATGGAGACCTAGAAACCCACAGGATTAGCTTGTAAAATATAAATTGTTTTGAACCACAAGAAAGTCAAAATTCAAAAACGGCAGGAGAGACTGCTACCCTGGGTGCCAGGGCCTTATCCCAGATACTTCGTCAAAGGGACAAGGATCAGAGAAGGCCAAGAAGAGACAGGAAGGTAGTAGTACCATTGTCTTGATGTGTATCATGTGGCTGTTTGTACCTGCTGACTGACTAGGTACGTAAGGCCAGATGTTCAGATTTGCTTCAGGCCTGTAGCTGATATGAAGGAGCAGAAGATGCTGGTCCTGTCAGCCTCAGACAGGATCCTCAAGTGATTCAGAAGCTGGGGATACAGCAGCACTAGGAACACAGAGTCAGCATGCAGCCGGGGGAAATGCCACACCAGTTTTGAATATCCACTCAGATATGCTAGTTCGTAATGATCTGGGCTACAGAAACAGTTCAGCATGGAGCCTATGGTGACAGAGAGCAAAATGGACCCTGAAGGTCATCCTATCCCGTGGTGATGACTTACCTGAGGTACTTCCGGGGGACCCATCAAGCCAAGATGGAAAAGAGTCGATTTTCTTCTCTTACAACTAGGTTATCTCCTGGTACAAGCAGCTTCTGGTTTTAGCAGACGTACCATGTAGCACCTGGGGACAAGGACTGAGTTGTCCAGTACTTCCCTCACAGCCACAAAGGTGACTGCTTTAACCGCATGTTTATATCACAGTTAGGATACCAAGAACTGAGCCCCTCAGCCCTCCGAAGAGTGCTTTACAGTCAACTCTTCAGGGCCAGTTCCAGAGAGTGAGTCTCGATGCATTCCTAGTCTTAATGAGGTTCTAGTTCTATCACTCTCCCACAGAGCATCTCCTGAGCTGGACTCTCTGGTCTATATTTATTTCTTTTAAAAAAAGTTACAACAAACTGGGTTTCTTAGAACAAGGGACGGTTGTGATATCAAGGCTCAGCTCCTTGTGAAAGCGCTGAGAATACTCCTGCCTCCCAGCTTCTTTTGGTTGCTGGCAGCCCTGTATGCTCTCTAGCTCATAGCTGTTTCACACCAGCATCTGACTCCAGCCTTACACGGCCTGCTTCCTTGTGTAAACCTCTGTGTGCAGATCTCTTTCTTCTTAGGACGCCAGTCATCGGATTAGGGACCAACCCACTCCGGCCTGACCTCACTTGATTACATCTGGAAGACCGCGTTCCCAAATCAGGTCATGCTTAGGGATACTAGGGGCAAGGAAGGACTTGAATACATCCTTTTGGTCCTGTACTATGTAAAAGAAAGGAGGACCTTGAGTGCAAGCATTTATTGCTGTCTTCTTCCTAACTCAGGATGCAATCCCAGCAGCCGCCTCAAGTGCCTGCCATGACGTCCCCATCACTCCCCACCACGATAGACTGCAGCCTCAAATGGGGACCAGAACAAGCCCTTCTTTTCTTCAGTTGCTTCAGCAACAGGAAGAGCGGCTGCCACGCTCAGGCAATGACTCCTGGAGCCCACGGGGGCTTCAGTGTATTTTTGTGAGACGAAGGAACTAGTAATTGGAGATTATCTGTTCTGCATTTTCTCCAACGCGCTCGATGCATTTCTTTCTTTCCAGAACTAGGATGACTTTTCCCCCACGCTGTGTCATTTCTGTCTCAGCAAAGCATTTACTGTACAATTGCCATCAAGTGTTTCCTCAGCCAGGATGTTATTCTGCGAACTGCGGCAGAGTCTGATTCATCCTTGAAGGGTCTAGACAGATTGGTGGACTTGAACCAAACCCAGCTAAAGAGTCAAGACAGGAACATGAAAACCCAGGTTCCCACCCCCTCCAATTGACCGCGCTGCCACATCTGTCAGGCTGCGGGGGGCGGGGGGGAGGGTAAGAGCAGGGGTAGGAGGTGAAATCGCAAATTCTGTAAGTTCCCCTTTCTGCTGATGTTTGAAAAATGTATCTTTCTGAGTCAGCTTAGGTATTTTGATACTGTCTTGAGATTTGGGGCTTTTTTTTTTTTTAAGTGATGATTTAAAAACAAGTGCTTTCATATCTCCCATTAAATAGATGGGGGCTGAACAGGAAAATAACCATCATCTTAGATCTTCATCTAAGAAGCTCTCCGTCTACCTTGGCAGCTGGGGAGCATTCAGTACGGACACTCAGCGGCCCTTTATAAGGACCTCGGAAGTGTCTGCAAGGCTATGCTACTGGCAAGAATGGTGACAAGGGTGATGGGATGGTGACTCCTGGTCGGCTGGATTTCACTTTCAAGACAGGGCTCTGCTTTCTATAAACACAGGCCCAGCCTCTAGAGGAGATCAGTCACTAGAGCATCATTCTGGGATCTTTCCTCTCAAATTCACGTCACTGGGCGGGGATGGATAAACGGGCGTGGGGTGAAATACAGTTGGGCAGACAGGCTTCGAAGAGAAGGGTTAGGGGGTTGAAGTGCCCACTAGAAGTTTTTGTCTACCTAGAATCGTAAAAAGGACTTAATCATTATAATCAGTCAAGATGAGGTCATACTGGGTCAGGGCAAGCCCTTGTCCCGGAACTGTGTCCTTTTAAGAATAGGAGAGGACACGGAGAGAATAAGAAGACAGAGGCAAGGCTTAGAGCAGTGAAACTACAAGGCAGGGATCTGAAAGACTGTGGGAGCCATAGAGGCCAGAGGAGCCAGGAGAGGCTTGGCTTAGTGCCCTCAGAGGGGGCACTGGGGACTCTGGCCTCCAGAACAGAGAGAATAAATGCCTGGTGCTTAGAGCACCACACTGCAGTCACTTATTCCTGCAGCTTTAGAGGACATGCATAGTTGTTCATGGTGTAAAGAGGTCATGGTTAGATTTCACCCTCCACCCCAGTTTTGCCTCTAGAACCTTCTTCTAATACAGCATGGGGAATTAAGAAAGCAAGGATACAAAACAAAACAAAAACCTGATTTTTGGCTTTGGCTTAAAAAAAAAAAGGAAGACTTATTTTATTTAATGTACACTGTAGC
The DNA here is from genome assembly GCF_011064425.1 of Rattus rattus. Taxonomy (NCBI): domain Eukaryota; kingdom Metazoa; phylum Chordata; class Mammalia; order Rodentia; family Muridae; genus Rattus; species Rattus rattus. The sequence continues at coordinate 65,948,347 of NC_046168.1, forward strand.
TGTCTTCAGACACACCAGAAGAGGGCATCAGATCCCATTACAATTGGCTGTGAGCCACCATGTGGTTGCTGGGAATTGAACTCAGGACCCTCTTGAAGAGCAGTCAGTGCTCTTAACCACTGAGCCATCTCTCCAGCCCTATCTTCTTGCTTCCTTCCTTCCTTCCTTTCATTCATTCATTCATTCATTCATTCATTCTTTTTTTTTTTTTGTAGCGCAGAAGGTCTTACGCCTTAGCAAGTGAAGGGGAGGACCTGACTAGGTGGTGGCCCTTACCTTGGATATGCTAGGAGGAGGGAGCAGAGTCCGCGTCAGGCTCTGGGCTCTGGGGTCCTGCCTTATTTTTCTTGGTATCAGACTGGTCATCACAGGCTAAGGGAATCTGCGATGCCAGGAGAATTCCCCTTACTTCCTTCCCTAGCCACACATCTACCGACTCCAGGAGGGTGAGTTCAGGAACAGTAAGTGAGAGGGTAGACGCAGTCCCTTGGGACGTCCTGGGGAGTGATCGGAACCAGGCCTAATGAGAGGGACATTTCGTTATTCTCCGTGCATCCATCAAATCCCTGCATGGGATGGGGGCCCTTGATGGAGACAAGGTTAGTTCCAGAGATAGAATCAAGGCCTCACATGTTTGCACTGCTCTGAGAAATACAGGGAGGGAGCGTTCGAGTTATCTATCACGGGCAAACAACTGTTCACTGCGATTTTGGCTCAAGGCACAACTGAGTCCTGGGGACTTTTCTTCTTCTTTGTTCCAAAGCATTTCCCCACCTACCAGATTTCCAGAAGCTTCTTTGTGAATCATTATATGTCTTCCCCCCTACAAAGGGGCTCGTTTGGATAGATTTACCTAAAAGAGACTATAAATTCTTAGTATTACCTCCTCTCTGGTCCTCTCTGGGGACATGGCTTAGTAGTGCTTATGTAGCATGCACAAGGCCTTGGGTAAATCTCCAACCCTGAGCAAAACAGACTTGATGGCTCATGCCAGGACTCAGAAAGAGGTGGACGGATGAGGAGGAGTTCAAGGTCATCCCTGGCTACGCAGTGAGTTTGAGGTTAGCCTAATATATATGAGCCCTGACTAGACAAGCAGGTGTATACGTGTTTTAACCCTAACTCTCCAGCTGCATCTCGCAACTCTACACATCCACGGACACCATGAGACAAAGACAGCCACCCTCAGTGCCTGGCGCTGCTGCTGCTGCGATGTCTTCTGAAAGCTACACGTTGGAAGCCTCAGCCATCCCACGATCAAGAGAGCGGACACAGCATGTCCCTGGCTCTCTACTCAAAGGAGAGCCCAAGGCTTCAGCTTGGGCCTCCGGGGACCAGAAAAACGCAGAGCTAAATTAACAGGTAAAGAGTTTTGACTCCATGGAAGATACAAATTATCAAAGCCTGCAACGTATGGGGATTTTTTCCAAGAGGGAAATCAACCCCTGTACGGGGAACTCAACAGAGAGGGAGAGAGAGACAAAGAACAGAGAGAGAATTCGTGACTGAGCGAGCACAGCCTGAAAGCCAAGCCTTGCCTCTTCTGTCAGCAAAGAAATCCTGGGCCCAGGTCAGACTAGTCATGTTCTCCCACGGGGACTCATTCTCCAGAACCTACCACATGTCCCGCACCAAGCTTTGTCCTCCTTCCCCAGGGTCTTCGTGGCCTAAGAACTTCCTCTGCTAGAGAGAGCTACCTCAAAATCTCACTGGTTCATCACTGCCTGCTCAGGACATGCTGTGCTGTGACTGTCCTGAGGAGACACAGTGTTCGTCAGAAAAACCACACCAGAGGACATGACTCTCTTGTTGACCTAACAAAGGAGACGACACATGGACTGCTTGAAGCTCAAGCCTGCAAGCTCTTCTCGGGGGGTCAGGCTACCTACCTAATATTTGTGTTTGCGTTCAGATTTTCCAAGTGCCGAATGCCGTCTGCACTGTACACTTTGAAGCCCACGCTGAGTAGGCAAAGCACACGCATAGTAACTGTGACAACTACTTCCTGTTTCTGAAGTTTACAAGAATTTGCTTTGGACGAGGTATTAGAGGAGTACGGTAACAGTCACTACCTCGGTTTTGATTTTGCTCAGACTCAAGAAACTGTAAAGAGGTATTGATTTGGAAACATTCTCCTCGAACTAGAATAAGAGTTAGGTTTTTTTTTTTTCCACTTGTTATCCAATGTCTTATCTGCAATGAAGTTTTGACCTGTGGGAAGTAAACACTACTATTTTACTCACCCAGGCTAGGTAGCCTATAGCTAGGATCTGTTCTGAGATTCTGTGTGGGCCAAGGAGGTCTGAAACCCTCTGAGAGAGCACAGGGCTATCTCATGAAAGTCAAAGTTTCTGACAAACCGTGACTTGCCTGAACTTTTCAAAGCAGTCTGCACCTCCACAAAAAGTAAACAAAACTGGGGTCCCTGGCCATTGGTCTTTTATTCTGCAACAGTGATAATGTTTATAACCTCTGGACCTGCAGCCTCTAGAACACAGCAGGGCCAGCATTAAGCTCAAATAGCGTAGATCAGCGACGAGCTGAGGCTGCAGACACAAGCAGGAAGGAGGAGCAGAGGTGAGAGGCAGAACTGAAATCATGAGATACGTGCCTGGTACTCACTCCTGTTGTAGCCCCGAGGCTTTTGTCTACACAGCTCTGGGCTCAGTTGCTCATCCTTGGATGGGTCTATGTATGGTAACGTGTCACATCCCCTGTAGTTGCAAAAGTAGATTAGCAAATTCTGGTTCATTTTGTTGTCTGCCTCCCAGCAGGGTTCAGGGGACCAAAACTGCTGTCACCAAGAGGAAAAATAGACTCAGATCGTATGGATCTTTCCATGTGTCAGCGGGTCCAGGACCAGACAGGGGGTTCTGAGTTCCAATCCTTTTTCCATTGCCTGATTCCTCTCCTATGACCTCTTCATCGAGTCCCAATCCCTTCCCGACAGAAGAAAAACAGAGCAAACACAGATTCTGACTATTCAGAGGTGGAGTTTACACAATCTTCCTCCATGCATGCACTGCTTTGAAGAAGGCTCTCTCTCTGTCTCTCTCTCTCTCTGACTCTTTGTCTCTCTCTCTCTCTCTCTGACTCTCTGTCTCTCTGTGTCTCTCTCTGTCTGTGTCTCTCTCTGTCTCTCTGTCTCTGTCTCTTTCTGTCTCTCTCTGTCTCTGTCTCTCTGTGTCTCTCTCTGTCTCTTTCTGTCTCTCTGTCTCTGTCTCTCTGTGTCTCTGTCTCTGTCTCTGTCTCTCTGTCTCTGTCTCTCTGTCTCTCTGTCTCTCTGTCTCTCTGTCTCTCTCTGTCTCTCTGTCTCTCTGTCTCTCTCTGTCTCTCTGTCTCTGTCTCTCTCTGTGTCTCTGTCTCTGTGCTTGTGTCTCTCCTCTCCCTCTCCCTCTCCCTCTCCCTCTCCCTCTCCCCTCCCTCTCCCTCTCCCTCTCCCTCTCTCCAAGACAGAATTTCTCTGTGTAGCCCTGGCTATCTTGGAACTCAATCTGTAGACCAGGGTGGCCTTGAACTCAGAGATCCACCCGCCTTTGCCTCCCGAGTGCTAGCATTAAAGTGTAAGCCACACTGCCCAGTTCCTCTTACCTTATAGTGGATTCCAGATGCACGATCATCAAGAAAGGTTTTTCTTTTCTCTCATTCTCTCATGTACGTGTACATGCGTGTGTGCATTTCAAATGTGTATGAGTCCACGTATGTGTGGATGTGCATGTCCATGTATAATCAAGTATGGAGGCCAGACACTGACGCTGTGTGTCTCTCTCAATCACTCCCTTTTATTTACCATCACAGAGTTTCTCCCTGAACCCAGACCTCACCAAATTGGATAATGGCCATCTCGCTGCTGAGATCCCCTGTCTCTCTGCTTTCCAAATTCTGGGATTGTAGGCAAGACTCGGTGCTCACTTGGCTTTTATGTGGGTGATGGGAATTTGAACTCAGGGCCTCTCACTTTCATGAGCACACTGTACTCACCACACCAGCCCTAAGAGATGATTTCCAGACCCATCTTAAGTGAGATGGCCACTCAGTAGGTCATCATCTCTGTTGGGAAAAAGTGTATGTGTCTCCTGACAATCCACATCCCAAAGCCTTCAACTCCTACCTTAGGTACCATTTTTATTAGCATCACCTGGATTTAAGGCACTTAGCAGAGAGCCTGCACGTGTTGAGGGCTACACAGAGCTTAGTGATCAGCAGCGCAAGTGGTCCCAATGCCACTCACATATCCTGTAGGAAGCACAGTGAACCCAGAAAGCTGCTGGCTTGTCCTCCAGTCCCTCATGTCCACACTCCATTAACAGGTAAAGACACTACTGTGGGGACATGGATGTGAGTCATGGAAACCCTATCCTCTCCCAGTAAGAGATCAGATTGGTATTTCACAAACTGTAACTTTCCCAAGAAGTCCAGACAGGAGTAGTAAACACCAGTTGGCTGCAACTTTGCTTCTCTGGGGGAGAGGAGTAAAGAGCCGTGGAAAGGACAGCAGTGTTTGGGCTCTGGTTTCAGGACTGAGGGGTTTTGACAGCATCACATAAGATAGTGGCCTCCACTCCTCTGTGTACTACTTCAGCATTTGAGCCTTTAAGGGTAGCCTCTTTCTGGGCAAACGGGCAACACCTAAAAATAAACTCAAGGTCCTGAAACATTCTGGTTTGCCTTTAAGCTTTCTTTGGCTAGGGACCGGACTCTCTATTTTCAGTTCTGCAACCCTGGGTGGTATGGATTTGATCTATCATATGACAAATGGCCTAATGACACTGAGCCAGTCATGAGGCCACGGTAGCCTGGTTATGGTGGGGGGATTGGGGACAGTCTCATTTAGCGATTCCTGGAACCACTGGAGAGATAGATGGTGTGTAGACAGCCCTGGAGGACAGAGTGCTATTTGGGTCTTGTCCAGGTAAGGACAGAACAGAAAAAGCACACTAAGAGAATGAAAGAGGAGTCGAGGGGAGACCATCACTGCATGGTAGGACATGCTGGCACCTCACGGTGTTGTCTGGGTTAGAGCAAGTGCCCAAGGGGCTTGGTTCTCTGGCCCTGTGAGGTGTGTCTGACTTTCAGAACCATGATGATCCACCTTCTCATGTTTCTCCATTCCCCTTCCTGACTCTACCTCAAGTTCACCTTGCCTTGGGCCCTTTTGATCCCTTGGCATTTCCACCAGGCCCTTGAGTTCCCTTCCTGGGAGCCACACCCCTTGCCCTTTGTGACTCTATCCTTCCAGCTAATCTCTACCAGGGGCTGCCCGGAACCTCAGGAGTGAATCTCACATGCTATCTTCATCCCTCCATAAAATATCATCCCCGCGCTCACCAGGAGGCTTTAGCTGTTAACAGAATAATAGCGACCTAATCTAAGAACCCTTGTTTATCACAAGAGGTCCAGGAGCAGACAGTATTCATGTTGCTCCAGTCCGGAAGCCCCAAGTTCTTTCTTCTTGCCCCACATGACTGTCATCGCTTTTCCTTCTGGTCACCCTATGACTGGAATTCGACGGCTGTGGTGATACGTTTCGCATTTTAAGTAGAGAAAGGAGAGGAGGAAACAAGGTTCCTACCTGAGTTTGTTACGGTTGTGGTTTAGATGTGTCCCCCAAAAGTTCACGACTTGGAAAGTTGATCCTCCAATTCATCTGTTGGTATATTTGGAGATGGGGCCTTTGGGAAGTAATTATAATGGCTGAGCTCTTGAGAATGCACATTCGTGGCTTGAAGAAAGTAGAAAGAGATATGCTTGCTGCGTTTCAATAATGTGATGCCCTCTGCCATGTTACAATGCACAAGAAGTGTCTCGTTAGATTCTGGGATTCTGGGTAGATGCTGGTACCGCACATTCTTGGTCTCTCCTGACTTCAGAACCAGAAGCTAATGAGCTTCTTCATAAAGGACCAGTCCTAAGTATTTTTTATGGCCATAGATAACAGGCTAACATTAGACTTTACACAGGAAAATATAACCTTTGCAGAAGCCCTTTGGTGAGATTCTCCACAAATCTAGTTAGACAGACTGTCTGACCCCTTGGTCCTGTCTGGCAATGTGGGAGACTGGGGGTGGTGGTGGTATATGACTTCACTGTCTGCCTGCAGTTGGAAGTAGCAAGAGAGAAAGGGATTGTGGGTACTGTAATGTCAGTCAGCTGTAGTTACCATCCCTGCAACTGATCCAGACAGAAGAGCCTCACAAGTGCAGAGAAGTGTGAAGGATTGTTCTCAGAATAGATGAATGCATACATGTAGCACACCAGCACTGCCCCTGCTTTTGCACTGTAGGAATCGTGTCACTGGAGGAGAGTTCAAAGCTCAGTCCATGCTGTCCCATCCAGTTTGCCGTTAGCACAACCTGCCAAGAGACATTGTCTTTTCCTGTCCTTTCTTGTGTCTCTGGTTTATAAGCTATTTGAGAGTGGGGATCTTACCTCCTACCTTCTGTTGTTAGGGACTCAGACTAGCATCTTGCCCTTTGCTGGCATCCAGGACAGTGCCATTAATGAGGGGTAACATATCCTCGAACATCTCGGTGTGGACAGAGAGGCATCTCGGTGTGGACAGAGAGCTGTCCCATGAGACCCACAGCAGGCTTACTTAGGAGTCAACAACAAGGGGAAACAATGTGTTTGTGAAGAGTTTCCCAAGGAGAAACTTATTTCTGCTTTCAAAAAGGGGGTTGAAAGTGTTTCTAATTTTAGTTTACTGTTCTTCTCTCCTTATATGGAGTCATCTGTTCGTTCATTCAGCAACACTGCTTAAGTACCTTCTGTAGGTGAGGTGCAGCTCTGGAGACTCAGAAATGGTTAGTAAGAGTCCATGCCCTTTCCTGTGGAGAAGAAGAGAAATCTGCTATGTTTCATGTAAAAAGGACCATTGTGGTGTCTAAGTGTCTCGGAACTCAGAAGCTCTGGTTTATATTAAGGGAAATATCCAGCCTTTGAAATAGTTCAGCTTGTTTTATCTCTGTAATAAGAAAATCTGGGTTATCCAGGCATGCTGGTCCGCACCTGTAATCTCAACTCTTGGGAGGCAGAGACAGGAGGATTTAGGAGTTTAAGGTCCTCTTCAGCAATATTGCAAGGCCAAAGTCAGCCCGGATGTCAAGAGATTCTGTATCAAAGCAAGAAAGCAAAAGAAAAGAGGGAAGAGGGAAGGGGATGTCAGGAGAGGTAACAGCAGGAGAGGAGAGGAGACTGGAGGGGGAAGGGAGAGTAGGACAGGGGATGAGAGGGGAGAACAGGAGAGGAGAGAAGGGGGAGGGGAGGGTAGGAGAGAGGAGAGGAGAAAGGAAAGCTTTTGGAGAGGGAAGATGAAGCACTCGTAAGGTTCCGGATTTGATCGCTATCACTGAAGGAGAAACAGCTGGGTTGGAGAGGGCTCCGTATCCAGATACACATGGCTTTAGATCAGGCTACAAAATTGACTCTGGGACCTGGGGGGGAGCTTTGTGACCCCTGAACATTGCTGAGCTCACCTGTCAGTCCCAGGACCTCTCAGCTCTGAGCGCATCCTTCATTATATGGTCCATGGTGGTGAAATTCCATCAGCCTCCTTTTGCGTGAGCACAGTGTTAGCCTTTCTCAGCAGAGACGGGGCAGTCCAGGAAGGAGGGGATGCCTACCGTTCTACGTGAGTGGTTAGAGATGGTGTGGGTGTGGTCATCATGGAGTCTGCCTAGCTATGGATATGGGTCCAGTATTTGGTTCATTCACAACCGGGATTGGCCTACTGATTACCTTCCTAAAGCCTGCTCTGTTTAGGAGTTGAGGCTCTAAATGGTCTATCCAAAAGGCCTCATGTCTGTGACAACACAGGGTGCCCCCAGGGCTCATGTGCGCGCCTGGTCCCCGCCTGAACTCGGAAGACATTTTTGTTGGTTGCCTAGCAATTCCACTGCAGCTCTGGCCTGACTGACCCAGTGAACTTCTGTGTTATCTGACGGCCCGGCCATCTCCACCTTGGCCTGAATCCCATCCAAGCTTTCCTCTGTCACTTCCTTCTGTCTTCCATCCCACCTAAGAGCCCTTTGGACCATACTTCCCCTCGGGGGCCCACTGTATGGTGCTAGCTCCTGATGGTGGTCAAGCTGCTCACCCACCAGTTAAAAGAGGGAGTAGCATCTCTCACATTCATTTTCGGATCAAGGGAGGAGGCCTTTGTAAGGCCCGGGGCTCTGTTCACCAGCGCTGTTCCATTTCCTCTCTGCTTCATATCTCTCTCTCTCTCTCTCTCTCTCTCTCTCTCTCTCTCTCTCTCACTCAGAACAAGGGGAACTGATGTCAGTGTCTTCTGGGTATTTGGCAACCTGCCATGCACTGACAGGATGGTGCTGACGTGCATGTGGTTAGCCTTAGAGGTGGAGACAGTGGGTCAGAGTGGCTCCAGTGGTTACCCGGGGTCTGTGTAGCATAGTGGATTAAGCTAGGGCTAACTCAGGTTGCTAGGCATCGTGTCTACATAACAGTGACGGCGAGCTTCTTCCTACAGCCATAAACACTCTTCGTTTGCACCCAAGTGAGAGCAAGTTTATTTCACGACAACCCCTCCCTCTCTACCCCAGAGTGCCACTCGACAATGGTGCAGCCAGGAGCAGATATCCGTTTGCTGGACCTCTTCCATCACGACCCAACTAGGAAAGGTCTGACCCCTGGGAGGCATGAGCCTCTGGTCCTCCTCTCTGAGAACTGGTCTCTGAATGAGATGGGCCCGTCTTTCTCTCTGAGCTGATACTATACGCCTTACAAGACACTGGGAGTGAGATGTTAAGGTTCCCCTCTGAGGGGCTAGAGAGATGATGGCTCAGGCGTTAAGAGCACTGGCTGCTGCTCTTCCAGAAGACCTTTTGTTCAGTTCCCAGCACCCTAATGGCAGCCCACAGCTGTCTGTAACTCCAGTTCCAGGGGATCTGATACCTTCGCATAGACATGCACGCAGATAAAACCCCAATGCACATAAAAATGTAAAAATATTCATTTTGTATAATAAATATCTACTAAAATAATCGTATTAAACATATTTTATAAAATATATTTTATATAAAAATATATGTATTATATATAATATATATATGTATTATGTATATATTCCAATCTGAGAAGAACCTTGTGAGTTCCTGCCTCCTTCACAGCAGGGATGACAGACAGTCTGCACAGCCACAGTTCAAGATGCCCACTTCTCTGCTGAGATGTTCACCATCAGAAGGAGGAGAAATCCTTACAGGACTTCACATCAGATCCCATCGTCCAGACATATGTGTCCACTAAGGTTTTCCAGATGCTTAGAACATCTGGGTTGCGTGGGTGCCCACCGCATGCTCCCTGAAGGATGAGTTTACTCAAAGTCTCGCCTTGTGTCATCCTACCTGCTGCTTTGCTGGAGCAGGGGCATTAAAGTGAGATTTTAAAAAAGATGTTTAAAATAAACTCATTCATTTCATTAATTTCACACGTGTGTGAACCATGTGTGGGCAGATACTTGCAGAGGCCAAAAGAAGGAGTTAGATCCCCTGGAATTAGAGTTACAGGCGACTGTGACCCGCCTGATATGGATGCTGGGTCCTCTACAAGAGCAGTGAGCACTCTTAGCTGGTTGCCATTTGTCCAGCCCTAAGGTTTATTTTTGTTTATGTATATGTGTTTATCTACACCTCTGTGTGTGTGTGTGTGTGTGTGTGTGTGTGTGTGTGTGTGTGTGTGTGTGTGTGTGGTGAAGAGGGCACCAGATACCTTGGAGCTGGAGTTCCAGTCCATTGTGAACCCTCTGACAGGGAAGCTGGGAACTGAACTTGGGGTCCTCTGGAAGTGCTCTAAACCACTGAACTCTATTCCATCCCAGTGGGATTTTATTTTAAAAGCAGGATAGAGGAGGAGTGAGTAGTTCATTGCCATAGGACTAACTACTTTAAACAGCAAAGTGTGCCGTAACACAGGTTATGATCAGAGCCGTGTGAACTGGAATAGCCCTGTCTCATTCTCTAAGACATCGGTTTGTTCATGCAGTCCTGGGGATCGAACCCCTGGCCTCACCACACTCTATCCAGGCTATCTTTGACCTTTTGTTTTGAGTAGAGCTCACTAAGTCGCCCAGGCCTTAACCTCACTAGGTAGCCTACGCCGGTGCTGGATTTGTGATCTTTCTGCCCCAGTCTCCTTCGTAGCTTGGATCGAAGGCCTGTTCTAGCAGGTCAGACCTACACGTCAGGTTCATTTTAGAGCAAGCCCATTGCATTGTTGATGTAGTCGTCATGTGGGTGGGGGCAGGAATAAATAATCCATCTAAACGGAGCCCTTTGGAAGAAATGGCAGGGTGTTGGGCAATGAATTCATTCCCCACACAGCAGCTACTTCTAGAATGTCCCTTGGGACCAATGATATTGTGATAGCAGACCTTAAAATAAAGGACTGGTGGTGGGTGAGGCATGGGTAGGACATGGATGTGGCCCATGGGTGGGGGATGTGGGTCAGGGACATGGAGGAAGATGGATGAGGAGACGTGGGTGAGAAAGGACATGGGTGGAAGGGAACAGGAGTCGGGAAGATGTGTGTGGGAAGGGACATGGGTGGGTGAGCATATGGGTCACAGGAGTTGAGGCGGAATAGAGTCCTGCGAGCAGAAGTGTGGTATTTTCACCGGCAGTCTCTAAAGTTCTCATCCCCGGCCAGAAGCTGCCACACTTTCTGTGCATAATAATTTGGTAGTTTACACCACAGCTCTTCATAAAAATCTGAATCAAAGGGGTGTGTGAGAAGAATACTCTCCACATATTTGAGGGTACTCGGGCCCAGGGAGAAAAGCACCCCAGTGGGGTTGGGGACCAAGACTGCTTGCAGCTATTTCACAAGTATTTCATCTGTTGTGAGACTTTCGCATACTTTAGAAAAGCCTTGCTTCTCGCTTCCCCTATGTTATTTTTGTTCTTTCAACTTTCTGTCTTAATACGATAATTTTTATAAAAGGATTTAGAAAAAAGAGCAAATGCATCCTTCAGCGTATCCTATCCACCAATGTGTATACAACTGACAGAAGCAGGAATAGCTTTCTTTTTAGAACCATCAGTATTTGAACAGACGATGCCTGGGGTTGGAGCCGCCTGGCCCGCTGTTCTCCCTCTCGGTGATAGACTGGCATGTGGCTCAATCTGGCCTCGAGCTCTTTACATAGCAGAGAATGGCCTTGAGGTCCCGATCCTTCTGACTCCATCTACAAATTCAGGAATTACAGGTGTTTACCACCACACCTGGTTAGAAGACTCCCTTAGAACAAGGCTGTCCCGAAATTCAAAGCAAAGCTCTTGCAAGGTTGGAGTTTCATAGGGGACCTCCAATGACTGTTCCCTCAGCTGGTACACGCTTCATTTACTTACTCTCTCTTTCAACAAGTACTTACTGAACGCTTACTGTGTGCTTATTACCACACTATATCTTGAACATGCGTAAAATGGGCACCCCCTAAAGACAAGCCGTCGCCTGTCACATCTCCCTCGCCTGGAACCCTTCTTAATTTGGTGGAGGAGCTCAGTGACTATTGATTGGATCAGTACACTGTCTTCGTCCGTATGGAGTTCATATTAAATTTCTTCTTATTTGGTTTGTACTTTCATGCCAATGAAATCCAAGTTCAGTGGACAGGAGGGACACTTAAAAGAAGGCAGAAATGACTGGTGGGCAGCAAGCATTCTGGGAGCATGCGGAAGTGTCGTAGGTGACCTTGGTCCCACTTCCTGCTGGCAGGAATCAACCCTGAGGTAGAAGATCTGTTCTCATATGGGATTTGTGGAGACAAGACCCTGGACTGGCCCTTCCCATGGGAATGAGCATTTCCGGTCCATCTTGTTATCGGCTGGAATAGTGATGGCAACCTCCTTAGCTCTCTGTCCCCTGTGCACTGGGGTAGGGCTCTACAGAACGAGAATCCTGGGGTCAAAGATGGCATGGCTTCCCAAAGAATTACCTCTGCTCTTCTTGGCTGAACATGGTTTCGTTTTGCTTTGAAACAGCTGCTGGATAAAAGTTTCAAGAGACAAGAAGACAGTCAAGGAGTTTTCTTTCCCCTTAAATACTACCCAACATCACCCAGCAGTCAGTGCTGAGATGGGCTCAGGGTAGGGTTTCTCCCTCCCCCTCTCTTCTTGCCTCCCTCCCCTCCCTCCTTCATTCTCTTCCCTTCCTCTTCTCTAAACAACATAACCATCTCCTACTTCTTGGGAAGGTGGCTTCTTGCCTGAGAGTCTCATTGAAAAATCCAGAATTCTTTATCTGTTCTGAGTCAGAAATGATGGGCAGTGCTGGTGGCCAGTTCAATTTCTCTTACTCCACTGGAGACAGGCTTGAAAGATAGGCCTGCTTCTGCTCTTTTCCGGCTTTGTTCTCTGAAGTTTAGGGGGAAAGAAGGGATTCTACACTTAAAGTATCTAGAAGGAGAACATATTTTTCTCACCTTCGTGTGTGTGTGTGTGTGTGTGTGTGTGTGTGTGTGTGTGTGTGTGTGTGTGTAATTTTTATTTATTTGAAATTTTACCTGGGTTGGTTTTGAACTCAGGCAAGCCTTGTACCTTGGCCCTGAGTGTTAACATAACTGGCATACACCATGTCTGACATTCTTCTCTCTCTCTCTCTCTCTCTCTCTCTCTCTCTCTCTCTCTCTCTCTCTTTCTCTCTCTCTCTCTCTCTCTGCCTTTTAGTGACATGATTAACCAGTAGCTATAATATTTGGAGGGCAAAAGTTGCTCTTTGCCTCTTTGTAAGCAACGTTGTACTCATTTGTCATGACAATGTAACAGTCATCAGCGTAGAGAGCTGTCCACAGGTCTTGCTGGGACTGATCTGTTCGGAATGGAGTTTACCATTCAGTTTGTTTCCATCTCTTTTCCTTGGAGAGAGGAGGGAAAAATCATTAAATACGTGAGGATTGCCAGGCGGCTTTTCGCATATAATGATGAGATTAGGCATGAGTCCCCTGGAACACAGACTGATTTCAATTCACAGTGCCCCAGGAAGTGTCTAATAGCCAGTGTGAGTTTGGGGATTAATGTTCAGATTTCAGTCATTTCGACCATGGTCCTTGTCTCTTATTAAAGTTGTCAAGGATTAGCACCCCTGGGACTGCAGATCAGTCCTATTGTGGCCTCTCCCAGGAACAATTCTATTAATATCACTTTCCTTTTTTTTTCTAGATGCAAATTCAGGAAACCATTGGGGAGAACAGTTATTTCCACCAGACGCCGGCCTTTTCCGTGCCCGCTGAGGAGGAGTCTACGTTCACTGGGGTCCAAACACATTTTGTCTCCAACTTGACTGAGATCGACAGGGAAAACTCATCATTGGCCCAATACCTGGGGCTGGAGAGCTGTCCCCAAAGCCCCCAGCAGGAAAGCAGACAAAACAGAGAAGGTGACATGCCTGGCGCTCTCTGGGCAGAATCAGCACAAGAACTGAGACCCCTAGAAGACAATGATGAAGAAGTGTCCCAGGCTCCAGCCTCAGTGGCTCTCCCTCAGGGTGACGGTACCCACTTCAGGGAGTCAGAGGCTCTCTCTGATGCTTTCTCCCAGCCTACTGCTCCCTCCCTCCCCTTGGAAAATGTGGACAGTGGGTCAAGGGGCAGAGAAGCTGCGTGTGTGATGGGGTGTTTTGAAGCTGGTGACCAAGAAACATGTTACGCTACCATGGATCTCCCCGTTGGAGCACCAGTTGATAAATATTTGCCTGAAGAAATTTGCCCCATGGACTTGGAGCTGACAGAAGGTCAAAGAGAAGTATGTGATTTATGTTCTCCTGACAAGATACTGGCTGTTCTACAAGCACAAGGTTCTGAGTCTCCACAGGCCACGTACAAGCACATCGAGGATGGGAAGTCAGCCGAGGGCGCTCTTTTTCATAGTACCTTAGCCTGGGACACATCACCGGAGGCCAGAGAAGATGCTACGGGAGGGACAGCAGCTGATACGGGGAATTCTCCCTCCATCTTCTCTTCCACACTATTCTACAATGTAGGAGGGTTTGGGGAGACACAGCCCCCTTGTTCTGAAAATATCTCCTTTGTAAACAGTAACGAAGCAGGCTATGGAAGCTCCAATCTCAGCGTTCCGATTGCCATAGACACGCTTGCCAGCTATGGTCCCATCAGGGAGTGCTCAGAAGAGCCGCCAACAGAACCAACTGCTAATGTTGACTGTCATCAGGTGACCAGAGAGACAGAGGGCATACTAGCTGATGCCACCGAAGTCCACAAAATCAAATGCCACACCGTTTCTGTCCCCCACATCAACGACTTTGTTGATGGTGCTGACCAGGTCTCGTGTGAGGCCCAAGATGAAGAGAATTCCCCATCGCTCCCCGATGACCCATTAAGTAGCTTCACAGGTGAAGCAACCAGGGAGACTCTTGTCCCAGCGCCCAGTGATGCAGGAACTCACGGCCACTTCTCACTGCCCGAGGGACAGGGTTTGTACCTCAGGCCTCTTCAGATTGATACCCAGCCTGGGTATGAGAGCCAGACTGTGGAGGGAGCCCACAGCGGAGGCCTTGAAGAGGACTTCCAAGAAAAGGGAAATGGGACAAAGCAATGCATCCGGCCACAGAGCACATCCCATCCGGGTTCTCTTTCTGCAAATGATTTCCAAGAAAGTTTGCCCTCCATACCTGCCATGCAACAGGAGGTCAACGTGGAACCCTTCGAGCACTCCCCAGCAGATTCCGGGGAAGAAACTGAGTGTAGCTCAAACCGGAGGACCAGTGTTTCTGTGGTGGCTGAGAAGACCATGGGAGAAGACAGTCCTTTGGTAAGCAGTGTCCCAGCTCTCCCTGACATCCTCCTTGGAGAGAAAGATAACATTGGACTAGGAAGTTGGTCTGTGGGCAGCAAAGTGAAGATCATAACTCTAGAAGCTCCTGTTTTTGAAATCTGGCCCCCGGAACTAGTGACGCATTCTGGGTACAAGGAGGCAGAAGTTGGTCTCACAGCACCTGGAAGGAGCTGGGCTCTGTCTGACATCCTCAGAGCGGGCACCAGGCCTGAGCCAGGAGCCTTGGGAGTAACAACATGGGTTCCCAGCCCCAAAGCCGATGCCATTATGGCCCTTGGAGCTAACAGGGACATCTGTGAAGGTGCTGCACCAGACAGACAGTACTGCAACAGTCCGACTTCCCAGTGTCTGGGCCAACCCCGACTCCTGGAGTCATCTGTCGACCCTGTTGAGGAGAAGGAGTTAGATGTCACAGACTCTCCATCAGAGACTTCCAGAACTGGAGAGGTGGAAATGGCTGAGACAACGGATGAGGAACAGGGGGAAAAACAGCACAAGCTGCCGCACCCCACCGTTGCTAGCCAGTCTGTGAACTTCCCTAGGATCCTGGAATCCTCTGTGGACCCCATTGATGACAGGGGTGGGAAGCCAGAGCCCTCTGACTCCAACATAGAAGCAAGTGAATCCACCACTGGAAACATGTGTCAGAGGTTAGACATCCAACCTGCTCACCTACGGGTCCCACATCCCCAGGACAATGGGGAAATCATTCCAAACGAAAACACAACCAACCAAACTCATGTAGACAGAGAGCGAGCAGATGCCAAAGCCAGTCAGCTTAATGAAGCAAAAGATGCTATTTGGCAAGGCCAGTGCCCCGGTGAAGAGAGACAAGGGATTCCAAGTGTGTGCACCGTGATCCCAACACAAGATGGTGGTGACAGAAGCCTAGGAGAAGCTGGGCAAAGGGGAAAGGACGAGACTGAGGTCACTTCCCCCATGTCTCCCCTTTCTAACTGTCCCGCAGGAATGACGCACACATCTGTCACGGCTGAGACCAGTAACTCCACAGGCCACATTTATGGCGGATCTGAGCCCAGAACCCATCAACGTGTAATTCCTGTGAAGAGGGAAAAAGGAACCATCGAGAACAAGTGTGGGAAACATGTGCCCTCTTCAAATGATCTCACAGACACACTCTGCACTTCATCTCCCAAAGGAAATGTCACACGCTCGCCAACGAGCCCTCGCGCAGAGGAACTGAAATCAGAGGAGCTTCAAATTGCGGAAACCAAACCCCTAAACTCATCTGACCCCCGAACAATGACCTTGGCTTTCATTTCAGGAGAACATGAGTCAGAGAAAGACCCTGACAGCTTGTTACTTAAGGACCCGTGTCAAAAGGGCTCTACCCTGGAGAGCGGGAAAAAGTCCAGAGAGGAACAGCAGAGGCCTGTGGTGGCCAACATCAGCAAGGCACCTGGGGCCCAGTCAGCAATAGCTGGGTCAGAGGAGGGCAAAAGACAAGAGGCTTCAGGGAGTGGACACTTGGCTGCAGGGATAAAGAAGAAAATTCTATCCAGGGTGGCAGCCCTGAGGCTGAGGCTGGAGGAAAAGGAACGTGTGAAGAACTCCACTCTGAGGAAGGCACCTAGGTTTGAACGGTCCTTGTCCCGCACTGATGAGAAAAGAGACCCCAGAAGGGCCCCTTGCAAAGCTGAAGGGAAAGGTGAGGTTACCTGCTTTTAGCACTGTTGAGGGGCACAAAACTCCTGCGTCCCTTTGAGTCCTGGTCAGTTCAGGTGAGCACCAGGTGGGTGTAAATGCCAGGACTGCAGCCAAACGTCCCATGGTTCTCAAACTTGAGCAGACACAGCTCACGCAGGTAAGCTTGTTTGAATGCAGGTTTCTAAGCACCACAGGAGTTTCTGGGGGTCGGGAGGAGGCATCCTCAAGAATCTGCACTTGTACCCAGTTCCCAGGTAGCTTGGCACGATACACACACCTGAGGACCTCTTGCCACAGGTGCCCGCTAGTGTGTTTGGTGGAGGGAGTTGGGTAAAGATGGTTTTCAGTTTAATTACCCTCTTTTATAAAAAAAAAAAATCTCTAAAAGATGAGTGGAGTCGCTGTTGACACTAATGTGGAAAACCAACCTGACCACACGCCGAGTCAGGCACATAAAAAATATCTTGGCACGGTTTGAGATGTTCTTTAATTGTTGATTTCCCCCCCTCCACACACCCCAAATCTTCATTAAGGGATCTTTTTTTTCTTTCAATTCTAAGTGTGCAAAATTTCTTCCCAGTACCAGAACCTATTCAGGTTTTCAGTCCTTTAAAGCCTCAAAGACTTTGACATCCTTCCTTCTGTCCGGCTAACCTAACTGCTTCAGCCCTGATTCACAGAGGTTGGAGTTATCCCTTCCTTTGCTGCCTGGCAGAAGTCTTGAGGGAAGACACAGGAAGCTGCTGGGACCCTGTGTCTGGAGAAGAAGGCTCTCACCCCACTGAGAAGGAGAGGAGCTTTCTCCATTCTTTTTTTTTTTAATTTATTTATTTTTTATGTATGTTAGTATGCTGTAGCTGTCCTCAGACACACCAGAAGAGGCATCAGATCCTGTTGGAGATGGTTGTGAGCCACCATGTGGTTGCTGGGAATTGAACTCAGGACCTCTGGAAGAACAACCAGTGTTCTTAACCACTGAGCCATCTCTCCAGCCCCAGCTTTCTCCATTCTTTTTTTTTTTTTTTTTTTTTTTTGTTCTTTTTTCGGAGCTGGGGACCGAACCCAGGGCCTTGCACTTCCTAGGCAAGCGCTCTACCGCTGAGCTAAATCCCCAACCCCAGCTTTCTCCATTCTTAACCTGAGGATCTGGAGCCTGGGATTTCCTATGCAGCCTTTAACCCTCATTACAGAAAGGGTTAAAGACAAATTGTCACCCACCGGAGTACGGACGGACCAAGTTTTTAGTGCATACATTTTATTGTTAGAGATAGGATCTGTGTATCCCAGGATGCACCACCATAGCCCATTTCTATGGTGCTTGGAATGGAACCCAGGATTTAGTGCCTCCTGGGCATGAACTCTGTTGACTGAACTATGCCCCTAGCTCCCTGTTCATATGCTGTTTTAAACATGTTTATAGAGAGTGAAGCAGTGTGTTAACGGGTCTCAGAAGCGTTTTCAGAGCCAGGTGTGGTGGTACACACCTGAAATCCCGGCCCCCGGGAGGCTAAAGCAGAGGGGTGCCGAGTTTGACGTAAGCTTGAATATATCCTGAAAGGTTATCCTGGACTACACAGTGAGGCTGCTTCAAAACAACAACACGTTTCAGTCCGGAAAGAGATCATACATCAGGTGTTCTTGTCCATGATCTTCCAAGTTACGCGTGGGAAACGATAGTTCTGAGGGCCGCTACTGTGGAGGAGTTTAGACCAAGCTCAGGGCAACTTCCCCAAGTATGAAGGCTGCAGAGAGAGAGAGAAAGGAAGGTGGGGGTGCACTCTGGATGGTTTAAAGGTGGTGCTAGCAAAGCAGGTACCCAGGGCTCTCAGCCATGTCCTGAGAAAGCCTCCTCTGAGGCCTTCAGGTGGTGGCAAACCAAGGCTTTTCCAAGCCTGAGTGGCTCGGTGCGGCTTGCAGGACTGTTTCCAGGGGCCAAGACCTTGAAGGCCATTGAGGGGCAGATTCAGTGTTAAGATTTTCTTCGGGTGTTTGCTGTGTCACTTTTCCTAGGGACACAAGGATAAACATGTGTTCATCCCAGGAACTGCATCAGCGACACGTTAAAGAAATGACTTGACTCAAGTCTGGTGGTCCAATGAGTTGACTGGAATTACAAGACAAAAGAACAAGGAGGGGGTCACTCACAAGCACAAAGATGTCTCAAAGCTCACGAAAACCGAGTCTTGGGAGGTCCAGGCACTGACTTGCAACTTCCCTAGCAACTGTTGCTGCTTATATAACCTTGAGATGGGGCCCTGAGAATCTCGAAGGTTCTAGAAGCTTCCCAGACTTGTGAGTTTGCCTTAAGTCTCACTGACTTCAATTCAGAAGAAGCAGCAGCCCAACAGCGTTCCTGCTGTTGTGTGAGGGACTGCATTCCACCTGTAGATTGGAAGCGCTAGCAATGGGAATCACCCAGCACAGGGATGAAGAACTTAGTTCAGACACCAGGTCACTGACACCACAGGGTTGATGCCCATGTAGCATTAGAGGGAAGAGTGGTTCTCATCTGCTCCCTAAAGTATGTGGTCCCTTCAGGGGTGTGGAGTCATAGGGTCTAAAGAACCAGAGACGCTTACCTGACCTCCTCTGGGGTCCTCAGTTTGGAGGAAGTTCCAAGATGATTTGCTTAAGCCTGGACAGGGCTTTACATGGTTACCCTCGCCCAGCTGGGTAGAAGTCAGCAGTAGGCCAGCCTCTCTCCTCTTGAATGGCAATTTCCTTCTCAGAGAAGGAGACAGAAACACTGACTCACGGGTTTAAGCTCTCAGATCCTTACCTTACCTTCAAACCAGCCCCAGGCCCCTGCCTGGTTTGGCTGACCACCTGAGCATTGGTTTACTAAAGCACTTGTTTTTATAGGCTGACCCAAATTATTTGTGATAATTAGTGTGTGATTTCTTTGTAAGCACCTGCTGTATGCACTGAGGAGCTGGCACAGATGAGGGTCCGCGACCTGGAAAATGCTTTGCTATGATGGGATGTCTGCGTTCATAAGCTCGGCCCAGGGCAAGCACCTGCCTTTTCCTTTTAACTAGTTAGTTCTGATTGACCTGTGTGAGCTTCTATCGGTGACGGACACCTTTAAGAATCGGCTTCGCCAGCCCGCACTCAGAAGTTCTTTGTTTTGCTCTGCAGCCTTCCCTCTTTCTGGTTCACTGGTGTTGAACACGACCCCAGGGAAACTACCACGAGAAGTGCTCATGTCGGGCGAGGGCGTGGGCTTTGTAAGACCCTGGTCTTCCTTCTCTAGAATGGTGGGCCCCAGGACGCCAGGTGCTGCTTTTGACTGCGCTGACCTGCTGCCTGGTGCTCACTAAAGCAGCCCAGATTCAATGCCCTCCTCCTGTGTCATGGAGAGCTAGGCATCAAGAAAACGCGCTCAGGTGATCCTGGGAGAAATGAAACGGACGCTGGTGTCCTTTCTTTGGTTTTGGAAGCCTACTACAATGGAAGCTCTGGGTCTCAGGGATTGAACTCAGGTCTCAGGCTGGCAGCAAGTGACTTTATCCACCAAGCTGGGGCTCTGTAGCAGAGGATTTTATTTTATTTTTTTTAAATCTTCCTCCGACCAGGCTGGGCAGAAGGTATAGCCCGTGGCACTCCCGTGCCTTTGCTGCCCTTCTACTTGTCGGCCATGAACAGGATCTTGGCTGACTGCATCTTTCCCAGAATCCATCATTCCGCTCTGCACCTGTTTCACGTTCTCCTCTCCATCCCACGACGCGATCGGCTCCCATAATATTGGCATCAATCTCTGCGAGGCACTGGTTGAGGGATTTGTGACTCAACCAGCCCATTGCTACTTCCTGGGGCCCCGAGTCCGATTTTGTATTTTTTTTCCTGCTATCTTATTATCTGCGGAGTCAAAGAAAAATTGGAAAATCATTAACACGACGCATTCAGTGTCCGAGGGAATAAAGACTCGAGTTGGTACTTCATGTTTGCCTGTGGACCAGACCACATTCTATGATAAAGTTGTGTTCTTCTCTGTTAACACCTAGGCTGTAATAAACTGACTACATTTCCCATAATGCCAGGCCCCGTTCTCTTGGCTGGGTCCCGCTGGCCTCCTCTTGTTCTTATGCCTTTACTGCCACCTGATGGCTGCTCTGGCCAATTACACATTTGCTCATAAGGCCCTGTCTCTGGTTAAACTCAGAGGCAACCTCAAAATCACAGACCAACCAATCCTTGGGACTCTTTCCCTCGCCCGTTTGGGTTTCGTTCATATTCAAGTCACTTTTGTCAGTGAGATGTCAGTGAGACGTGTCAGTACAAGACACGTCACTCCAGTCCACCAGACCATCTTCACAAAGACAACTGCACTGTGTGTGTGTGTGTGTGTGTGTGAACTTTATTCAACAAATAATTTATTTGAATTGTCTTTTACATTTGGAGAATTTAACCTCAGCTTCATGGACAATGCAGATTTTATTCTACCCCTGAATCACCAGCTCTTATTTTGGTCAGGTGATTCTCTAACAGCATCTTATTTGGGCCAAATCCTTTGGACTAGGCCTCTGTAACTGCTAAAACTTTCTTCCTTTAAAAGAACAAAAATTTGGGGGCAGAGAGAGAGAGAGAGAGAGAGAGAGAGAGAGAGAGAGAGAGAGAGAGAGAGAGAGAGAGAGGCAGAGGCGGAGGGGGGAAGTGGGAGGCGGAGGGGAAGGGGAGGGGAGAGGGGGACCGAGCTCCATGAGCATTTGCTTCTCTTGCCAAGTAAGTGCCTAGGTTCAATTCTTGGCACCCACGTGATGGCTCAGAACCATCCGTAACTCCAGTTTCAAATCATTTGACTCCCAACTAGGATCTCTGCAGACACCAGGCACAACCATGGTTAACATACATAAATCTAAACCAAAACTCAAAAATAGCTCGAGTTCTAGTTTGCCATGAGCATTATAGACCTTTAGAACTTACATAATGAAAAACAAGCATCATCATCATCATCATCATCATCATCATCATCATCATCATCATCATCATCATCATTAGAATGGTTCATTTCTTTGCCCACTGTTACCCTGGAGCCAGCCGCATCTCCTCTCGGGCCGTTTAGTTCATGAGTTAGGAACGTTCTCCTTGTCTCTCAGGACTGCTGCAGCTCGGTGACTGAGATGACCTTTTGCCTACACTAACCTGCACATCTGTCCCCAGCTCCAGTATTGCTGAAGAAGATCCAGGCTGAGCCGGCTCCCGAGCACTCTGGAAATATAACGCTGACCTGCCAGTTTTCAGAAATCCATGAAGACTCTACCGTTTGCTGGACAAAAGATTCGAAGTCGATAGCCCAGCTCAAGAAAAGGTGAGCTGTTCATCCTCTGCTACTTCTCACGTTATTGTCTGTTTGCTTCTTAGTGCGGTTGTCAAAGAAAATAATAAATAAGGAGAAACGAGAAGCAAGTAGAAGCCGAGGTTCCATAGCCAATGTCTGTTAAGGTTTAGATATGACGTCCCCGCCCCACCCCCAACCCCAAAGGCTCATGGGCTTAGGACTTGATTGACAGATGATGGGCTTTAGGGACCCAATGAGAACCTGAGGGTTCGAGGGCTCTGACTTAAACGGTCAATCCACTGATGGCTTTATAACTTGGTGACATTATAACTTGGAAGGCGGTAGAAAATGGGATGTGGCGCCTGGTCGAAGTGGGTTATCTGGGGTTTGCCTTTGAAAGGTGTCTTGGCTCTGGTTCTTGTCTGTCTCTATTTCCTGGCTGCCACGAAGGGAGGAGCTTCAGACCCTATGCCCTTCTTCCATGATATAAGCCCAGAAACACAGAATGAACTGGCTACAGACTGAAATTAAAATAAGCCAAAATAAGTCCTCCTTCCTTTTCAACACTCCGCGTCAGATATCTTTTTGTTGTGGTGAAGAAAGGCTGACACGGTATCCAAGAAGAGGAAGCATGGAGCCCAGCTGTCTAGACAGGGAATATGGTGGCTAGCTCTGGCTTCAGCCGGCCACCTCTGACTTGTGTGTTCCTAGGAAGTGACAGGTTCTCCGGTTACAGTTTTTAAAAATCAGAATACAGAGTGAATAATATTCTAAGCTCAGGGTCCTAAGGTTACAAAACTCTCTGGAACTTATAGGTGTTTTCTGATTCATCATCCCTGCCCCCAATTAACAGAGATCAAACAAAACTAAGGAGAATGAACAGTGGGGGGGGGGCAGTCCCAGGGTCACAGAAAAGCAAAGCTCTTGAGGAAGACAAACAACATCGCTTAGTATAGAAAGAGCACATTATTCTGGATACTTAAAATATCGAAGGAGTCGGAATTGGAGGTGAGCACAAGAATCACTGGAAAATGCCACACTGAGGACAAGCCACTCAGCTCCCCAAATCAGCCCGGGTAATGAATGTTCAAGAAAACAGTTGAAGTCCCAGCTCACCTGACAATCCCTCGAAACAAATCAGTGGAGATGAGCTAACTCAAGCTTCTCCCAGAAACTTCTTTCTGCCTAGAGAGGCCTTAGCCAGCTCCCTGAGTTCTCAGAGGTATTCCTGTCTTGTAATCTTAGTGGAAATAGGCTGGAAAAGTGGGAAACGGGAGTTCCTATATTCATCAAATACTCCTGCTTGAAGCGAATGTCTGGAAATTATCTCCCATGTGTACCCAATGGAGACTTGAGCTGCAGTCTCCAGTCTACCAGCATGGCTCCCGAAAAATCCAGACACAATTGCGCACTAACCACTTGGCTGGACGTGTTCCCATGACCCTGCTTGTCTTGTGCATGACTTAAAAGCAATTGTAATCGCGACGAAGCACCCTGATTTTTTAAATCGAGGCACCTCCCTAGGGCTTAATTTTAAAAGTACTCATTATTGATTTTAATTATTTTCTGAAACGGTCATTTAAGAACAATTAGCCAGCACTTCCAGCAAGTTTGGATGCATTCTTCTTGGTCTAATCTGAGGTTAGTGTTTGCACTTTCCAGGTCTTTTGGGATCCAAGGAGTATTTCCCCCAAACCCAACTTCCCTCCAGGGAACAAGTCACTAGTAAGCTCTCCAGGCCTTTAACCTAAGTCTGTAAGGTTTGCTTCCTTTCTTCTTAGCAATGGCTCAGTTGGACCAGTTTGCTTTCTTCGTTTCGCTACTGGAGAAAGTTTCTAAGTTGCAACTCCTTTGTCCATAGACAACTCATCCGCCTGATTTCAGATGTCTTTTCAAATGCCCCTTAATTCCCCTCACCCTTACTCCCATTAAAGTACTTTATTTTATGCGCCCCTACCTGAAGCAGCTCACATCGTAATAGTGAGGCAACCTGAGATGACTAGCCCACAGGAGGCCTATTTTCTCACCATTTTAGAGGTTCCATCTGTGAGGGGGACCTGTCACCTCGGGTTTGTGGTGGGGGCCCCAGATGCCAACAAGAGCGGTTTATAATAGAGGGAGATGCTGACCTCATCGCTAGCGAGTAGAAGCCCAGATGTCCCAACCCCCCTTGAGGACCTGCCATCGATAAGTTTTTTTTTTTTTTTTTTTTCGGAGCTGGGGACTGAACCCAGGGCCTTGCGCTATAGGCAAGCGCTCTACCACTGAGCTAAATCCCAACCCCATCGATAAGTTTTGAAGAAGGATGTAAACAGCCAATAGGCAAAGGGATATATAAAATGCGTTTTCTTTTTTATTGGATTTTTAAATTTACATTTCAAGTGCTATCCCCTTTCTAGGTTTCCCGTCCATAAACCCCCTATCCCATAACCCCCTTCCCCTGCTTCTATGAGGTTGTTCCCCACTAACCCTCCCCTTCCAACTTCCTCCCTCTGACATTCCCCTACACTGCAGGGATCCAGCCTTGGCAGGTCCAAGGGCTTCTCCCATTGGTGCCCAACAAGGCCATTCTCTGCTACATATGCAGCTGGAGTCATGGGTCTGTCCAGGTGAACTCTTTGGATGGTAGTTTAGCCCGTGGGAACTCTGGTTGGTTGATATTGTTGTTCTTATGAGGTTGCAAACTCCTCTAACTCCTTCAGTCCTTTCTCTAACTCCTCCTCCATTGGGGGAGTTCTCAGTTCAATGGTTGGCTGTGAGCATCCGCCTCTGTATTTGTCAGGCTCTGGCAGATCCTCTCAGGAGACATCTATATCAGGCACCTGTCAGCTTGCACTTCTTGGCATCAGCAACATTGTCTGGGTTTGATGACTGTGAATACGGCTGGATCCCCGGGTGGGACAGTCTCTGAATGACCTTTGCTTCAGTCTCTGCTCCAAACTTTGTCTCCCTATCTCCTCCTGTGAATATTTTTGTTCCCCCTTCTAAGAAGGTCTGAAGCATCCACACTTTGGTTGTCCTTCTTCTTGAGCTATATGTGGTCTGTGGATTGTATCTTTGGTAATCCAAGCTTTTGGGCTAATATCAGTGAGTGCATACCCTGTATGGGTTCGTGTGTGTGTGTTGGGGGGGGTTACCTCACTCAGGATGATATTTTCTAATACATATAAAGCCAGCTTATGGTTAACAGGCACTAAACTCAGGTGTTGTCTTTTCTTCTGCACAGAAAACTTAAAATCAATACATGACTCAAAACGGCCTGGATGGGTCATCGTATGGTTTGTCTTTGTTTTATGAGTCACCCAGGCTGGTCCCGAACTTGTACTCCTTCTGCTTCAACCTTCCTCGTAGTTGGCAGTACAGGCATTCACCTCTGCGTCGAGCTGGACGTGTTCTATTTTAAATAGCAAACAGTCAAGCCAAGCATTGGGGCAATTCCTTATGAGCACAGGAACCTTTTGGTGAGCCTGTTAAGAGGTGGGCCTAACAGGGACATGCCATGGCCTCTGTCTGAGTTTTAATTAATTTCTTTAATAAGCTACAGTTTGAAGCTGGAAGCCAAAATGCTTTCTTGTGCCCAGAGCAAGACTTGTAGACTTTTTCCAGAGAGTCTACAAAATAGAATGTGGTGGCGTGTGTGCGTGCGTGCGTGGTACGTGCGTGGTACGATGCGTGGTGCGTGCGTGCGTGCGTGCGGACGTGCGTGCGTGCGGACGTGCGTGCATGCGTGCGGTGTTATGTTATATTTTGGCTCTGGGGAGGTCTGAGGAACCTCTAAGGCAGCTGTGACCATTCAAATGTTTTTTTACCACTAGGAACGGACTCTCCTCTCTAGAAAAATAGGCACTTTGGAGTAGCATGGGCTTTTGAAAGAAGCATTGTGCACGATCTTCTGATCTATCTACTGAGAGTTGGGCAAGGTCTTATTGCTGGGCTCTCGACTAGAAGGAGCTGAAGGTGCATCCCCATTAAATGATCCTGGGGAGGAAAAACCAAGGTTCAACCCACCTTGGGTGCTGAGTGGATGCAGCCAGCTGCCCCCGGTTCCTTGGCATTGGGGTTGGGTAATGCAGTCTGGCGGCTAAGCATCTCGCTCGCGTTCAGCCTTGCCCACACTTAGCCACCCTGTCCTAAAGCTAGAGCGAGTCCTAACTTACAGAGTAGTAGGATAGGAACTTAGCTTTACCCACTCCTGGCTCAAGGTGCACCATCCTCTTTTATTTTCCATAGTAACATTGTTGCACCTTCTGGCTTAATGACTGCTTGTCTTCCCCATCACGGAATCCTCATGTCTGAACATATAACGGCCCTCTCCAGGACGTAAAGATGTGGCTTTCTTTTATGGAGAAAGCCCAGGGACACTAGGAAACCCCGTCTTTCCCGGCTTATGGCCATTCACAAGGCGAGACCTTTTGTTAGAGACTCTCGCACCTGCTGTTTGCTGCTCCTCACGTTGGAGTTTGATAAGCAACCTTGCTCTTTCTGGACGCTGAGAATACGGCTAAGTAGTGAGTCCAAGACCCTCTGCAGGACTGGGATCTAGGCCCTTCTGACTTCTCAGCCTTTTTCTTTGAAGGAACTAGGGAAATGAGGAGAGGACAGCAAGATAGAGGGGGGTCTTCCTGAATCTGGACGGAGAATCAGAGAGTTACTGACCTTCAGGAAAGATGCTCACGGGACAATTTTGTTGAGTTTGGTTCCAGCCTTTTAGGGGGATCTTAACTACCCCTTTGCACGACTCTAGCTGCGTGGTCTAGGTATCCCTAGAGAAGGACACCCCACTACCCTCTGGGACTCACTTGGCATTGACTGTGCCAGGAGATGCTTAGATGTGGACCTGTTCCTGTCTGGAGTTAACCTTTCATCAGTGTCTCAAACAGTGGAGAAACTGATAGGATTTAGTGGACCTGGTTATAAACCATTGGTCTATTCCAGAGGAGGCAGTAGAAATCAAAGATTTGAAGTCTGTAGGGGAAAAGAGAAACAGCCAATAATAAAGCCTTGTGTCGTAGGTGGAAGCCTGCTGTCAGACGGAGACACACCCACATGGAAGCCTAGCTTCAGATAAGGACACAGTCACACAGGATTTTCCCATAGTACTGCAGCAACATATGTTCTTATCAAATTTAGAACAAAGACTGCAGCTCTAAACATTCACAGAACTATCTCCGACTTAAGGGCAGGAATCAGAAGCTACTTGGGGAGCCGGACTAAGGTCCAGCTTAGATCTCTTAGCGTCTCAGCTCCCCCCATCTGTGGACAGTACAGTAATCATAGACGGTCTCTTAAGTTGCTCTGAGGATGACGTGAAGATGAGTCCGTCTGTCCCTAAGACGTGGCAAGCACAGCACAGCACATCAGCCATTGCTTCAGTTATTGT
Organism: Rattus rattus; assembly: GCF_011064425.1. NCBI lineage: Eukaryota > Metazoa > Chordata > Mammalia > Rodentia > Muridae > Rattus > Rattus rattus. The sequence continues at coordinate 65,975,477 of NC_046168.1, forward strand.
CATCGTCTTTACCCACCACACCGTTAGTTACTGTATTTATTGTACTTAGCGATATTGGGCAGGGGGATGGAGGGATAGACACATTCAGTAAGGTGCACATTATTTAAAGGGCCTTGAACATACTGGTAGGGAGTCTGAGGTAAGAGGATGGCTTGGGGCCTGGAATTCGAGACCAGCATAGTAAGATCCCCATCTCAAAGCAAAATCACCTACCAAGTGGGAGCCCTCAGTTCTGAATCCTTCTCTAAAGCTCAGAGCGTCTTTCTTTTGCTTCCTATGTATCTAAGTTTAGATTTGCATTTAGAGTCATTGATTTCCCTCACGCACAGGATACCCAGATCGCCGACAGAATTAGGACGAGTTCTGAGCTATGCTAACAGCAGCTTCCAGAAGCTCCTGAAGGCTCTCGGCTTTCCTGACAGCCCTTCAGAACGTTTCTGCAGATTCGCGTCGTGTGTCAGAGTAGGACTATGAAACCGCAGTGCAGTAATCCTCTCGATGTGCAAATCTGTTGTTTAATTAGCCGATTGGGGGGATTCTAGTCTATATGCTAGCCCATTGGCTGAAAGAACAAGGCAGGAAGACATTAACTCCTTCCTTCTTGAGAGCGTTAAGACTTCCGAATGACGAAGCATGTGAATGTCGATGTCCCCTATTCCAGCGCAGGGGACAGCTCCAGTGTTTCCTTGGCCATCGCCCAAGCTGGTCAGAAGGACCAGGGCCTCTATTACTGCTGCGTCAAGAACAGCTACGGAAAAGTCACTGCTGAGTTTAACCTCACAGCCGAAGGTAAACCTCAGCTTCTCGGCTGCTCGTCAAAGCCCTGGGCCCCCGCCAGCTCAGAGGGACACATGTCCTGACCCCGTTCTCTCTGTTTCCTTCCAGTTCTCAAACAGCTCTCCAGTCACACGGAATACAGAGGTAAGTGATGCATCAGGAACTGGGCTCCCCACCCAAACACGAAACAGCTCCCTGAAGGACACTCCTTGTTCCGTGCACTCTTTCAACCAAGTGGAGGATCATCCAAGAAGGGCTTTGAAAATGCCTGTTGACTCGGGATCCATTTCCACGGGGCCGGAAGGGCCATTGTCCCGGCTACAATTGCAGTAGATTGCAAATACCTAGAAGTGTATCATTTGCGGAGAAGACTGAACTGCAGTCGTGCAGTCTTGGGAAATCGTGCAGGGGAATTTGGGCTTCACTTTCTTTAGACATGAGCCTTGCTTGCATGAGGCTTTTCTAGCCACTGACACCTAAGTTTTTATTCTCCCAACTTCCTCTTCAGTTTGACCGGCTGAGCAGAATATGACCTTGTTTGATTGACGTGTGCTGCATTTTGGTACCTATGCTGTTCTATAATATAACAGCTGCTGCTTGTAGCCATTTAGGCAACAGCGAAGCCATCCATTGAGTTTCCACAGCCCGGCACAGTCTGAGCTTGCTACCCTTCTAGTAGTCCCTCTTACAGAAAATGACTGGTCTGCCTGCCCCACCCACCCTGACCCATTGTTCTAGGAGAGTGCAGAGGCTCCTGGCTATAGAGCCTCCCAATTCTTGGGATCTCAATTAGCCCCACACAGCCACTTTTTAACGAGAGGTGGCACTGGGAAGAACTTCCCACAGCAGCAAGGCATTTCCACACACCCCTGCAGCCAGCCCTGCATCACCACCACATGCTCAGGCAACCGTTCCGCAGCACAGAGCCCTTGGCCATTCAGGAGGGCTGTGCATTGCTGGTTGTATTGGATGAGCATCTGGAAGATGTGCTGCGTGGTGTCTAAAGCAAACAAAACAGCTAAGGCTTCTGGAAAACAGGACAACGGAGAGACTCAAAAGTCTAGTACATAGGAATCAAGAGGCTGGGACTGATCTAAGTGTGAGGACCTTCTCTGTGACCCTAGCTCTGGGGTGTGTGTGTGTGTGTGTGTGTGTGTGTGTGTGTGTGGGAGAGAGAGAGAGAGAGAGAGAGAGAGAGAGAGAGAGAGAGAGTCCTGTCTCAGCTACATAGTCAGCCTGTCACATGAGAGTCTGTTTCAAAAGTCAACACAACAAAACCCCTAGAATCATGATTTAGAAATGGTCTAGCAAACACTGGGATACAACCAAATGTAATAGAGGTACCTAGGAGGCTGAGGCAGAAGGATCGTGAATCCCATTCTAGCTTGGGATACATAAATAACATGATTGTCAAGGAGTGGAGAGGAAGGAAGGAAGGAAGGAAGGAAGGAAGGAAGGACAGAAGATTCGGGACTCCATTCCAACACTACCTATGTGTCTTCACTCTGAAATGTTCCTGTGCTGAGATTGAAATCTTCATCCCTCTGTCTGGCCCACACCCCTCAGGGCGCACACACTGCCCACTTCCTTCCCATATGTGCTACAGCAGCTTGTGGGAGACTCCTCTGTCAGCTTCCCACCACTGGCCGCTGTTCACTTCTCCCATGTGTGCTGTGACTTTAATAATTAGCTTTGCGTGAACTCGTCTCTTCTCCAGACACGAATGAGACTTTAGTGAACATACGTGACAGTCCCCTATGTGCAGATGAGGCCACAGTACAGCTTCTCTGCAGCAAAGAACCAGCCAGGTGACTGACCCCAGCCCGAGTTTGGGTCTGGACCGTGAAGACATCTGCTGTGCTGCTATAACTGGGGACCCCAGTTTTGCAGATCCACATCAAGCTGCAGGGTTACCAGCCCTTGTCCTAACCTGGACCTTCAGATAAAAAAAGCTGAACACTTAATAACATGCTTTGTTCAGGAGAATATCCCCTTTTAAAAAAAAATATATATATATGTATATATATATTCATTTAATTCTTCCTATGGGAAACAAATAATATTTTATAAAATGATCTCTAATTTAAAAGAACTAAACTTGTGAGAAAATGCAAAATGACGGACCAAATAAAACACAAAGTAGCACAGATTAAATATATTATGTTAAAATTTATTTTACATTTATTTATTTAAAAGTGTGTGTGTGTGTGTGTGTGTGTGTGTGTGTGTGTGTGTGTGTGTGTGTGTGTGTGTGTGTAAACCAGGTAAAAGCTTCTGGGAATTGGTCCTCTCCTTCCACCACATGGGTCTCAGGAATCCAAGGATGTTCAGGCTTGGGGGCAAGCACCTCTGCCTGGTAGGTCATCCTTACAGGACCGATGTTATAGAAATTAATATATTCATGGACTGCTTTTCTTCACCTCACGGTAGCCCAGGCTGTCGGCAGCCACACAGTTTCTCTGTAGCAAAGAACCAGGAGAGGGATTCTAAAGTCTACATGCCAGTCCCACAGTTGGTCAACTGCAGTGAGTCTGCTCCTAGCAAGGAACTGCCCTTCTGGTACTTGAGGCAGCTGGGAGCTTGAGCCAGAACACTGTTGCCCTTTTACAGGCTTCGGAGAAAACTGCAGCTTTTTCCCAGCCTGTGGCCTGTGTGCTATATTCCTGCCTCTCCTGAGTGCCCTCGAAGTCCCCATGTCTCTGCTACCTGAGTCATTCTCCCACAGAGGGAACTGTGTAAGAAGGAATTTCTCTTGCCAGCTCCCACTTTGGGCAAGATCTGACTGAAACAGTTCCTCTGCTAAGCTGTCACTGTGATGGACATTTTCTGGTGTTGTCACAGAGGAAGAGGGAATTCCAATAGACACTAGCTCTTTCCCTCCAGAGCATTTCAGAGACTGCAAATACTCCTCAGATCTTTGATTTCCCCTCTCATGGTTATATCATCATTAAAGTGACAGTCACATTAGACTTTACAGTCAGGATTGTTAATTATACCGGAAGGACCATGCTATTTAAGCAACTTTCACCTTTAGTTCACCTGATGATTTTCCTCCAAGTTGCTTTGCCCATGCACAGTGCTGGGGACAGGGTACATGGCCTGCCGCTCACTAGACTGGTCCTGCTCCAGTCTGTGGAGTCTTAATTGTGTTCAGCTCCACGGTCCTTTTTGTTAATGAGGCAGCTCGTTCTCCTCTGGCCTCTGGACCTCTGGAGTATCTGTCTGCCTCCCCTCTTCCTTCTGCTTTTTTTTTTTTTTTTTTTTTTTTTTTCTTGACTACAATCTTCTAGAATAACCCTGTCTCTTAATGCCTAGTTTGAGTCACAGGCTGCGTGTATGTGTATGTGTGTATTTGTGTGTGTATTTGTGTGTATTCGTGAATGTGTGTGAGAGGAGGTGCTTCTGCGAATGTAGGCCAGAGGCTGGCAATGGGTGTCTTCTCCTGTTCTCCACTTTAGTATTCTGGAACTGGGCTTCTCACAGAGCCTTCACCATTTCTGATGGACGGACTGGCGATTCATAGGAATCCTCTTTTCTCCACCCCTCCCCCTCCCAGTGCTAGAAGGGAAGGCACACACCACCCACCGTGCCCGGCTTTTTTAAAACATGGGTGCCAGAAATCAAAGTTCAGGTCATGTTTGTGCAGTGACCACTTCACCCACAGAGTGAAGCCCCACGGATTGCTTTTAAAGCTTTGTTTTGAAAATATTTCACAAAGAAAAATATTTCTGTATAAAATCATGATACGGGATTTTTGCACCAACTCGAGACCAGGTATTCAAGGCATTCTTATCGAAGCCACCTCAACGCTTGCCTACCGTGTGTGTGTGTGTGTGTGTGTGTGTGTGTGTGTGTGTGTGTGTGTGATCCTTTCTTAGTGGAAACAATATAACTTAAGATGAGGGATTTTACTCTTCTTGTATATAAACACATAGGGTGTGTGTGTGTGTGTGTGTGTGTGTGTGTGTGTGTGTGTGTGTGTGTTGCGCGCGCGCGCGCACGCGCGCGCACGCGCACTTAGAAATGAAACAGCTATGAAACAGCTAGAAAAATAATCTCCGAAGCCCCCCCCAAGCCCTAAGGAGAGACAATCCAGTAAGCGCTGTTGGATCTTTTCAATGGTGCACCTCCCCCTTCTGCTTTATACAGCTTTTAGAATTGCTTTTGGCTACTGTGCTCGTCTCTACTTCCCTTTTCCAGCTATGCAAGTCTTCCTTCACCTTCCCAGCTTTGCTCCAACCAGTCTCTCCTTGTTCATGGCCCTCAGCCTGTTCTCATGCTCTCCTCCAATGGCCTTTCACCCCTCACTCCCCCTCACTCCCACCTCCTGCTAGCTGCGTCTCATTTGGGCGTTAAGGATGATCGATCTCTCTGGGTTCTACAGGTCTCCCCTGTCTTTACCCTTATAAAGGGAGAGTAGCTAGTCAAAGACCAGGACTGGAAATGACTCTGTCCACTGAAAGCTGAACTGTGTTTTAGGATGTGAAGAGATTGAATTCAGCCAGCTCATCTTCAAAGAAGATGTTTTCAATGACAGCTACTTCGGGGACCACCTACGCGGCCAGATCTTCACGGAGGAGCTTCACTTCGGCGAAGGGGTGCACCGCAAAGCTTTCCGCAGCACGGTGATGCAGGGCCTCATGCCCGTCTTCCAGCCCGGCCACGCATGCGTACTCAAGGTGCACAACGCTGTCGCCCATGGGACCAGAAACAATGATGAACTTGTGCAGAGGAACTACAAACTTGCTGCCCAGGTGGGTCAGTGAGCCCAAGGGTGTCGCCGTGGGTGGGAGAATGACACATGACATGAGAGGAAAATGAGACTCAGAATTGAGAATCAGTTTTCGAATGTGGTTTAAAGTTAAATGATTGGGGGCCCTCACTTCTCAGTTCTCACAAGAAATTGGGGCTTAGCCCAGGGATACTTTTCCCTTTTTCACCTGGGGTTCACTGGGCTGGAATCATGTTGGTCCACTTGGACAAGGGGTGACATAAAAGGAGGGGGTTCTAAGTGACAGTAGATGCTGGGACCCCCGTCGACAGATAGAGCAAGCACTAGAATGTTAGAAGAGATGGAGAACAGGAAACGGACGTTCAGATAGGCTAGGAGTCATCTTGTTTCCTGCCTTCTTGGGTTTGTTCAAAATTTGACTATAAACTTTAAGGGAAGACTGAACAAAGTGTCTATTAAGATTCCCTCTCTCTAAAACTGAGCCGTGGGTCGAGCGAAAACATGGAAGAAGGGGAGGCATTCATGGAGCGAAGAGTGGCACCTTCTCCCCACCTGAGCCTTGACCCCGTGGTTCCCCTTGCCACCAGCAGTGGCCAAGCTGCTAGAGTTAGGTCTAGAACTTTCCCAGTGTGCCCCTTTAAACAATTTACCCATGGAATTAGTAGGCAGGACTTGGTGAGGCTGTCAGATACCATCAAACACTGAGCACCCAGGTCAGGTGTGCAAATGTCCCATGGCACGGTGTGCTCATAAGGGCCACTCCTCTGCTCCAAGTGAAACAGAGCTTTCCACCCGTGTTGCTTTCTCCCTGACAGCCAACCACTTCTCTTCTTTCCCTCCTTCCTCCCTGTCCTCCCCTTGCCGTCTTTCCTCTCAAGCATGACCCAATCATAGAAGGTCCCTCCCCACAGCATTCCAGCCCTAGTCAACGGGACTTACAGGGTAGAAAGCACAATCAATCCACTTGGCTTTTCCTCAGGGGGGATCCTACCAAATGTTCACTATTCACTACTCAAACTATACCTCTGAAAAGGAATTGTGGAGAATCTTAGGAAATACCAGTCCCACCCCTTACCAACCATTGTCTGACGTCATGCCAAAGGGCCTGTCTCTCTAGATCTGGGACAACCTTCCTCCATGCTGGTTCCAGAAATATTATAGTTCCCAGACACTTTGCCCAAGAGGCCATTTACCTAACGTTGACTTGTGTAACTCACGTGTCAGCACCTTTAATACTGGCCCGTTCCACATTGTAAGTTTTGTTTCTGGGGTGTAGTTTAGTGGCAGGACACTCACCTAACCTAACTCACAAGGCCCTGGCAAGGGTCTCCAGCACCGAGACAAACAAAAAAGATGTTTCTGTGATGCCAACCGGCCATGATGGGCCTAGGAGTCTGTTTATCTGAGCAACCTTGGTAATATGAATTGTCTTGCTAAGCAATATTCTGAATTCTTCCAGTCACTTAGATTTGCCATGCTTTTTTTTGGGCCATACAGGAATGCTACGTTCAGAATACTGCCAGATACTATGCCAAGATCTATGCTGCTGAAGCACAGCCTCTGGAAGGCTTCGGAGAGGTGCCGGAGTAAGTTTGTGGAGGCTCCCATGTGTTGTTACCTCTGATTTGCTGTGGATGTGGAAGGTCTAAAGGGTATGAGGGTGAGAGGGGTCAAGTGTTTGATTTCATCTCTCTGACTATAAACTCTGTGAGGAATCACATGGCCACTGCCCTGTTCTTGTTCGAGCTCCAGAGGTATAAAAGGAGTCCTGATAAATATTATATTTTTAAACTAAAAAAGAATTATGTGGGGCTGGAAAGATGGCTTAGTGGCTAAGAACACTGGCAGCTATTCCAGAGGACCTGGGCTCAGTTCCACTCATGTGGTGTCTCACAACTGCCTTCCACTCCAGCCTCTTTGGTGTGTCACTCTGATGCCTTCTTTCGGCCTCTGTGAGGTGCACAGGTACCCACGCAGGCAAAATACCCATACAAATAAAAATGCATTAATTTTTAAAGTGTAACTGTGTGTACATGTGTGCGACTTTGTGTGGGAATGTGAGCGAAGGCAAATGCCAACTTCAGAGGAGGGCATCTACCTCCTGGCACTGGAGTTACAGGTGTTTGTGAGCCACAAAGGTTGGGCCACCAGATGTTGGTATTGGGGACAAAATTAGAGTCCCTTGAAAGAACAGTAAGTACTCTTAGTCACTGAACCATTTCTCCTGTTCCTTGATTTGATAAATAATCTTTATTTAAACATTTTTTTATTTTATTTATATGAGTACACTGTGGCTGTCTTCAGATACACCAGCATCAGATTCCATTACAGATGGTTGTGAACAACCATGTGGTTGCTGGGAATTGAACTCAGGACCTCTGGAAAAGCAGCTCTTAACCTTTGAGCCATCTCTCCAGCCCATAAATAATCTTTTTTTTTTTAAAATGTTATTGTGCTGCTCAGGGGTTAAGAGCACTGGCTGCTCTTACAGACATCCAGATTAAATTGCCAGCATCCATGTGGTGAATAACAACCACCATAACTCCAGTTTCAGAGGACCTGATGCCCTCTTCTGGGTTTGATGCAGAGACACATGCAGGCAAAACACCCACCACATAAAAACAAAACCAATTTTTTTTTTTTTGGTTTTTAGTTTTTTTTTTTTTTTGGAGCTGGGACTGAACCCAGGGCCTTGAGCTTGCTAGGCAAGCGCTCTACCACTGAGCTAAATCCCCAACCCCAAACCACGTATTTTTTAAAGTTTATTTTCATTATTGTGAATGTGCATACATATATAGTGAGGCTTATGTGCTGTGGCACACATGTGGAGGTCAGAGGTCAACTCTGTAGAGTACATTATCTTAATTATTGCACCTTTACGTAGGCTCCAGGGATTGAATGCAGGTCACCAGGCTTATAGTGCAAGTGCCTTTACCTGCTCAGCTGCCTCTCCAGCCCTGATACTTACTAAGTAATTATACATGTGAATGGAATAATGGATTCTATCACATTGAATAGATACTAGGGTATCCCCTCTTATAGATTTCACCTTTGTTGCTTTGTCAAAGCAATAAGCAAATACAAGAGAATTAAGGCTATCACAATACAACTAACCTGAGAAGCTAAGCTATGGCCACACAGTAGGAAAGGGTGGACACAGAAGGGATAATCAGGAACATGAAACAGAATCCACTTCTCTGGACAGAAACTTTGTCCTTTATCCACTCATTGCCCAAGTATCTTGGGCCTCAGCAAATTTCCGAGAGTCTGGAGCCGCATTTATTAGCTGTTTGCATAACAAGGTCATATTTGCATGCTAAGTAGAGAAAGGGCCAAGTCAGGACTTGCTGGAAATGCAAAAAGAGCAGCCGTTTATACATCTGTGAAAGAAGAGGGCAAAGAAGGACACGTTGTGTCTGTATGCTCCCGTTCACTCAGAAACCTCTCTCTTGGAAGGTGCGACACAGTAGGAAGTCCAGAACTTCCTGCTCTCTGCCGGGAAGCACGACACACGAGTGTCTAGTACAAAAAGAGCTGGCAGCAACTTTAGCAAAACTAATATTCTGCTAAGGGCAAAGGCACAGTCAATGCTTTCCTGTTAAATTCGAAGTCAGCAGTTGGCATGAGTTCAGTTTCATACTGTGGGGACCTGCCTGTTACCTTTCTCACTTTCACTTTTTCCAGCCTCTGTTCTCTTAAGTTCTTCTGCCATAAGGGAGGGAAAGTAGAAACCGTAACAGTTTTAGGACAAAAGGCCACATTCTGGCAGTGCCAGCAGCCTAGACTAGACACATGTCATCGTAGGACCAGCGATGGTGAAAACCATTGAAAAGAGCTTGAATTCATGCATTGGGAAGAGGGATGGAAAGGGATTCAGTGACTCCAAGTTTATCCTTGGGGTACTAACAGGAGCTAGGCATGGAAATACAGGAAGCACGAAGTACGCATAACTAAGCAAGAGGGCCAGGTGTATGCATGATTAAACAACCCCTCTGTCTTTGCTTCTGCAAGGTGAGCCAGAGCTGTTATTGCTGTCACCCTGAGGACATGATCTGTTTCCTCCTGCTGCTCTAGGGTGCAGCCTTGTCCTTATGGATGATTGACCTGTCTAGGGTGTGGTCCGGTTTGGGAGGTTTTGCTGTGTCTGGAATCCAAGGGTTAGGAGGATGGGTTATCTCCATGACTTCAGCCTCGAAGCGGGAATGGAATAGGTGAGATAGGCAGACACCCCTGGAGTGTTTACCATGCCTAGGCAAGATCAAGTGGGAGTCTGGCCCAAAGGAAAGGAATAGGACATAAAATGAAGGCGGAGCCACCATGCTTTCAGCCTAATTTTAATTAGTTACCTTGTCTCAAATGGAGGATCAAGGCTTTTGATCAAAAGCAGGCCCCGTTTTTTCCATTACATTTTAATGTTTGTGTGTGTGTGTGTGTGTGTGTGTGTGTGTGTGTGTGTGTGTGTTTTACAGCAAATGTGTGGAGATGAGAGGACATCTTATTGGAAAAGATTCTCTCCTTTAACCATGATGGTCCTGGGGCTTGAACTCAGGTTTGGTGGCAAGGGCCTCTTTACCCAGTGAGCCATCTCACTGACCCTCAAAAGTAGTTTTTAAGTGCCTGTCAGAAAGGAGTAACTCATCTACCACACGCAGAGCCAAGATGTCCTACGTTGTGCACAACTTGACTCTCGTACAGCTTGGGCCCTTTTAAAGGAAAAGAACGCATCATGAAGACAGGGTTGGGTTTAAGGACTTAAAAGGGTGGGTGTCTAGGAGGGAGTGAAGCTTAATTGGTTTCATTCATATCCACCAAACAAGCCACAACCCTCAAGATATTTGAGGGGACACACACACACACACACACACACACACACACACACACACTTTTTCTCCCCCTTCTCCTCTCCCCCCACGTTTCTTTCCAGAAATGGGCCCCCCGAGGCAGTTTTCTTTTAGGGAGCTTCTGGGATCTTGAAGAGAAAACACCCCCTGTAGTTTTTGTTTCTCATTGTCTATGCAAATGGCTCCGACTGGGCAGACACCAGGCTAATTGAGATTGTGAATAATACCCAGACTCCATTCCTGCTCCCCATTCCCCAAAGGCTACAGAATTAATAAGAACCCAGACAAACCTTGAACTAACTCTTTTATACGGTGGGTAATTGGCTAGAAGGAGTCTTCTGCAGATCCCCTGAGTCTTGCAGATGTGACAAAGCATGACAGACAGACAAAAGCTTGATGGACAACAGCTCCATATGCCCCTCGAATCTGACTGCCCAAGATATCTCTGTAACAAGATGTAAGGCCATCATCCTACGCGGTGGGGGTGGGGTGGGGGAATGACTGCGTTAAGAGTCTTTCAATGGCTTCTCCCTCCAACTGATAGGTTCTCTCTCAAGATATCCTTGTGGCTGCACCCCCCCCCCGCCCCGCTTCCTGCAGATCTCACTCAGATAACCTTTATTAATAAGCAAGGGCTGCCAAGTCTCTTCAAATGAAAGAAAAGCTCCTTCGCCACCACAGTACAATCTCCTTGCCAGCCCCTGCGTTAGACTTCCGCCTGCCACTTAGCTCCATGCAGTTACTCACTGTGTGTTGCCGCCATTTAAATGTAAGTTTCCTGCAGGAAAAGGCAGAGCCTCTCTTCTCTTTACTGCTGTTTGTGAGAGAGTGGCTGGGAGAGCGTTAACACAAGGAAGCCACTGAAGATGAGTGTTTGTTGACTGAAAGAAGGATGGATAGGGAGGGAGGGAGACAGGGAAAGAGGGAAGAAGGGAGGGGGGAGGGATAGATGTAGTCAGTGGGTGGGTGAATAGATGGAGAGGTGGGTGAATGGATGGATGGATGGATGGATGGATGGATGGATGGATGGATGGGTGTATGGATGAGTGATAGCTACTGATCCATCGGATTACTGAGATAAAATTATAGAGCGTGGCGTCTTGACTCCAGCCTGTAATCTCAGCCTGTAATCTGGAGTCTGGGACAAGAAGAGCTGGAATTCTAGGGTACTCTGAGCTACCTAGTGATTTTGGGGTCAGCCTGGCTACCTAGTGAGACCTTTTTGAAAACATTTATCTTTAAATTGGGCTGAAGAGATTAGCTTGGCATTTAAGAGCATTGACTACTCTTCCAGAGGACCTGGGTACCATTCTCAGCTCCCACATGGTGGCTCACAGCCTATAACTCCAGTTCCAGGGGATCTGACGCCCCCTTCTGGCCTCTGTGAGCACCAGGCACATGTGTGGTGCACATGCATGCAGGCCAAACACTCATACACATAAAATTAATTACAAAAGCTAAGGCTGGACATGATCATTCACACGTTTAATCCCAGGACTTGGGAGGCAGAAACAGGCTAGTGTGTGAGTTCCACCCAGCCCAGCATATTCTATAAAACAGGTTCCAGACAAGCCAGGGCTCATAGTAGGACAGTGTCTCAAAGAAAACAACAAAATAAAGCAAAGTGATATTAAGAGTAATGAGGAGGGCGAGTTTCACACCAATTCTAGAAACAAAAGCAGTAATGAGTCTTTCGGGTCATTTCATAATAACAGAGGACACTGCAAAACATAAAATAAAACAGAGTGGACTCTGGATCGACCGTGGGCCCTGCTGCTCCAGGTGACAGGAATGTCCAGACACCGTGTTCCCACCTGAAATCCTGATGCCTGATCATGTCCTCTTCCCTGACAGGATCATTCCTATTTTCCTTATCCGTCGGCCCGAGAACAACATCCCTTACGCCACAGTGGAAGAGGAGCTGATTGGAGAATTCGTGAAGTATTCCATCCGAGACGGGAAGGAAATCAACTTCCTCAGACGAGATTCGGAGGCTGGTCAGAAGTGTTGCACTTTCCAGCACTGGGTATACCAGAAAACAAGTGGCTGTCTCCTGGTCACGGACATGCAGGGTGAGCAGGACAGACCGACAGCTCTGCAGGGGCTTTGGACCTCGGGTGTTCCTAAGGTTTCCTTCCTGAGGAAGGAAATGAGAGGAAGTGAAGAGGAGGAGAGGTCTGTTGGGTACCAACAAGCATCTCCTCCCCAAGACGTTACTCACGTCCCATTGTGGACGATGCTTAGAAAGACTGACGTTAGGAAATGACAGTGTCAGGGGTGGAGTCCTGGAGGCCACCACTAGAGTTTAGCACCTTTGTATGAGGCAGTGCCTCGTAGTCATCGAATGGCATACTTCAGATTTTTTTTTCCTCTCAGCAGTATTGTTATTTGGAAATAAAAAGGAACAGGGAGATTTGCGCACGGAAGCTGAGGTAACCCACCGTTGCCCTTTCTGCCTGGCTCCACCTGCAGGTATCAAACTGCCTACAGATCTGATGTTTTGGGGTTCAGCAAGAGGCAAATACAGGGGAGTCGATGCCTGCACCATGAGCCTCATTTGCCTGGTACCAGTGGGAGCTGTGGGTAATCACTTCCGTTCCCTCAATCCATAGGCCGGTCATTCTGGGAAGCATGCTCAGTGTAGGTTTCCAGCAGAGTACAATTGTCTGTGGTAGAACTGGGTGTTCATCCCTGCGCTACTGTCTGGGCTTTCCCAATCCTTTTTCTTTCTGTTTTTTTTTTTTTCTTCTCTCTCAAATGAGCTTTATGTACTCAAGATATATATTAGAATTTATTAAATTATATATGCATATAAATGTTTATATTAGAATTAATTAAATCGGCTTGTGTTAAAATAGAATGGTTGTCCCACACATAGGAGCTGGGAACCTGGTGTTCCTCAGTGCTTGAGACTGGGTGCTCAGCAGAGAGACACAGAGACAGGCAGAGAGACAGAGACACAGAGAAACAAAGACACAGAGACAGACAGAGTCTGCAGAAACAGTGCCCTTGTAGGCTTTATGGGATTTTGTTTAATAACCACGTTTCACGGACCTGCTGTACATCATCAGAACGAGAAGGTGAACACTGATCCAGCAGAGTGGCTAGACTCCAGGAGGGACTAGATTTCTCCAGCTTTTGCGTGTATTCTCTTCTCCACGATTTTTATATAGTCTGTGTAGAATACATGATGTTCCCCATGTTACAGATGAGAGAGTTGAGGGCGGGAGCAGCGGATTAGTGACTGCCAGTCACCTAATAATTCTAGATGGGTCCAAGACTCCAAACTACAGGTTCAGACTCTGGATATCACACTGTCTGCACAAGATGACAAACTAAAAGCTTGTAGTGGGTTTACTTCCCAGTGTTTTCAAGCATTCCCTGATGTTAAAAGGTTCTGATGGGTGAAAATCTTCTACAGGGCTCTGAGGGACTCCTGTGCGTCAGCTGGGTCAGAAAACCCGTCTGTCTTACAGACGAGCTGATCAGCAGAGGCAACAATGCACAGTGAAACACACACACGCATGTGGACGGATATACACACACAGACACACACACATATACACATGCACACACACAGACACACACACAGACAGACAGACACACACACAGACACACACATATATACACACACACACACACAGACAGACAGACAGACACACACACACACACACACACACACACACACCATTCTGAACCGAGAGCTAGTCGATCTGTTCAGATTCTGGCTGTACAGCCGTTCTCCCCCCAGTAGTTGCCTTCAGAGTTGATTTTGCATCAAATGTATTTTGTCTCCTGTACAATGGCACCCTGGAGCTTCCCGCACAGTTAGCTTTGCTTCCAGGCCCTGGCAAACATCTGCAATGGAATAGTACATCTCTCCGTAAATGGTGCGTGTGCTTGAGTGTGCTGGCACAGTGCTTCATAACAGTGTGTGTTTACTGTCCGCCACTCGGAAAAGCCTCTTCCTTGCCATCATCATCGTGTCACAAGCTCACACATCGCTCTTTAAGCAACGCCTCCACTTTGCCCACACTGGAATGAACAATAAGAGAAATAAACCCAGATGCAACTGTCCCTTCCCCTGGTGCCTTTGTTTGCTGAGAGAAGTTTGGTGAGACTTCAGGCGTGTGGGGTCAGAGGTGGGGCTGTGATTTGGAACTGAGGCCTGAGACCTGTTGAGACCACTAGGCTTTCTAAGGAGCCATCTACAAACTGAGACTCTGAGAATAGACTCCTGTTCTTCCTCCCATCAGAACCAACCCACAGGCCACTCTCAGCCTCGCCTCACTTTGACAGGTACACATCAGACTGAGGGTATTACTCCCCAGTGAGTGTTGAAAACCTTTGTTGACTTGCTGACCGTTAAACCAATGAGCTAAGTCTCTGGGAGATGCTCCATCTCTCTGCCTCCCATTTCCACAGAGGTGCTCTGAATACACACACACACACACACACACACACACACACACACACACACACACACACACACACACAGAGACACACACACAGACACACACACACAGACACACACACACACACAGACACACACAGACACACACAGAGAGACACACACACAGACACACACACACACAGAGACACATAGAGACACACACACACACATAGACACACACATGCATGCACACACACACAGAGACACACACACAGACACACTCACACAGACACACACCCAGACACATACGTACACACAGAGACACACAGAGACACACAGAGACACACACACACATACACACAGAAACACACACAGACACATGCACACACAGACACACAAACATACACACAGACACACAAAGAAACACACAGACACACACACACACACACGACACACACACACACACGAGACACACAGACACACACACACGCACACACACACACACAGACACACACACACAGACACACACACACAGACACACACACAGACACACACAGACACACAGACACACAGACACACACACACACACACACACACACACACACACACACTTCTGCCCTTCCTCATGCTCGCACGCTGCAAACATCCCCATGCTTGCCCCTGACCTTGCCATTCTACTTTTCTAAACCAAAACGGTAGCTGTCAACTGTGAGAGCAAGGGATGGCGCTGGCCAAGTTCAAGCGCCCGTTGCCACACGACTTTTAAAAACTGGAACTTAGAGCTATGGTGTTCAGATAGGACTTTCCATGAAAAAAGGTATCCACAGGGACCTTTGCAATTCGACATCTTTTTAAAAATCACTGTACTTCCTACAACACAGTGAGTCTGCAGCAGGCCTTTGTGTGTTGTTAGCTTCGGACGAATGAGACGACTCGGCTTTTAAAACGCTCACTGGGATCTTCAAAGTACCACACTTAGCTCACAGGTGCACCTACAAAAGCTGGGGTCATTGCTTCTGGGTGACTCTCCGGTTCCAGTAGCGACAATGTGGCATTTTTGCCATGCTCTGGGTGGACACTGTTGTTCCTGAGTGATCTGCCTTCAGCTTCCCTTCCCTGGGCCTCTGGGATGGACAGCCATGGAAGCAGGTTGCCATTCAACCCTATCCCAGAGTTGGCTTTAGAGAGGCCTGGAGCCTACTTCCGTACCATCATCTACTGTCACCTGCCTAGCTGCTTTATGGCTAAGTTACCTGCTCGTTGGCAGCGATGACACTCCTTACAGTCCAGCTCATATAGATCCCAGAGTCAGAGGTCTGTCACAGGTATGTCACCACCGGATTGCACAGGTGGGGTGCGCTGAGGTAGGGCGAGTGCCCAGAGCCACCATCGTAGAAAGTCAGAAGCAGAAAGAATACATGGATAGAGCAAGAAGATGCTACAAAGATCCAGGGACCTCCCAACTCTGGGCATGAGAACTGGCACTCTTCCCAAGTGCTAGCACGCGAGTGCTGAAGGTTAATGTCTAAGGCAGGGGCAGAGGGAGAGTGGGTGGCCCTTTACTGAGGTAGGATGCTCATCTTCCTCATGGTGGAAGATAGTAGGTGTCTGTTTTCCTTACACCTCTGGATCCCTGACTACTTCCTGGCTGCCCTTCCTGAGAGGACAGTAGCAAAAAGGGTCCTGTAGGCCTGGGTTTTTAGCAGGGACATCTGTGGCTTTTGGCTGAGCCAGAGTGGAAAGTTCAGTCACCGTTTTATTGTTTTCGTTTCTTTACTTCCCAACCCCACTGTGGTCCCATGATATTAAAAGTCTTAAGTGGCCAGGCCACGGATTCTAAATGTTACAGTTCCCAGGCCAATGGCTCAAAGTCTGCCCACACACTTGTGAATGTTCCCTAGAATCTGGACATTCTTTGTGGAAACGAGAAAGTGTGTAGGTGGAGTTTGGCTTCGAACACGTTGCCTTGGACTTTCTCACTGTTGCTGTTGACCAAGGCAGTCCTTGACCATGCTTCCTTCTATTTGAGGGATTCCACTTTCAGTGAGGAGCAGGGGACCAAACCTAGGTCCAAGAGACTGCATTTCTTGGGAGAAAGCTCACTGGGAAAGAGCCAAGTCTCAAATTCAGGCAAGGATAAACTGGAGGGAGGCCTGACTTGGGTACTTCTGCCTGAGTCGCAGGTCTGCCCTCCCCCATCATTAACCCCTTCAGCAGACCCAGGCTCTGGGGGAAGGAAAGTCCACAGGGACCCAGAAAGACAATAAGCTTCCCCTATCCCGTCTGGGAGAATATCTGACCAATCCCTTCTGTGCCTCCCCTAGCAACCCAAACTTTCCTCTTTGCTCTCTCCTTCCGCAGGTGTGGGAATGAAGTTAACTGACGTTGGCATAGCAACACTGGCTAAAGGGTGAGTGGGAAAGAATGAAATCCGTGTCATTTCACATCGGGCTTCCAGGCAAAGGCTGCAGGCTGATTCGGACAGAGTGGATCTCTTGTCTTTACCATGAATGACAAATGATCTAGGGGCCGAATCCAATTCATTTCCTTCACTTACATAAGATACGTATGGACTTTGTTCTCGGAGGGAAGCGCATTTGCTTCCTAACTCTGAGGCAAACAAGCATGCTGGCAAACACATCTCCAGACCAACGACTCACAGGAGTGTCGTGGGGAGAAACTACTCTGGCACCATTGAGACATCTTTCAGCTCAAAACCCCGTTTCTACACTTAGTGTCTTCTTTATTGAGAGATTCTGTTGTTTTGTCTTTTGCACTGGGGTACAATAATTATATACATATCTCTCTCTATCTATCTATATCTACAAGAGATTATTACAGCAGGCATTTGAACATCTATTCCAAGCTGCTGGTAGTAGTGCACACCTTTAATCCCAGCACTTGGGAGTCAAAGGCATCAGAACTCTGTGAGTTCAAGGCCAGCCTGGTCTACATAGTGAGTTCCAGGACAGCCAGAGCTACACAGAGGAACCCTGTCTCAAAAAAAACAAAACCCAAATACTTATGACTAGTTACTTCTCATTGCCGTTGTTGATTTTCTTTCTCTGGTTGAGTGCAAGGATGTTGGTTTGCTCAATGCTTAGGTGACCTTTAACCAAGCTGTTAACAAACTGTCCCGTTTTGCTGCTTTGCTTGGGCTCCTTTGAAGAAAAGGTGGCTATTCATGATTTGTTCAAACATATTCTCTTTTCCTGTGAGTGAATGAATGTGTGTGTGTGTGCACGCACGCGTGTGCGTCAGTCTGTGTGTGTGTGTGTATATATGCGTGTATGTGTGTGTCTGTCTGTGTATGTGTATGCGTCTGTGTGTGTCTGCGTGTGTGTGTATATATGCGTGTGTGTCTGTGTGTGCGCATGTGTGTGTGTCTGTCTGTCTCTGTGTGTGTGCACGCGTGTGTATGTGTGCAAGTGTGTTTATGCTGCACACATCCAGCCACAGTCCCCACACGGAGGTGGGATACTATCCTGGACGTGGGAGCCGCCTTTCCATGGAGATTAAAAGGTAGAATGCAGATGGAGCGCTGTCACGTGTCTCTCTGCTTCCTGCCTGTGGATGCGATGTGGCCAATGGCTTTGCCCTTCTGCCGCCTTCCCCAGCGACCCTCCAGGATGGGCTGAACCTGCCAACCGTGAGCCAAAATAACCCTTTCCTCCTCTAAGTTGCTTTTGTCGAGAATTTTGCTGTAGTAATGAGAAAAGTAATGGAAGCTGTAGGTTTGATTCATGAACCCGTGGTAGCCCAGTGTTCTCTGTTTCGTGTTAGAACCGAGATGCCGTTGGACATCTTCCCCTGCTGTCTTCCTTTTGAAAACCTGTTCTGCGATGATAAAATCTTACATTGGAATTGTCTCTCGTACTCATCTCATGGCACTGACAGGAAGGAGCCCTGATCGCTGTAGGCTTCAGGCATTTGGGCATGCCGCTAATCTTGCAAATAGAATGTGTCAGAGGGGTTATGATGCTACAGGGTGAGGATGGGGAAGAGGCAGGAGCTTTTGGGAGACTCGGTCCAAATCTGGGCCAGGCCGCTTACCTCCATTTCCCCTGGTGGTAGCTTCGCTCACAGTGCCATAGGCATTTGTCTGACGAGTGGGATGGCTGGGTGGGCTTAGCTTCTTCCTGTTGGTGCTGTTTTATACCAGGGGTCCTGAAAAGCCAATCGCTTTAGCAGCTGTCCAGCATGAATATTTCCATTAACCTGTGGTACCCTACTCATGAAGACCTCTGGTTGTCAGAGCAGTGTTCCAAAAGGGATCTTCTGTTCCGACTCTCTGTCTTCTGTAGAACAAGACAAATTATATTTCAGATTATATTTCAGTAGAACCTGGTTCTCCCATAGTCCCAGCCAGAGTTACTGTGGGTTTCTGAACATCCCCTCCCCTCACACCCCCTAATCGACTTCTAGACCCTGCTACTGGGTCTGAGCTCATGGAGCCCCCTTCTCCTCACCCCAGCCTAATGCTAGAAGACACAAAATTCCACAGCATAACTTAAAACAATGGTCCTCAGCCTCACTAGTGCTGCAAATGCTTCCTAATTCAGGGAAGCGGTAGGAGCTTCCTACAGCTCATGTTGTGGTGACCCCCAACCATAGAATTATCTTGTTGCTACTTTATAACTGTAGTTTTGCTATAGCTATGAGTCATGATGTAACTGTCTGATGCAGGATATCTGGTATGCGGCCCCATGAAAGGCTCGTTCAACCCCCAAAGGGGTCGCACCCCACAGGTTGAAAACTGCTGACTTAGAAAAACCTTCAACTGTACCAAAGCTGCCCTAGAAGCCCTTAAACCAAGATGGGCGCAGGAGCATGGTGATTTACCACATCTTTAGAAGCATGTCAACTGCTTCCAGGAACCAGAGAGCGCCAAACGGCGCCACCCCTCCTAGTTTAAAAAGAAATCCAAGCCCTCGGTTTTGTTCTCAGCTTTAATGTTACTTTTCGAGCCTGGGACGTCTGCCCAAGACCCATTAGCAGAGAGGTCGGACGGAGCCAAGGGTAAAGCGTTGCCTGTAAAGTGTTGCTTATGCTGCTTTCCCACCCAAGTAGACGTGGGAAGGGAATTCTGCAGTGTTTGAGAGCATTGAAAAGACAGTAGATCATTGTGCCCAGGTCTTAAAGTTTTCTTTAGAAGTTTAAAGAGAAGTCACACTTTAAAAAAAAAAAAAAAGAACTGTATTAGAAGCTTGATTGGAAAAATCGATAAAAGTAGATCCTCTCAGAGGATGAAGGGAGTTTGCCCTTCCTTACAATCCATATTCTTAGAGTGAACTGTGACAACCACGCCCACTGCCTAGACTCCCAGGCTGCCCCTCCCTCTGGAGCCTGGGCAGAGCCAGCCATGATCCAGCGGAGGGGCGTGAAGGGGAGGGTCAGTAGCATTCTCTGCATAAAGGAGGGGTGTACAGGGGTGGGGGGTGGGGGAGGTAGGCCAAACACCCTTGATGTGCAGGCTCAAATGGTAGAAAGCAAGATTTGACTGAAGAAACGTTCTCCTTGAAGCCAGAGCGGCAGATGGAGTGTGAATAATGGCAGCGAACAGGAAAGGGTTCAAGTTCAAAGGTGATATGCAGATAGGAGAGGCGTGTTCACACTAAGTGCCATGGCAGATAGGATGGGCGTGTTCACACTGGGCACCATGGCAGATAGGAGGGGTGTGTTCACACTGGGCGCCATGGCAGATAAGTGCAACCTGTCTTGTTTCCCAATTAAGTTAGCAATAATTCAAATGAAGACTGACATGCTATTTGGTGAATAATCTATTCATAATCTCATAAAATAAGGAGCTGTTATAATCTGTTCATTTTAACTTTGTTTGGCATGCTCCTTCAGACGGTCCTGCGTCACTCCTCCTGGGCCATCTGTGTGATCGTGTCTGGAGTGTCATCTGCCCTCCAGGTAGACTGCAGATCCGAACTGGCTCTTGGATCACATTTCTGAGTTGAATTCCTCAGCCACATTGAGTTCTCTGAAAGAAACGAGGAAAGATAGTTAATCTTGTAAATGGAGATTTGAAAACTGAGCCAAGACGTGTAGGTGGAACAGATCTGTATGTATAACCGTGGGTTCTATAAGCATCTCGCTAGGCTATAGCGGAGGTTGTGACTTAGCCACTAGAGGGCAGCAGAGGCAATGCTTTGTGTTTCTCTCTCTCTCTCTCTCTCTCTCTCTCTCTCTCTCCTTAAAAAAAAAAATTCCAGTCACGTGGCTAGATAGAAGCAAAACAAAGAGGCACTCTGAGCATATCTTCTAGTCAGTAACCCGTAACTGCTGTGCCAAAATAAGATGGTTATGTGGTACCCTGGCCGCCCAACATGGCGGTCCTTTCTACCTTTGGAAGGAAGAACAGGGGTTGTTAGGCATTCCTGACATGGAAACCACATGTAAAAGACTGAGACCTGTTCCCTGAACAAGGCCAAAAGTGCAGTGGGAAGGGCAGATGTAGCCGAGGATAGCGCTTTTACTGCTTGCCTGCCAGGTCTGCTCAACTACTCCGAGAGAAAAGGCTCTGCCCTCGGAATCAAGAGCCTAGGAAGCCCTTGTGTGCCCACTGGCAGAAGGGACAAGGGCTACCTGGATGCTTAACCCAGTCCAGTGTCACACACGAGTGCCCATGGAGAGGAGCCACCAACGGTGACTTGAACATGGGAAGGAATAGACTCTCCTCATCAGTACCACACCCCAGAAAGGTCTGTGTGCAACACAGGGCACACTCCTTACAGCAATACACAAATCTGCCAGCAGGGACAGAAGCAGAGAGACTTAGAGCAAACTTTCCCAGCGTTTGGATGCACCCCACAGAAGAACCCTTGCCACTGTTCAACACCAGATGTTTGAGATGCCTCACCAACACCAGGCTTCTGAGAAGTCATAGACCTAATACACCATAACACCCTAAATATCTACTCCAGATTGTTGCCATTGTCACATACCTTGGAAGGTGGCTTGCCTTCCAGTTTTATTTGACCAAGCCACACGACCATAGAGTTAGTTGGTCCATTGGCTGATATATCTGACCAGTCCTCACCACTGAGGCTGCTTGGAGTTTTTTGAGGGAGCAGGGATCATCATACTGTTCTGGCAAGACTGACATTATAGCAGTGAGCTATGTGTAAGGTTGGATCTCCAAGGCCCAGCAGAGCCAGACAGACCATATCTCTCCACCAGGTAGGGCTTCTGGCCCCTGCTGTTGAAGTAACTGGAGGAGGGAGCCATGGAGGTCCTCTTACTCCTGTCTGGAGCTCCTCCTTCACCAAAGCCCTGATCATTTGCAGGACCCCAGGGTCCCCAGGGGAACTCCTGGTCAATTGTTATCTGGCCCTATGGACAATTCTGAACACAAAAACATATCTAAAAAAAAGCCTGGTGGACACACACACACACACACACACACACACACACACACACACACACCACACACACACACACACACACACACATACCACACACACACACACACATACACCCCACACACACACACACAAACCACACACACACACACAACACCACACACACACACCACACACACACCACACACACACACCACACACACACCACACACACACACACACCACACACACACACACACACACACACAGACACACACACACACACACCACACACATCATACACACCACACACACACACACACACACCACATACACCACACACACCACACACACCACACACACACACACACACACCACACACACACCACACAGACACACACCACACAGACACACACACACACACACACCACACACATCACACACACCACACACACACACACACACACACACACACACACACACACACACACACACACACACACACACACACACACACACACACACACACACACACACACACACACACACACACACCACACACACCACACACACACACATCACACACACACACACACACACACACACACACAGACACACACACACACACCACACACACACACACACACACACACACACCCCCCTCTGTCGTTGGCTAGAAACAGGAGGAAGACAAGGACGACTCAAGGCTCCTCTGCTCCTGAGCAGATCAGGAGTGGATGGAGACCAGACTGGAGCTGTCCAGAAGAATTTCAGTGCCTTCAGGAAATATAAACCAAGTGCAGTGTGGGGCGGCAGGCCACATGAGGGAAAGAGGGAATGCATACTGTTTTGTTTTGTTTTTTAAAGATTTATTTATTTATTATATATAAGTATAATGTTTTCAGACACACCAGAAGAGGACATCAGATCTCACTACATATGGTTGTGAGCCACCATGTGGTTGCTGGGACTTGAACTCAGGACCTCTGGAAGAGCAGTCGGTGCTCTTAACCACTGAGCCATCTTTCCAGCCCACATACAGTGTTTTCCTTCCAGCAGGAATGGCTGTCAGGAAGGAAAAGGCAGGAATGGCTTCCAAGGAGACAGCAGGCTGTTGCCTAGTCTCAGACTGAGGGAGGAGCCATAGCACTAGATGATGAGGGCTGGAGCTAGAGAGAGGACCCATGAGCCAGTGGGAAGGCTGACTTTGTTCTAGGGACACTGAGATATCAGAGTGCTTGCTTGACCGGAATGTGACTTACACTTGGGGTGCATGTGGGAGAGGAGATAGACTGGACTGGGCGGGAAGTGACCACCTCAGTAGTCCTGGGAAGGGGTGGTGATGGCCAGAGCTTCCATAGATTTCCACAGAAGCATTTTTCAGTTTCTACTGTGATCTAAATTGGGGACACTCTGGGTTAAATAGCCAAGAGGTTTTGCCAGTGTGAGATTTCATGGGATTTTTAAAGGATTGGATATGTAATGTATTCTGGTTGTATCAGGGAAGAGGTAGAGATTAAATAGAATTTTTATGTAATTTATAATATTCCGGTCTAAGGGGGATGGTTTAATACTACAGCATGGACTTAGCATGTTCAAAACCTTGTACTGAAAATTTTTTTTCCCCTCAAAGTATCTTGTGGGATTTTGGCTCCTTAGAACAACTGTTGGGAAGTGCTGATTCACGGGACAAATGTCCCCAGCTCATCTCTCCTCAGAATGTCGGCTCCAACTCCAAATGTCCCTCTGAACCTGTACTCAAGCTCTCTCCTCTGCCACCTTGGCTCTGTGAAACCTTCTGAGTGCCCACAAGGCCATAGAAAAGGGATCTTTGTTGGGGAATACTATACCACTCTGGGCCGATGCGTTTGCTTGCCCTATAAAGTGGCAGCCTCCAGAAAAGCCACTCAGCTCCACAACCCTGAGGTTTTCCTGCACTGCCCGCCACGTAGCTGGTGCCACCAAAGAAAGGATGAGTGTGAAGTGATGAAGGGCATGATGGGATTTCAGATCACTGCATGTTTCCGGAACGAAAGATTCCCCAGTGGTCCTCATATGCAGACAAGAGCCTGACCAACTAATGAGCAAATTCAGGCTTTATTTCACACACACACACACACACACACACACACACACACACACACACACACTACACACAAGAAGGGGGACTTTCTGTATTAAAAGCCGTATTAAAAGCCTGTTTTTGCTCATAGTTTCCATCAGTGCCCTCACATGAGGACAAGTCAATAGGCCACAGCTTAAATGTGTGGCAGAGGAAAATATAGTCTCATGGCAAAAGGTGGGCTACCATTTAAAGATGCACAGCTGGTCAGTAAACTCTCTTCACTAGGTCCACCATCATGAGGGCTAGGCCCTTATTGCATGGGCCTTTTGAAGACATTCTAGATCTAAACCATAGCACACATGTGCGTGCGCGCGCGCGCGCACACACACACACACACACACACACACACACACACCTAGGACTAGGATATACCTGTATCCTTAAATTGATGTCCTTGTCCTTGTAACCATTTCCTACAAATGAACACTTTCTCCAAAAGGATATCAAGCTACAAGCACCCTAGATGGCTTCTGGTTTGCTTCTAAGGGGACTGCCACCATGTGGGGAAACCACTCCTTAGGTTTTTCTGATCTTACCCAGTGTTCTTTAAACAACCCCTTGTGTGGCTGTAGACGGCCAGAACTGGAGGTTTCTGCCGGTCACAGCTTGAACGGGTGGTCTCGTTACCGGTCCCTCTCTCTGGGCGTGTTTGGAGGCAGTAGCTTACACCAGGAGGCTCTGACGAACCAACCGGAGAAGCTGGCTCTTTGTGTAAGTGTAAAAGGCTCGGCCCTGTCTTATTGTGTTGGGAGGAGACGGGGATTCCTTTGAAGCAGGAATCAACCTCACACTGTTTCTGACACACAGTATCACATCTCTGTGGAGTGAGGGCAAGCCTGCAGAAACAGCTCTCCAGCTCCTTCCTGGGGAATAGCACAGTGTGGTTTTATCATGTTGTTGAGCACAGCGTTCAAGAACCAAGTTCATACTGTATCTCCATTTAAATATGAAGACCTTTCTAAAGCCACGTGGGAATTAGAGATTCTGAAGAGAGTGGTTTGGATTACTCAAAATGTAATAGTAAATGTGGAACTTCACCCCCTATGCAAATAGGCTGAGCCCAGGTCAGCATTTTAGCAAGTTCCCATGCAACTCACACACACCACTCCCATTGGGGGCAGGGTGTGGGGGTACTTGTTAATAGATGCTTGGATGGTGCCCCCTTCTGTCCATCGGCTGTTCCACTTTTGCACATTTTGAGTAGAAGGCCAGGTGATCTATTAACTGGAAAATTATTACAACTGGAGACTAAAGAGCAAAGATCCAACAAGCAAGGCTAAGGTTCCTAAAACTGAAAATAAAAAGTCACAAATACAAAGTTCTTTATCCCATTCTGCTAGAGTCTTAGGCTTGCCATAAAAATTACCACCGAGGCAAATGCTTAAAATAATAAAAATTTATAGTTTCACAATCCTGGAAGCTATAAGCCTGAAAGGTGCCAACAGGTATCTTAGCTTTGTTTTTGGTTTCCTGCTGCTGTGACTCAATTAATTTAAAACAACTCCCCAGAGGCATGCTCGGAGGACCTTCTCCTAGGCGACTCCAGATATCATCAAGTTGACAACCAAGATTAACTATCACAGCCTGGCCACTGCCTTCTGGAGTCGATTCCATGCCTGTCCCCCACCTTCTGGTGGTTGACCGTAATCTTTGCTGGGTTTTGATTTGTGAACTCAAATGCCTCAGGTATCAGATAGCATCCCTGTGTGCCTGTGTCTTTTCTTCCCTCCCTACGTAGATATCAGTAATATTGGGATCAAGGGCCCACCCTACTCCAATAGGATCTCATCTGAAGTCATTAGATCTACAGTGGTCATTATTTAAAAGGAATATCACGCTCTGGGCTTCCTGGAAGGGCAGAATCTGGGGGTTACTATGCAAGTCTGTATGTCTAACCGAAAAGAACCGTAGTGGTGAATTTCTGCAGTGGTGTCCGAGTTGCAGCAATGTCACGGAAGTCTAGATCTGTGGTCTCCTCCCAGCCCGAGGGCAGCAGATAGTATGTGGCCTGCAAATCAGGTCACAAGCTGAGGACTGTTTCCTATTGCCTGGATAGATGACAGCTCGATGGAATTACACTCATGACCTTTGAAGGCATCTGTGGCTAATTGGTCTAGAAACATATGGGTGCTGCCTTATTTTTCTTCCCATGCAGAAACGATTTCATGGTAATGGTTGCCAGTTTGAGTGAACAACAGGGCAAAGCCTGATCCTAGTTGAGACATAGAACAGATTTAGAGGAGAGGAAGATTCTTAATTCTGTAGCTACCAGGTTGCAAAACCTAAAAAAACACATTCGCATCTGGGAAAGCTGGTCAGTATTGCCTGGGTTCAGTATTGCCTGGGTCCAGCTTCAAAGTGTCTTCTGCTATGAGAATGCCCTCTGAAGGTTTGTATGCTTAAACTTAGTCTCTAGTGAGAGGAACTGTTAAGAACCAAGGCCTGGTGGAAGGCAGATTGTGGGGAGAGCCACAGGGAAGGATTAATGTTGGTCTCATGGAACGAGGGCCGATAAGGCAAGGCCACAGCACACACGTGGCCCCTTCTGTACTTGACCGTTACCCTACCATAGTGCAGGGTAGCCGAGGGCTCTCTCACCAGGATGTGGAGGTCACGTTTGGAGTCTCTAGCCACCAGACCCATGAGCCAAATTACATCTGGGTGGCATTGAGTATTTTGTTATTATAAAAGCAAACAGAAAGAGGGATTCAGAAATTCGGTCTGGGAACCCATCTGGGCTAAGATCAAAGACCTCTGCTGGTGGGGCTGCTATCTATTTACGTGTTCTTTGAACATTCACACTAAAAGCCTCCTCTGGACACAAAGCATTGCCTTGGGAGGGTTGACACCTGTGGAGAGACATGGATATAGACTCCTAATTCTAAATGTGTCTCTGGTCCTCAGGAAGATACAGAGACAAGTGTGGAGGGATTCATCCTCTCACGGTGGGAAAAGCTCATAGGTTCCAGGGACCCTGCCCTCCGCCCTGAACTTGCAGAGCTTGGGGGGCAGGGGGGAGGCTGAGAAACATGTCCCAGGCTGTACAAGGCTGCTTTTACCATGCCTGTGTGTGACACCCTATCCACAGCCAGATAAACTCTAGTTTCTTATTGTGTCTACATATGCATGCCCTGGGAGAAATACAAAGAGGTGAGGACAGAGATGAGCAGGACCGAGTGGGAGAAGGGAGGCGGGGCATGCCATACAGAGCAGCCGTTCTCAGCCTTCCCAATGCTGAGACCGTTCTATACCATTCCTCATGGTGTGAGCCCCCCTCCCCACATAACATCCTTTCCACTGTTATGCATCATAATGTAAACATCTGATATGCAGGATACCTCACATGCAAGCCCCCAAAGGGGTCGTGACCCACAGGTTGTAAACCACTGATATAGAGGGTTTACCTGAGCAAACTATTGGAAGGTAACGTGTGGCTTTTCCTAAAGGTGACAGGTCAGGGGGCTAGGGACATGGCCAGCAGCAAGGCCAGAAACAGGGTAAGGGGTTTCGACTTCACCGTCACAGCAATGAAATGCTAAGCAGGAGATGGCCCGACCTATTACACCCATTGCTTTTCCTATTGGTTTGACAAAACACCTGCCTAAAACAACTTAAGGAAGAAAATAAATTATTTGGCTCAAAGTTCCAGAGCATTCAGCCCATAGCTGCTCGACCAGAACAGCACGATGGTAGACGGTGCAGTAGAAGAGCCTCTTCCTTTCCTATTGGACAGGAAAGGGAGGAATGGATGGGAAGGGACCAGGGAGGGAAAAGAGCTCAAGGACCTACCACCACGAACTACTTCCTTCACTTAGGTACCAACTTCCTCTCAAGTTTCCAAAACTTCCCAAAGCGTCCCCACCAACTGGGGACCAGTCATTTAGAGTTTGAGTCTCTTGGAAGAACATTTCTTATCTAAAGCAGAGCGCCGACCTTTTGCACGGGGCGTTCTTGTGACAATGCACAGACTGTGCCCGTGGGAAGGGGACGCGTGGATGCCAGGCGGACTGCATAGCAGGTGTGCATTCCAAGCCCTTAGTTGTGGAGATTCAAGTAACTTCCAAGCCGTGAACTGGGACACTCAAGCAGCAATCGAATGAGCTCATGTGTAGTGAGAGGGAGGACTAGGGGACATCTCAAGGAGATGCCAACCATGGGGGACATTCATGGCTGCTGAATGCATTCTTCTTGGGTCAGCAATACTTCTAAGGAGTGGAAACTTGAGTAAGCACGTGGAACTAGGAGTTCTGGGGGTGGCTTAGTGAAAGATCTGCAGGCTCATTTTTCTAGCTGCAAACTTAGTATCAAAGGGTGTACCTTCCTACCCAGAGCCCAGAAGAGCCTGTGACCATGTTCTTTCCTTCCCTTTTGTGTGTATACATGTTTCTATAATGTCTGTGTATGTATGTTTGTATAGGTGTGTGTACGTGTGCATGTGGGCAGAAGCCAGAGGTTGATGTCTGGTGTGCTCTATTCACCTCATATTTTGAGACAGGGTCTCTCACTGAACCTGGTGCTTCCTGGTTAGGTAAACTGACTGCCCAGCAAGCTCTGGGGATCCATCTAACTTCATCCCACCTCCCAGCACTTACAGATGTGTGCTGCCATGTGGAAAGTTACATAGTTGTGCGGATCTGAACTCACATCCTCATGCTTATGTGGCGGGTATCTTACTGACTAGGTCACAACCCCAGTCCAGAGCACTGTCAAGGCAGCCTCTGGTCAGTGGCT
The DNA here is from genome assembly GCF_011064425.1 of Rattus rattus. Lineage (NCBI taxonomy): Eukaryota > Metazoa > Chordata > Mammalia > Rodentia > Muridae > Rattus > Rattus rattus. The sequence goes on from NC_046168.1 coordinate 66,004,425, forward strand.
TCCTTTTTCCCTTGTAGTCCTAGACATTGAAATTAGGGTTCACGCATGCTAGGCGAGTGCTCTACCACTGAGCTACATCCCCAATCTTACAAGCGACTTTTTTGATGAATCTTACTCATCTACAGCAGACAGGGACACTTTGGGGTCCGTGCTTGTGCCATTTGAGGGGCACGCTGACCTGCCATGCTTAGCATGGGAAACCATAGTCACTCACAGTTCAAGTCCTAATTGTCCTAACCCTAAATAAAGCTCCTGAGAGTCCTCCCGGGAAAGGCATCGGCTGGCTCTTCCTACAGCCAGCTGAAGACAAAAACCCAGGCTCCTCCTGAGGACAGGTAGGAGGGAGATTGGTCCTCTGAGGAGGAGCCAGAGACCTGCCTTTGCATCACCCAGCTTTGCTCCCTTGGGCCTTCCGTCTCTCAGACTGAATTCTTTCAATTACAAACAAAAGGGCCTATGCTAAGGAATTCATCCTAGTCCCAAAGTTCTGTGAATGGGATAGGGAGGTTTATTAATCGTTTTTCATGTCACTGCAATAAAATACCCAACAAGAACAGGGGACAGAGCTTTATTTTGGCTCACAGTTTCTGAGTTTCCATCCTGACGGGAAGGGAAATATCAGAGCAATTCCGATCAGGGAAGCTGGAGTGCGTCAGAGGCTGTTCACATCATGGCCGACAAGGAAGCAGAGGAAGACGGGGAGTGGGAAGGGATAACACACCCACGAAGGACCATCTCCCCAGCTTGCAGTGACCTACTTCCACCTGCTAGGCCCCACCTCCCAAAGTCTCCAGAGCATCCTAAAATGGCTCAGTCAGAGGAGGACCAAACATTCCAAACATAAGCCCATGGGAGACCTTTCAGACTCAAACCACACTCATTATTAATGGCTGAGAGGAAATTTGTCTAAACCGTGTCTGCCAATGACTCTTTGTTTTAATTGAATTCTACACTCCTCTTTTTCCTTTCTCATTGTCAACCATGTGACCGTTCTTACCAAAAATGTATCTTCCATGTACTGTGTTAGTTTCTCTTTTGAATGTTTATCTTGAAACTGGTAAGGCGATTCTTTAAAAAAATAACTTCTTTCCACACCTTCTTTCAGGTACAAAGGATTTAAGGGCAACTGCTCCATGACCTTCATTGATCAGTTTAGAGCGCTGCACCAGTGTAACAAGTACTGTAAAATGCTGGGGCTGAAATCCCTTCAAAACAACAGCCAGAAACCCAAGAAAATCCTCGGGAAAGGCAGAGCTCCTTCAAACTCCTCGCCAGTGAAGGCGCCTGAGTCCGGGACGCCCACGGAAAAGAAAACCTAGCATCCCTCATCCCTTGGCCACCAGTGACCACCAGCCAGCAACACACAGGCTTGCAAGTGGACATTGGCCAATACGCAGGGACGCGAGCTGCAGCCTGCAGAGCCCCAGTCCTCTTCCGCTCACTATCACTTGCTGTCTGCTGAAATGAGGATGGCGTGGATCTTTCTGACTAGCCCTGTGGGGAGTCTCAGCACTTCCATTGATTGTCTCAAAGACAGCCCACTGTTTGTGTACACAGCTAGCGAGTCTGCCCCACCCCCTCTCACCATGTGTCTATTTGTGTGTTGCACATGGTTTGTTGACAAGAGTTCCACGCCGCCTTGCAGCTGGCCACCGTCAATCCTTCCCGCCATCACTCCTCACCTTGGGATGTCTGGACGTTTCTGCAATTACAAATGTCAAGTTGTCGTATCAGTGTCACCTATGCTACTGTTGCTGAAGGTGGCTTTCCAGATGTGAGGCCATTTCCCGGCACTACCCACACAGCCCGGCACCTGTTCTGTTTCATTAAATTCATATTTAAGCAAAAAGGCTAAAGTGCTTGTGCCTTCATAGCCTCATGCTTGTTGGAATCTGTCCTTTCCCACTCCTCCAAGGTTTTGTAATTTAGAAGTTTCCCAACAGGTTGACTGGAGTGCACAGTGTGTGCACCCGTGTTTTCTCATCTTACAACTGGGGTTCCGTCATGTTCTAGATGCAGTCTAGTGAGGTAGGCTGCAACAACAGCAGGGGTCCTGCCCTCCCTTGCTCCTTATGGCTCTCCTGTAGGTCTTCCTCCTTCCCTGTTGTACCCTGGGAAGAGCAGAAGCCATGTTGCTGTGCCAGAGGGACTGGCTGGCTTTCAGTAGAACACTCCTGGCTTCTTTAGCTTTGAAATCCTGTTCCTTGCTATGTAAAACCCTGTTCCCTGCTGGTCTGGTGGCAGAGGCCCATCATCCTGGCTACCAGGGAGGCTGAAGCAAGAGGGTCAGCCTGAGTAACTTGGTGAGCTGGGCAGGGGTTCTAGCTTAGCCGGAGAGTGTTTGACAAGAGCAACCAAACAATGTGAGGTAAACCCCTTCTCCTATACATTGGATTTTTGATGGGAAAAGGAACACATTGAAGGAGAAAGTGTTTGTCACTCAAGGTCCCATCTTTTTTTAAAGCATTCTGTAGTTATAATCTTTCTTTTGAGGTGGCTCTCCTGACTTTGATGATAACATTGTCTCCTCCCCTGCCCGCATATAAGGGAGACTGTGGGATAACTTGTGTCACAGAGATTTTAGAGATGAGTATTAAACAGTAACACTCTAGAAGGATCATAATAGCTAAAAGGTACAGGACATAATGATAGGATCTATCTATCTATCTATCTATCTATCATCTATCATCCATCTGTCTGTCTATCTCTGGTTATCTACCACATGTAATCTCTATTATCTATATAAATTGGTCATCTATAATTTATCTGATATCTATAAAATCTACCATTCAGATATGATAACTCACACACACACACACACACACACACACACACGCACACACACACATCCTGTTTGTCTACCCATCACTCACTATCTCTCATCTTTCATCTGTGTGTGTGTAAGTGTGGGTGCAGCCCTCTTGACAGGTCCTTATTCCTTCTTGGATAATAACTTGTTATTATAAAAATGATATCAAAATACGTGTTTAAGACAGCATAGAAAGGCTTGATATGTGAAGCTTCAATCATATGTAAGCCTTCTGTCTGTCTGCATCAAATCTTGAGGTGAGAGCTGGTTTCTTGGTGGAGCCATCCCTGCTCTCTTTCATGGATGCTTAGGTTTTTGTTTCCAAAATGCCTAGGTTATTTATTACAGTGTGATAGATTTTTTTTTTTTTACCAGTTTGCAATTATTTGGAGGCCTAGAAACAGAAAGAACTCTACAGCCAAGGCTCTTAGAGATGGCCCAGTGTGGCTACATGGCCACCCAGTCTTCTATCAGGTGCTATTTTCCTTGCACAAACAACAGGGCCACCATGCCGAAGGTTTTCTTCCACCAAGGCATGGCTCCTGGGTCTCACAATACCAGCCCTAATGGTGTCATTTTAGTTCGGTTTGCAACAAGTCAGTTGCTGTCGATTCTCCCATAACGCAACCTCGGGAGGACTATAAATACCCAAGTGCTCACTCTCACTCAGCCATCATTGTAGGGAGGTCTAGAGAGCCCGGGGAGTGGGGGTGGGGCTGACAGTGATCACACACAGATCTGGCTTAGCTTCCTAAAAGGCTCGACCATGGAGTTCTGTGATGGGCATATCACACAGATGAAAGTGTTATGAAAACAGGCCCGCATTTCCAACAGCAGGCTCCTCACTAATGAGACTGGTTGGGGATTGAAGACTTCTTGCCAGTGGGTGCCATATCCTGGAGAGGTCTGACCCTGAGCTCTCAGACACAGCCAGCCTGTGTTTCCTGTTATCTGTTGTCCCTGTGCCTCCCAGACATGCCTCTGATGAGCTTCACCATAGCGAAAGGTTTCAATAGAATCTGATTAAAAAGGATGCCCGAAAAAGTACCAATTATTTTGTAATTATACAGTCCTCTCTTTTCTAAGCACACATTGCATTTTGTGTGTGTGTGTGGGGGGTGGGCCTGTGTTCAACTGGATGCAGAGGGGAGAAACTTGTCAGCCACCTCGTTCTGGTTTGCTTTCTCTGTGTACTTTCTGCTCCATTGGACCATGTGTGCCAAAGGGAACAGAGCAGTGTTTTCGCCTACACAGACCGACAGCTGCAGCATTGGCTTAACTAGTTTAAAAAAAAAAACCAAAAAGAGGCGCCCAAAGAGGCTCTCTCAGTCTTACACCCTTGTCACTTGGCAGATCTGCTTGTTCTAAGATTAAAGCTGGCAGGCAAAATGGCAGCCAGTTCCAGCCATGGGATGAGACCCCTTCAATGCCACTCGTAAATGTTAACACTAATCATACCAATTAATCAAGATCTTCCAAAAAATTCTGTTTTTCACGACACCCAAAATATCCCAAAGGGAGAGCATCACCACAGAGACTTTTTATTTATTTATTTATTTATTTATTTATTTATTTATTTATTTTTTACTTTCCCTTTGTTTTGAGACAGGCTGTCATTTAGCCTGGGCTGGCCTTGAACTTGCTGCACAGTGGGCAGTGACCTTGAACCCCTGATTCTCCTACTTCTCTGTAAAAACTGGGGTTTATAGTTGTGATGCTGTGGCTTTCAGAGACTCCTTTTGGAAAGGCACGCCTCAAATCCTGTCAAAGGCCAGCCTGCTGGCTTCTATAGGTGTGTGAGCTCTGTCTCCTCTCAGCCCATCATGTCCTCTCTTTTTCTTCGTCTCCATCGGATGCTACCATGGTGGCTTGCAGTAAGCTGCCTTCAGGATCCCCTTTGGTGCTTGTCTTCTTTATAGAGCTCAGCCAGGCATAGCAAGGACACCACAACTATTAGGAGGCAATGCAAACAAACCAAGTCTCCATTCTGGAAGCTGGGAATTCTGCTTCTCCAGGTTGGTGGAGCTGTCTGTCTCTGAAGGTACAAAGGAAATGTCTGCTTCAGACGTCTTTCTTGCTTCCAGAAGACCCTTGGCTAATGGCAGCACGGTCCCCAGTGCTCATAACTGTTCTCCCTCTGTTTCCGAACTGCACCTTGGCACATACAGACACCAAACATATTGGGTTAAGGCCCACCCCCAATGACCTCATTTTTAACCTGGTAAAAGACTCTTTGAATAATAGCACGTTTTGAGGTTCTAGGGTTAGGATTCTAAACCCAGGGATTCCACATACAAAGGTGACGTCAGTCTTGCACATCTGTATCACTTCTGGGCACTTTATTCAGGTCAGATGCCCAGGTCTAAGAAAAAAAAGATGGCGTCCCAAGCCCCACCCCCACTCCAGTGCCACCTCCTTGCTAGCTAGCCTGGTAGTTGGAATCTGGCTCACAGGAGTGATCCCTGGTTCCCATAGAAATGGTCCCTGGTTCCCATAGAAATGGTCCCTGGTTTCCATAGAAATGGTACCTGGTTCTCATAGAAATGGCCCCTGGTTCAGATGGAACTCACTTACACCTTTAGTTCTGAGCATTTTCAAAGTGAGATCATCATTTGGTACCCAGAGTCCTTTTTTAGGGGTGTTAGGGAAATTTTTCCTCAAAAGCTGAGATCGTATGGCTTGCCATCTGTGGCACAGCTGCCCCCAAATCCCAGGGGCCAGAGTGATGACCACACAGTCCTGTCACCATTCAGTCTAGGAACCCCAGACCCCGCCTTTCACCCCCCAGTGTGCCTTCAGCATTCTGGTGGAAAAACAAAACGAAACGAAACTGTTCTCAGACCCTAACTGCCAATACAATTGTACCAGAATCCTGTAGCTGATCCCGAGGAAACCAGTGACAAGATGTACTTGTCCTCCCTCAGACAGAAGGCAAACTCACTGTGCGGGCCACAGGGCTTCTTTCATTGTCTTCTGTGACACTGGTCTTGTTCTCTGAACACTTCTGTCTTGGGTCCTCTGCATCTTCTATTCCTTTGGTCTGGACATATCTTGGTCACAGGCCACCACTTCTCTGGTCATTCTCTTTAAAACCCAAGCCCCCTCCCTGTCTCCTCTGTCCAACAGTGCCTTAGGTAAAATTCCTTTATCAACATGAGACAACCTATTGATTTTATTTATTTTTTAATTGCCTCTTTCCTCCAAGGTTTCCCCCATCCTGGTTTACCAAGATGTACCCTAATCCCAGGAGCCACCTCAAGTGGAGGACCCTTTTGTAGACGCTGACTCTTTGCATGAATATCCCTGTCTCTCATATGCTGGAGCTTTCTGATGGGGTGAAGCAGCCTCCTTTCCCAGGTCCCTTGGAAGAATGAAAGCCCCCAGCTCTCCTTCATTCTGCACATGGGATCATTAGAGTCAAATCTTTTTGTTTTCTTTAAAGTTTATTCAACACAACATAATCTCCAACCTCACTGAGGTGGCTGACCGCGTCCACGACCGAAGCCCCCTCTAAACTGGAACTCCGTTGCTGAGCCAGCCCCAGCCTCGCTCTCTTGTCAGCTCCAGGGGGCACAGCGCTCCTTCTGTAGGTGTCTCTGTCTGCACCCCCTCTTGTGAATCTCGAAGGCCGCTCACCCTCTGCACCTTTGGGCTGAGGCCTGCCCGTCTCGGGATGGCTGCGGCGCAGGGTGGCGGGCACGATCTCCGGAGGTAGGTGCAGGTAATCTCGGAGGTACTGGATGCCCTCATTCGTGAGGTACCAGTAGAAATGTCTCCAAGCAAACTGCTCCTTCACGTAGCTTCGAGACTTGAGAGACTGCATGGCCTTCGTGACGTGAAGGTTGGGCACGTTCTTGTCTGCCAGCTCGGGGTGTTTGGGCATGTGGACGTCTTTTATGGCAACCATCACCCCTTCCTTAAAAAGGAGTTCATAGATGGCGATCCGGTTCTTCTTGGGAATCAACATCGCGGCGGCTGCAGGGTCCGAGGCTAGAAAGGAAGGGGCATGCGCCCAAATCTTTTGTAAAACCCTAAGGTAGACACACAGAAAATGTCACAGTTCTGAGTGAGCTAGGGTTCCAGGCTCCATCTTTAACAGTTCTAGCTGTGTGAATTTAAAGTTACCGAATCTTTCTGAATCCCATCTAACAAATGGATATAACCATAGCTGTCTCGCAGGGATTTGAATAGCAATTCACATACATAAAAAAAAAAAAAATGACAGGATGGCGTTCCAAAAGCCCAAATCATCACCATAACCATTAGCTTTTTTCAAACACTTTTTAGCTTGAGCAAGAACAATAAGGCCACAACTATCTGGATCTCATTCATTCATCTTACCATTCGCTGGGAGAAAACAGTGTGCTAAAAAATTGCCCAAGTGACTTGAAACCGTATTAACTGCATTTTCACTGGTGTTAACATTCAAGAAGAGACGAAGTGTCGTATAATGGATTCCTGTGGTCATTTTCTCAAGGTTCAGTCTTTAAGGTACACTGTTCCATTGCTCCCATGCTGCAGAACACTTTGCATTAGCCCCCTGCCTCCCCAAACCCAGGCTCTAGCCAAGTGATGTTTTCATTATTTTTCTTTATGTGCCCCAAACTCACCTGAAGCACCAAGAAAGTCCCACGGAATGGTGGCAGGGCTGGGGGCATCACCGTCATTGCTGCTTTCAGGGAAGGGAAGCTTTGCTTAGTAGCCCAATTTCCTGCTCCTCTTTTTTCTCCCATCTTTCTGAAAGAGGTGCATTTTGAGCAGAAGGTCAAAGAAGGAGGAAAACAAAGGCAGGCACCCTACCTGCGGATACTCTTAAAGCCAGCCTTAGGCAGCAAAAGTCAACACATTCTCGAGTAACAATAACCACACAGGGCGTGTATCCCAGAGTAAAGAGAAAAGAGGAACAGAATTCTGAAGGGTTCAAGATTCAGCCTTGACTAATAGGTCAGGGAAATGGGCTCACTTCTAGAGGAACTGAAGGCTTAGCTTGACCATGGTTGACCTAGAGAACCTTTGGAGGGTACAGAGTTTACTTAGACAGCAGGAAGGGAAAGGCATAGAAAAGAGGGCACCTCGCCACGTGAGGCTTCTTTACCATGTGACACACCTCTGGGCAAAACAAGACAGGGCAACGGGAAACCAGGAAGAGATACTGGGTCTAGAGAGGCATGTCCTAGGGAGTCAGAGTCTAGCACCATACAAAGAAGGCTTGTGTCCCCCAAGGTCCCTCAGTGGCCTCTGGGGTCATTAGGGTGGGCCTTAATCCAGCATGGTTGGCGTTAAGATCCTAAGTCTTAAGGTGTTTTGTTAGGAAGTAGACTTGGGAAGATCATTGTGTCCAAAGGGTAGGGCCTTAAAGCATGGGATTAGCTTCCTCACAAAAGAAACCCTGGAGAGACCCCATCGCTGACACGGTAGACAACTACACTGAGAAGGTCCTCTCTATGAACCAAAAGTGGGCCCTCTCCAGACTCCGAACTCTCTGGTGCCTTGCCTGATCTTAGACCGGTCAGCAAGCCTGTGAAAAAATAACTGTCTGTGATCAATAAAGCCACCTAGTTCATGTTGTGTTGTTACAGCAGCCAGAATGAACAAGAATGAACTAGAATGAACTAGAATGAACCACGTCAACTGGAGACAAAGGAGAAAAATAAGAGTGTGGTCTTGCTTGCCCTATCGCTTGTTTGCCTTCTCTGCCTCATGCCCCTAGCTCTGTCTCTAGGCTTTTATTATAGGAGAACCATCAATGCTCCATTTTATCTAAATCCCCTGTTTTTTTTATGTACTTATGCTTAAAATGCTTTACTTTATAAGTAAAGTTCTCCAATCAGGTCAAAGCAGAGGGCCAAGCTTGGTCCTGGCTGTACATCAAGATAACAAGTATACTTCACTATGTCCCCAGTGTGCCTCTTGTGAGTGATCTGGGGCATCGTCAGGGCATGGAGATTTCTAGAAGCTCTCCCTATGATTCTAATTTGCAGACATCTAAGGACACCCTCACTGCAGTATACTCTGAGGCAGAGCAGACTAATTGACTGATCCCTTCATTAAACACTAATGAGAGCCTCTGTGGACCCACTTACAGCCCTGAGGTTCCCAGCCTGGGTCTGTATCCAGGCTCGCCGATAAAGCCATCTGCCGCTGGCTTTACCTTCTCTTCTTATCTCATGGGGCTGCTGGGCTAGCTGATTTTTATCTTCAACCAGCTCTCAGGCAGTGCCAGTGCAGCTAGGGGAAACAGATACTGTGCATGAGTTTTCTTTCCTTTCTTTCCTTTCTTCCCTGACTTCTCTCCTGTGCCCTCTCCCTGCCCATCCCAAATCTGGGACCCAAGGGTGGTTTTGTTTGCTTTGCCACTCCCACTTTTGGAATCGAGCACAACACCAAGGGTTCTAGTTTGCCACAAGACCCCTTACAAAACACTTGCCCAAGCCCATTACCTTGGATATAATAGTGGACCGAGAAATATTGCTTTAAAAACACCCTCCTTGAGGGCCTCCAAGAAAGAAGTTTTCTTCTTGCAAACGAAATTCCGCAGCACACGGTCAGTACCTTTAGGTGGCTATTTAGAAGGAAGTCTTGGGAGACACAAAGCTGCCCTTTCTGTACCAAATGATACCAGGAGCATCATTCATTCTAATTTCTGGCAAACGGCCCAGTCTGAGATGCACCGAGTTCCTGCATAGGAGACACTGGAAAAACCTCAGCAACTATTAGACGCCAGGCCGGGAGTCCAGTAGCTGGCACATCCAAGTAAGCAGGAAAGAACCCACTTTTGTATCCAGCTCAGTGTGAGGCCAAGCAGAGATGCAGGGCAGGATGAGCGATGGCAGAGACAGGCAGCCCTAAGAAACGGGAAGGTATTTCATTAGCTATTGCCTGGCCCCACTGTGCCAGAAAAAGGAAACGCAGAGCTTTGTTGTGTGTAGAACAAGATTAGCTCTTGTCTGCCGTATTTAATGGGTCAACAGGCACTCCATGGAACAATCTCCCACATTCTTTTCCATCTCTCTCCCAGGCTTTTGAAAATGTACTTTATCAAAATTAGGACGATTCTGCTGCCAAGGGAGGCTCAAAGGCAATCTCTTCCTTAGCGAGCCTGACATCCCATCCAGCCACAGCGGCTATGACGAGCAGGGACCCACTCTGCCACTAGGGGCCAGCATCCTAAGTGCCACCCTAGGCTCAAATTTTCGTGGGCCAAAGCTCCTCCGCCCGGTTCAGAACGTTTTCTTTTTCTGCTTTAAAACAAGATAGGAAGAAAAGGCACCAGTGAGATCAGACTTTGAAGGCATTTTACCCAGCTCCATAGAGAAATTAAAATTCCTTTTGTTGTCATGCTGAGAATCAAACTCAGGGTGTCAGATATGCTAAGCAAGCGCTTGGCCACCCAGCTACATACCTGGCTTGTGAAATCAAAAGTCTCTGTGTGCTACCATGAGGCAGGCAAGTATAGGGAACAGGTTCGCAGCATGGGATCCTGTTTGTTTTAAGCTACATACATAACTCTTCTCTTCCTTTCTTTCTTTCTTTCTTTCTTCCTTTCTTTCTTGCTTGCTTACTTCTTTCTTTCTTCATCTTTTCTTTTATTTTCTTTTTATTGATTCTTTGTAAATTTCACATCATGCACCCAGTTCCTTTCATTTCCCCACCCCCTCATATCTACCCTTTGCCCTTGCAACCACCCCCTACCACACACACACACCACCACCACCACCACCACCACCACCACCACCACCACCACCACCACCACCACCGCCATTATTATAACTACCACCACCAACAACAACAACAAGCAAAACATAGAAAATATCTTGTGGAAGCTGTAGTGTGTCACAGTGTATCCCACAGTATGTCCCTCTGTCCACACATCTTCCCTTCCAAATGTTCATTACAATGAGTCATTGGCCTGGTTTAAGATCTCTGGCTTCTGCAACACCATCAGTATTGGATCCTCGTTGGGACTCCTTCCATGGAGTTACCCTGTTGCTGTCCTGTGTCATGGAGATCCTGCAGCTTTGGAAGAGCAACACAGCCCCTTTCATACATCCCAGCCATTCACAGATAACATAGATTTGGGGGTGAGCCAATTCAGAGCCCTGGATCTGGGTCTGGGTGGTAGCTGCGCTGGAAAGCCGGTTGACTCTCCCTTATCCACACCACCAGGGTGAGCACTGCTCTGTCTAAGCTACCCAATACCACCATTGGCAGGAGGCTGGGCCAGCTCTCCCACTCTCCCACCCTCAGGGCTGTCTTATCCATGCCTTTGCCATCAGGGCCAGCTCCAGGTAAGGTGCAGGGCCTGTTCTCCCAAGTGCTACAGCCAGCGCAGGAAGGGGTAGGGTCAGCTCACCAGCTCTCATGACCCCAGGGTCAATTTTCCCGACTATCAGATAGCAAGGGGCATGAGTGGGGAAAGGGGTAGCAGATAGCAAGGTGCAGGGCTTCTCTCCTAAGTGCTGAGTTGGTGAGAGATAGGACAGCTCTCCAGAGAACTGTATACAGTGAGGGGTGTGGCCAGTTAAGCATAGCCCTTGGATGTCCACATGGTCCCATACAGCTTCAACAACCAGGGACAGCCCCATGTTCTCTAATCATAATATGGGCCACAGACATGGAGACCATAGCCGTGAGTCTCTCTCCATAATGCTCAAGCTGCTCCATCTCCCTTTCTCTCCCATCTGACTATCACACACTGTGGTGGCCCCAGATGCAGGCTGGTCATGCAGCTGGCAGTCCCCTGGGTGACATCCTCCATCCATGCTGTGTGGTGGCAAGCAGGTGTCAATGGCCTGCCTGCTGCCGTGTGCTGGAGGGCGGATCTGTGGGTGACATGGTGGTCTGCCGTTCTCTGTCTTCCTCCTCCTGTACTGTGCTGTGCCACCTGGATTTATCTGATTTTTTTATGAGTCCCAGGCATAAGACAGCTGTGGCCACCAAGCCAGGCACCAAGCTAGGATGAACAAAGGACTGCCATCTGCTCTGCCCCTGACTGACAGAAGAACAACACCATTAACAAGGTACTGCTTTGCCCATTGCTGGGAGGGGTTGGGGGTCTAGGGCTGGAGGAGGTGTGGGGTGATAGAATGAAAGGGTGGAGGGAATAACCCTTTTCTAATAATGGGCTTGACCCTGAGACCCATACCTCTTTCTTATACTACTAGTACTACTAGTACTACTAGTACTACTACTACTACTACTACTATCCTAAGTCATTTGCATAATAGAACCAAATACTTTTTTAAATTAAATAAACTCTTTTCTGTGGGAGTGCAGCTGCATTTTAAGAGAGAAGTTTCCTACCCCCTCCTACCCTCCTCATAAATTCCAGAGTTATACTTCAGTGGTTTTCTTGGGGGAATCTTAGGGAATGCTTTAGAAACCTGAAGGTAATTTAACCTCTACCAAAGTGAAAACTGAGGTTTCCCTGGCTATGGTCCCTGAATGACTTGGAGAGCAACAGAAGGGTTGGATGCCCTACTCTTGTCTTTCCTACCCCCCTATGTCTCATGTAATCCAAGATGGCCTTGAACCCCTTATGAAGTCAAAGATGACCTTGAGTTTGAAATCCTCCCATCTCTACACCCAAGCACTGGGCTTGCAGGCATAAGCACAGTGCTGGGAGTCGGTCGGGCTTTGAGCACCATGGACAAGCACTAGCAACAGCTGCATCCCAACTCTTACTCTTGCCTTATTCTCACTTGCTACAGATGCTATCCCCCTCCGTAAGCCCAGGGGCGTCACACTCACTTCCACACTCACTTCCAAGGTCCTACTGCCCTGTCTGTGACCTCACTAGAGGACCACAAGCAGACCCTAAAAGATCATCTCCTCTTCAGATGATCAGTGGCCAGCGGTTGCAATGCTGTCAGGTAGCGAGTAGGATCACGTAGTTGAGTGACAGTTGAGTCAATGAGTAAGGGGGGTTAATATCAGATTTTGCCTGCTCATCGGTACCGCCCTCTGTAGCATCCCAAGGACGCATTAAATTCACGCCACAATAAGCTTCCTTCAGAGTGCACATAGCAGTTCTGCTTTCTCTGTTAAATTGAGTCACCAGCAGCCAGCTCTGTGAGCTCCTGTGTGTCTGGCCCCTTTCCTTTTTAAGGACAAAGCAGAGAAGGAAATTCAATACCAAAGAGAAGAAAGCAGATGTCCCCACCTGTCTACTGGTGGTGTCTGCTGTGGGTTTGCTCTAATGGCTGTCTGCAGGGTGGGTAGTGAGGTGTTCATCTAGGGACTTAGCTGTAGGCTTTTGGTGGCTGGAAAGAGGCAGCCAGGAAGGAGAGAAACCTAGTGACCTGGTTCCGTAAGTGCCTCGTCAACCCAGGCAGCTCACATCCTGCCAAGCTCTTCTGGGAAATTAAAATTCTTCTCGTGTCACTGAAAAACATACAGCCTCGTCTTCCAACCCCTGAGCAGATCCTCAGCGGTTCATTAAGCTGGCAAATCGCAGAGTAAAAGCAGCAGGGTCAGATGATGTGACATCAGAGCCCCGAACAATGGCCTGTTAGCTTCTGAATCTTTAAAGTGAACAAGGAGGAAGCTCTCCCAACACCAACAAAGACAGACCATGACATCAAAGACTTGAGATCTCTTTCTCTGGGGAGAAATAAAGGATCTAATTCACAGCTCTTGGCTCCCTGTCTGTGCCTCTGGGTTGGCACCAACCACAGTGAGGAATGGATGTGTTTAGGCGCCCATCCAATTACTAAATGGGAAAGGCTGGAGAAAGGACTCACTCAGTCTTGTTCTTTATAGCCCCAGAGTCCAGTACAATACCTACTGCATAGTAACTATAGAAGCCATGCTGATGAAGCTAAGGAGTGGGGATGTTTTTTAAAGCTGCTATAAATGCTAGAATCCTCGGTTTCAAGTTCCCCATCAGAACAAAGAGTGAGCTGGTTTCTAATTCTAGCCTTCCTTTATCTCCTCTGAGAAGGATGCAAATGTAAGTTTTACATGGTTTTAAAAGGTCCAGAGGAGCGTCTGCAGGAGCCACTGTCGAATGGTGGCTCCCTTGGAGCTAGATGAAAGCAGGACAGACGCTGAGTGGTGATTGACTTGTCTACTGAACACACAGTGCAGAGAAGGAAAGACGGACTAAAGAAAGACCTCGCTAGTGTGACCCGCAAAGACTCAAGTAGCCTGTTTGCTGAGAAGGAAGCTGGTTGGTGTGGCTGTTTGAATCCCCCGTTGTCTCCCCAGGTTGAGAGTGATTTTAAGTGACACATGTCTAAGGGGGCCCTTTCATCTTGCAAACAGCACTTGGAGTCAGTCAGTATGCATCCCTAGGAATGGTTGCCTGGAAACTGCTGGTCATAGCTTTCTTGGGATAGGGGAGGAGACGAAAGTGGATCCTGGGGAAGTATGCTATCACCAGAGATCTGAGGCAGCAGGACTGTATAAACAGTGTCTTTAAAGTGGGAAATGTCAGGGCTGGGGAGATGGCTCAGTCAGTCTAGAACTTGCTTCACAAGCATGAGGACCTGAGTTTGACTCCCCAGGACACACATTTAGAATGGTGGATGTACACCATTCTAATGATGGTGAATCATCTAATAATGATTCAATGATGTACACAGTACAATCCCATGTTGGATTATGGAACTTGCTGGCCATCCAGGCTAGCTAAATTCTAGGTTTGAGGTTCAATGAGAGACCCTGTATCATAAAAACGAGGTGGAGAGCAACCAGGGAACATACGCACACGCACACGCACACACACAGACATGGGCATACACACATAGCGACACAAAGTAGACACATGAATGTTTCTGCCTTCTGTATGTGCCCCTTGGGAACCTACGGAAAGAACGGGTCTTTTATTTTGAATGATGTAGGCAGTAATCACAATACGCCATTTAATGAGCCACAGTAGTAGAAGAGAACACAGAAAGCCCTTCTTTATGTTCCTGGGTTAATTCCAGCTAATTAGGGCCCCAGCATGATGGAACAGAACAGACATTGCCCTCAAATCTGAGAATAATTTCGTCTGCATCTTACTACGGTGAGGAGGTCTCTAAGACGGCTACACCAGGTCTGGGCACTTAAACTACCTCATAAATGTTCCTTTTCTTTCGTTTTCTTCAACGAGAGTGTTCTGGAATATTTGACTTCCTCTGTACTGTGAACCTTCATGGGGATTGTTGCACACCCATCCTCTGTCGGGCTTTCCCTTCAGTGTTTACCAGAGGCAGACCCACAGAGAGTTGAGGATACTAATTAACTCAGTTTCAACATGGACTCAGCCACGAAGCCCAGGGTTTTGTGGAGGAACCATATCGAGGACGGCTAAAGAGCAGGGCTCTCGATTTATAAGATCCATAATGTATTGTGGTTGAATGGGCAGACGACACCAGAAGCACCATTCTCAGCTTGCCGTCTATGGGAGGGGACCAAACCTGGGCCACCTTTGCCCTGTGTTGCAAAGGTCCAATAAAACCATGTGCCTGGGGAGTGATTCCTACAATGGCAAAGGTCACTACTTGCTCGGGTCATGCTATCTCCATAAAAAGACACACAAGAAAGATTGCCAAGATAGTCATTCTGTTGGGGGAGGGGTGTTTGATCTCCTCTTGACAGTTGACTTGCCAGGAAAAAAAGAAATTGTTGGGGGGAAACACACTGAGAAGGTAGAAATCTACTTCGTGAGTTGTTTGTTTGTTTGTTTTCCTTTATACGAAGCTACTCATGGTCTTAAAGCCTTTGCAGTGCATCCTGGATGTGTGATATGTACTTCTGGGGTGCTCTCTAACGAGGAACTTAGAACCCATTGGCAGTTTTCTCACTAGGCTCCTTATTAAGGTGACTGAGGCCATGAGGACTGTACACTAATAAGACTGCACACAGGGATTGCTCATTCCTGGAAATATTGTCAGACATTTTTTATTTAAAAGTACCCCTCAAGGCCTAGGGCTGTGCAGAGCACAGGGAAGCTACTCTGTATATATTTGATAAGTGCTGACTGACGGATGAATGCATTTGTTTCTGATGGTTGATCTGACCCCGTCAACTTGACTAAGCATATACTAGTTCATTCAGGCAAGTCACAGATTTTGTTTTTACTGAAGATGCCTCTCAGAGAATATATTTGAAACCAGACCACCCATCCGTACCACTATCCCAGAACTTGAAAGGCTTCAAATAACTGATTTGCTATGGCAACTTACACACAGTTTACACGTGGGTTTCTGGTGCTAATTTGTGAAACGTAAGACAGATCTAGCATCTAAATCCAGTAATCAACCTGATAATTGGTAAAGACAGTACAAATCAGACGTGTCCTAGAATGTCTGAAAGGTCAATTAAGTCACATACAGGTTTCTTTTTTAATAATAGAAAGAAGAGGACCTCCATGTCTTCATGTATTGCCCATTAGTCTGTGTTTTCATAGAGTAGACTTAACCCCATATGTTTGTTTCGTTGTAAACTCGACACAAGCTATAGTCATCTGAGAAGAAAGAACCTCAACTGAGAAAAACCGCCTTGATCAGAGTGGCCTGCAGGCAAGCCTGTGGGGCATTTTCTTGATTGATGATTGATGTGAAGGGCCCAGAGAGCACTGAGTAGGGCGTCAGCCCTGGGCAGGTGGTCCTGGAGTGTATCAGAAAGCAAGCTGGAACAAGCCAGGAGGGGCGAGCCAGGAGCAGCACTGTTCCATGGACGTTGTCCCAGTTCTGACTTCAGAGGCCTGCCCTGCTTGAGTTCCTACACTGTTTCCCTCGACAATGGTCTGCAGTCAGCACACATAAACCAAATAGATCCTTTCCTCCCTATGTTGCTTTTGGTCACGGTGTTGATCACAGCAACAGAAATCTAATGAAGACAACTAGTTTTAGCTTTTTTTTTTTTTTTTTTTTTTTTTTTTTTTGTGCGTACATATTCCTAACATAAACTCAATGGAATGAATGGAATGGTGATTAGCCTTGTTGCTGGGTACTCTGGGAGATTATTTTATTTTTTTATTTTAATGACTTAGAGAAGATAGGGAAATTTATCACCATTATGATTTAATTTTGTGTGTATGTGTGTGTGTATGTATGTATGTAGATGCACATATATTTTTATCTATGGTTCCTGGCTCATAATTCCAACCTACCTTGTCTGATAACCATTTCTTCTCATTTCAGGGGGTCCCTCCCCTAAGACCACAAAGAAACATCTGAGTAGGCAACATTGCTTGCATGCTGCCTAACCATTAGACCTTTTGCCTGTCCCTTTCGCCCCACTATATTACCGTAAGAAGCACAGCTTTGAGGAAGCATTGGAGAAACAGGGTCAATCCTGCAGGCCTGTTCCCCCCTCCCCCAGGAAAAAAACAAAACATTCATTTCATTCAGAAGGAAATGAAAAATGTCTGGTCACCTGGAAGGCCAGACTGAAAATGGTCAAACCGCCTAGTGATCCTTTGCGATTCTACTAGGAGTCAGCCTCTACCTGAGTCCCCCAATATCCTGAGCATTGTTTAGGCCCAGATGCTGAGCATTGCCCCTCAGTGACTAGAACTTTGTGTCCTCCACCCAGAGTCTATTCTTACACTTATTGCCAAACCTTCCTCTTTAGGCTCGAGATCTGAGCTCTTTTTACCAGCCAATAGAACTCATTGTAAAGGTCACAAGTGCTTTGTTACTTTGCTAGGGGGATTCTATGTAGCTCTGCGTAAAGCTTTGTGGTGATTGACTGTCCTATGGTTTCCTTTCCCCCAAAGTTTTGCTATGCTTAAATATATAAGAACATTAAACCACAAGGACAGACTCTGGACATTTTTGACCCAGTATCTGCAAAGATGGTGCTGACTCAAGGTTCATTCTTCACTTTGTACATCATCTCCTCGCTGGAGGTGAGGTTTGTGGGGTCCCAACACATTCTTCCTGTCTACCAAATCAAGCCTATGCAAAGGAGGACCTGTAAAAATCTGTGAAGGACAGTTTCATAGAACTTCTAGGTAGCCAAATACATGCACTTCTTGGAGCACATATCCCCTCTCTGCCTTTAAATTATCCTTTGGAATAAGCTGACCAACAGGTTTTCTCAAAACAGCGAATTGGACCCGAGTACGCAGTTGTGGAAACTCTGTATACCTGGTGAGTCAGAAGCACACGGCAAGCAACTTAGGACATTCGAGAGCCGTCTGAAGCGGGGCTTGAGACTGTGCCATCCACCTGCTGGATCCAGGGCTATCTGCACATAAGCAGTGTCAACAGCGAATAGAAATAAAGAATTGCCTAGCTAGCGTCCAGAGCAAAATTGACTGTGGGCCTATTGCTAGGGAAAAATCGGGTGTCAGAAGTCATCAATGCTGGGAGGGTCCCACAGGAAAGGCTGGGTTTCCTGGTCTTTTCCTCTATAGCACCATTCATTTCACAACAGCATATGAGGGGCAGGCGTGAGGCAGATGTACAGTTCTGAGCACGAGAGGTTTTATTCATAATTTACCTACGACGGAGAGTGCATAAGACAAAACTTCTTGCTCTGAGAGGGCAGACGTCAAGTCGCGCACGGAGTAGACGGATTGCCTAGCAGTAGCTGTTTAGTGTGATGATGGCGTTTGATGTTTTGGACACAAACACCATTGTCACACTCCAGAGCTCTGCTAAGGAGAGTCTGTCGGCACAAGGGTGCTAACCTCCCCTTCACGCTCCTTTGTCACAGACTCCTCCGTGGCTCCAAATGCTGAAATAGGAGCTAGGAAAGAGGCCCCGGATCTTGCATAACAAGGAGGGTTCACAAAGGCCTTTTACCTTGAGGAACAAACCCTTATGGACATGAATGGAAAGTTGTTTACGTCTGTTTCCTAAAAGGCTTGAATTCTGGGAGGAGACATACACTTGGCACAAACCACATCATACTCGGAAATAATTCCACTGGGTAATAAATAGATCCCAACATCTCTCATCTCGTCATGGTTTCCAATCCATCGCTAGCAAATGTGATCACTTCTTTGGCTCAAGAAAATTATGATTTTTCTACTTTTTTCTTTTCTTTGAGACAGTGGTCTCTTAGCCCGTAGCCCTGGCTGGCCTTGAACTCACTATATTGACCCAACTGGCCTCAAACTCACAGAGATCCACCTACGCCTGCCTCTTGGGTACATACACCCCCACTCCCAGCTTGTGATTAGTGTTTATGCGCGCTAGGCTGTAACCTCCTCTCCGTGGAACCTTTGGACACAGCGACACCCTACCGTGCTCAAACTTCAAATCATATCCAGCACAGCCATTCTTTAGTAGAACGGCAGGCAGCAGATGAGGGCTCCAACTAAGAAAGAATGAGATGAAAACAGTGCCTTTTCTAGCAGGAAGGTTCACCTGTAGTGGAAACACGGCAGTGTGAACAAACACCTTCTGGGTTTACTTGTTCCCAGTTCTTCGAACCTCTGCTCACAGTGGAGAATGAGAGGAACGAGAACAGTTTTACCTAATCCTTTATTTTCCCCACATGCTGGCAAAAGGGAAGATTGGGTGCCAGTTTCCTGCCTTACCCCCATCCCCAGAATAGCTGAGTTGTTAACATTTGGCTAAAGATTTGCTTTAGCTGTAAAACTGGCTGTCTCTAACAAGTGTCAACGAATCCTCCAGCATTTCTCTCCTGCATTCCCGTACAGACCGTGAAATCACCCCTTCAAGACAGACGCTGCAGGAGCAGCACTCTGTGACCTCCCATCCCTCCTACCTTGGCTCCTCCTCTCCCCTTTCCTTTTCTATGGTGCTGATAGGATCATTGTCTACTAAGAACGAAGAATAATAAAATAAAAACTGTGGCCCTGGCAGACTGCAGGAAAAGAGTGTCACTCAGCTGAGTATTAGACAATCATTCATCAATGAAACCAGGAAGCTCCTGTTGACTCCTAGCCCCACCCTTCGCGCTGACCATGCAGTGATGGGGGAATGCATGCGTGCGTGAGTGCTTACGTGCGTTATGTTTGAGAGATGGCCTGTCTTTCCCCACCGCTCCTTCCAAGAGGCAGGCTATGCTCATTCCTCTTTGCCTGAAGGACCTAGAACAGAAATCCCACCTCTTTTTTACCCCCAGGGATTCCCTGACCATCTCAGTGGGGCTCTAGAATTCCCTTCCCACATGCTGTAAGGTCAACCAGGAGAAGTGAGGCATTCATTAGTGCTGTAGGGGTTGAGGACCTCTCAGTGCTTGATCTGCAAAAGACATAAGGGAGAAGGAAGAGAAGGGAACCAATACGTCACACTCAAACTTCCTCTAACCTCTCTCCTCTGCGGCTGGTCATGAATCAAGCGTGCATCTCAAAAAAAAAAAGTAAAATAACTAAATAACTCACTAAGTAACTAAGTAAGCAAAGACAAGCTAATTCACAGAAACATTATTTAAAATAAAGAATTGCACATGGCTTTAAATGCCCAGCATTAGGAAAATGCCCATCCGCTCACCTGGTCCACGGTCCTCACTTTGCAATCGCTGACATTGCAGGAAACTGGTTGTTGTCAACTTGGAAACAAATTAAGATTTCATTTCGAACAAAGGAGTGGTTTTCAAAACAGTGCATAGGACTCAGAACCTTTTCTGTGAGAATTGTACAGCACTCGTGGTGCAATAGCTCTCTCTCCACCAGGTAGAAAGGGAATTGCTGTTTGATTTCTACCTTTGTGTCTCTGAATTTCTTAATTTTCACAATTTTTTTTCACAGTGCTTTTGAAATGAGAAAAAATAATGAGAATTTAAAAACTTCAAAGTCCTCCTTTCCCCTTCTGGGTGACCTAATTAATAAACCCTTCTTGCCAACATTTTCCTTAAATTTGGAAGCTAAAACCAATCTGACTCGAACACACGTATTTGCCACTGTGAAACTGTTTTGCTGACAGAGAGAGACTTCAGGTCAACTTTTTTTTTTATCTAGCAAATTATTTCTGAAATATCTTTTTATGTAGCATAACGACTTTATGATATTACGCCAAGAAATAAATTCTTATTTATTAGGGCCCTGTGAACAATTTTTAGACACTGCTGAAACGTTTGTTCGTTTGTTTGTTTTTCTTCTTCTATGCTCTCCTTGACCAAGTGATCACATTCTGTCGACCCCTCTGCAGGCACTGTGAGAGCCAGCAGAATATTTTCCTGTTCTTCCGAATGTTTTTTCTAATTAATGTATCCCTAAGAAGGAAAGCCAAAGTAGCTCACTCTCGGGGGTGACTCACACGGTCTGTTTTCGTTCTTCAGACTTTAAAGGGCTTTAGAATTTTCAGACTGAAGACTGGGAACTTCACTAGTACTCATACCCGATAGGAAGTGCATAAGCTGGTTGGGAAATGGTAACATCTGGTACTTTCTATGAACACCCCCTCCCTCAAAGGCCAGCAGGGTTTCCACAGCTCAGAAAGGCCTTTCAGGATGGGGATCATGCCTGCGCCCAGGCCCACAAACCTCTTGCTATTTAGCAGACTGAAATATTTCCTTATTTCCTGAGACCACCCTAAGGGAGGCTGAGGGAGTAGTGTTCCTTAGTGTCTGCCTATTAACACTAAATGTCTGTGTCCTTCCCCGCCTTCCCCAAGAGGATGGGATTTCTAGACATTTCTAGGGACTGTGGACAATTCCAAATGGAGTTTTCCCATTGATCTGCCCCCCATGGGCATGAAAACAAGTCAAACTCGGTTTGCTCCTTGTTAATGCCAGGCCTCTCTGTTTGTAAGTGGGAACAAGTGGTCTCTAAGGGGGAGGCCTTGGCAAACCCTAACCGGCCTCAGATGCATCAGCCCAGGAAGATACAGTAGATTACAGGTACCAGGAGATCATGACTCTGTATTCTCAGCTTGTTCAAAGGAGTGAAGAACACCCTGCAGACAGCTTCAGAGGACCAAGAAGGAGTGCTTTGGGAACTACGTGGAGTCATTTTGCTGCCAAAAAAAATAAAATAAAATAAAATAAAAAATTAATTAAATAAATAAATAACCCATCCATAACACAAAAGGATTTCTTAAAAAGCAAAAAGTAGAGATGCTTCTTTTTTTTTTAAATCACAAACCCACAGTTACTGTCATGTGAAGTCCTTGTGTTAAATGCATCCGTTTGACTGTTTTAGGCGAGTACAGTCTAGACAAAGAAAGTCAGTTCGTATTTCCCGAGTCTTGTCATCTTTGAAAGCACACGGAACTCTTAAAATAGAATGTGCTTGTTACCAACAGGGAACAAAGTTGCTTTTCTTTTCAAGGAAACCCATTTAGAAGGGGGAAATCTGGAAAGTTCCCTTATCTGTACATCAATCAAATCAGCATTTAATCACCAACCAGAGGTAGAGAGAGAATCCTCAGCCAGGTTCTCAGCATAAAAGCTCGATGGACTCTTAATCAAGAGCTGCCAAGGCTTGGGAACCCTAGGGACCAGTTTCATCTCTGTGCAGGTGGCCAGCATCACTGAGGGGACAGTGCAAGTTGGACACACACACACACACACACACACAGAGAGACACACACACAGACACACACAGAGACACACACACACAGAGACACACACACAGACACACTCACACACACACACACACACACACACACAGACACACACACACTCACACACACACAGAGACACACACACAGAGACACACACACAGAGACACACACAGACTCATACACAAGAGTCACACACAGACATACACACACACAGAGACACACACACACAGACTCATACACAAGAGACACACACAGAGACACACACACACAGACACACACATAGACACCAACACACACACACTGAAACAGACACACACACACACACACACACACACACACACACACACACAGACACACACACAGACACACACACACACACACACACAGACACACACACAGACACACACACAGACACACACACACACACATGAGGAGCAATTGGGATGCAGGCATCTTTGAAGTATAAGAATAAGGCATGGTGAAGCCTACGCAGAGAAGGAGTCCCAATCAAACAAGCCTCCATTTTAAATAAACAGTTAGGCCTAGTTTGATAACCAGGCCATTTTAAAATGGGAAATGGCTTACCATGGCCACTCCAAGGATAGAAATACAAGCCTGCCTCTGAGTCTTCTATGTCTCTCTACCCTTCCCCTCTCTGTCTAGGGAGTATAAAGAGGCTTCCAGAAAGTGTCCAGTTTTGCTCAGGCTTTCTGAACATGAATAATCATGGCAGACAAATTCGAATATTGAACGCCTTATACCCAATGTTGTTCAGGAGCTGAGTGGAGGCTTTTAAAGACCCGAGTCAGCAGCTCACTCTCACTACTCGGTGTGGCCATGAAGAACAGCCTCGCTCCCACAGTAGGCTAGCAGCCCTGGAAGAAGGCACTTACCTCCACCAGCTTTTGTCTTCTCTCAGCCCAGGACCCCTCATCTGGCTAGCAGGATGTCGCCCTCTGTGTCCTCTTAGTTCTACTGAGAGTTCAAGGGCAGCCGTGCGTGAGAGCCCCGAGCGTCTGTGGCTTTTAGGCCTTTGTGCTCTCTCCCTTTATGGGATCCAGGGTTTAAAAGTAAACAATTCTTTCTCTTTCTGATAAGTCACATTAAATTATTGATCGTGGGGGGAAGAGAGGGCATGACCTCAGTCCACTAAGTCAGAGTCACCTTTGGTCAAACACTAAGCAAAACCGAAGGTTCAGCTTCTCCACGGCCCCTCTGCTACGTGGTCTACACCGTCTGCAGGTGGACATGGAGGCCAAGGTCTGGTGTGGGCAGCTGAAGCCACTGAACGTTTTCTCTCAGGACCCTGATCTAAACTCGTTCCAGTGTTTTCCTCACAAGAAGACGCCCCATGTCACCACTTCAGACTTCTAGAACTGGAGAAGTCACCCGGTCCTGTGAACCAGTGAAATTGCACATCCCAGCCCATTCAACTCAGGACTCCTGGCTGATATTAGGGAGCCAATCTCATGCTCTTGGTCATTTGTGATGAGCTGGGATCTATCTATTCACTCGTTCACCAGTGGCCGTGTATGAATCACTTCCCTGAGCTCTGGGAAGCCAAGGGGAGGGGAGTTGAGTAGAGCTGATCACCTGGGAGTCAGGACAAACACACCAGCAGGGACAAACACATTGTGTTGTCTCAAGTTGGTCTTACTTTCTCTCTGGGCTATTTTGACAAGCTGCCTCCTTAAGCATTAAATACAAAACAAGAAACCATTTGTATATTCTCCCTGGCAATCTGATGTCAAGTCAGGACTTTCATGAGAAAGATGGTGACTGGCAGCCTCGAGTTGAGGGTCTTGTCACATTGCCTCACATTTTTCTTCTCTTAGGTAAAAGCCAAAGGCTGACAGTGTTGCAGTTAACTGGTCTCTAGGAAACAAAGAACTGTGGCAGTCCATGGGCTCCACTGCTGTCCCTCGCTTCCCTTGGGAGACTCAGTTCTTTCCCCCAATGTCCTTTGACTACCTGAGGTAATCCTGCATCCTCGCCTTTCTGAAAGACCAGGTCTTTGTGTGTCTTCAGGACTGGCAGACATATTCATAAGGTAAAAGCCCAAAGTCCACCCTGAGGGAAAACTACCTGAAAGGCCCTCTGGAAACCACTAAGGTCTAGCTTCCCGCAGAAGATATGGCATCTATGGTGATTAGTTAATTTCTAAAGGCCATATTGAGGGAGTAGCCTCGTGGGCCGCCCCCACCCTGGTGGCTTTTCTGCCTGTGGTGGCTTTTGCTTTGTATTTGCCTTGCTTCCCTGCTCACAGAAACCATATTTCTTTACCTAAGTACTGTGGGTTTTTATCTTTTAAAGGGAAATGGACTCCTCAGAGTTCAGCATGAGGGCATTCTTTCCAAGGGTGGGACATCCCTCCCTCCACCTGGTCACTTCCAGCAGCTTCTCTCTGTCTGTGTCCTTTCAGTCCAAAAGCTGGGGTGAGGGGTAGGACACGTAACACAGTGATAAACTGCTTGCCTAGTGTGGGCAAAGTGCTCCACCTCAGCGAAAAGACAGTAAGTAAATATCAACGACAAAACCATTCTGTCTATAAAAGCACGGTGAAGCAGATGCAGCTTTCGGATGATTTTCTTTAAGCCCCAGAGATACGATGTGTTTTTTTTTTTCCAAATTTCTTTGAGCAACCTTTAAAAGTGACTTTTGTTAATCTGAGCCAGTCCTCAGGGCTTGCAGGCTTCGGATGGGTGCCAGCTGGACTCATCCAAGTCCAGTGTCTGAGGCGTGTAGCGTCTTCAGCAGCAGGACCTCACTCTCAGGCTCTGGAGGCCAGCGAGGGCAACAGTAATGACCTGACCAATAGCTGGAAGGGATCTTACTCACGCCTGGTACCGGAGGAGTTTTGTTAGCAAGTCGATGGCTCTTGGCGGTGGCGATCGAGTGGGGCTGTAGGGAGGCATTATCCCTCAGTGGTATAGCTTTATTTAGACATGCATATGCATAAAATACAATCATATATACTTTAGGTGAGCAGAAAATGTCTCTATAGCTTCTTCAAACATTCTTAGTGTTATTTCCTCCTTTCTCCTCCCTTTCATCCATATCGCCCTCCCAACCCCCATCTAAGTTAACCCCCCCTTTCCCATTTCTCCCTTCATAGTACCTGTGTCCTTCCCCCCACACACCCCCCACTCCCCAGCTCCTTCTCCTCCCTCTACCATGGACCTTTTTCCTTTCCTGGTTTCTGTCATCATTCCAGGTCACATACTCACATCTAAAATATTGGAGCCAAGGCTCACAAATAAGAAAAAGCACATGGTGTTTGTCTTTCTGGGTCCATACCGCAATGGAGAAAGCCTGTGGACAAATACAATGGCCAGCACGGCACGATTATCTCCAAGGGTGCAATGGTGGCATGTATATCTAAGGTACAAGCAATAGGTCTGTCATCCGACTCGAGGACACTCGCGGGGAAGTAAGCCACGCCTGGTACTGAAAACATAGCAAACAGCAGACCTGTGTCTGCTGAGCCCACAAAGCCTAGAAGAGAGCCTACCGTGGCCAGTTTCCTAAACCAGGGTCATTCCTAACTCTATTGTAAACACTCCTGTTTATATCCACAGACAAGTGTAGCTCTCAGCCCTACTCTACGAAGGTACTGTTTGCGGTAGACTGAGACCGCTATAGAAAGCCACAGCTAGTCAACGTGCACAGAACAACTGGTGATGGAGTGCTCAGCCCCACCCGATCCATCTATGATATCACCCCTCTACCTAAGGCTCAGGTCATACTGAGGAAGAAGGGACGGAAAGACGATTAGAACCAAAGGACAAGGATGCCCGCGGTGTTTTAGGGAAGCCCCACCCATAATCTCAAAGCTATGCTTGTCTTGGAGAGAAGGATGGGGAAGTGGGGTGTGTGTGTGTGTGTGTGTGTGTGTGTGTGTGTGTGTGTGTGTGAGAGAGAGAGAGAGAGAGAGAGAGAGAGAGAGAGAGAGAGAAAGGTTTGTACTCTGAACATAAGCTTCTTAGAACTAGGAGGAGCAGCCGAGCTTTGGTGGTGGTGGGAAATAGAAACCCGACCTTTGACTAAGATGTTAAGAAGTTTTGGAAAAGAGGGAAAGAGAAAAACTGAATGAAAACATGAATCCTGATTAGATACTAGCGGGGGTTGTTGTTATTTGGGTTTGTTTATCTGTTTGTTTTGGTTTTTTTTTTTTTTCAAAATGAAGTCTTACTGGGTAGCCCTGGCTGTCCTGGAATGCAGGATGTAGACCAGGCTGGCCTTGAACTCACAGAGAACTGCCTGCCTCTGCCTCCTAAGTGCTGGAAGCAAAGGTGTGTGCCGTTGTACCCAGCTTAGATGCTTGTTTGCTGCTGCTGCTGTTGTTGTTTTAAATAATAACTCTAAAGGACATTTGGGGGACAATTGGGAAGTTTAAAACGTAAGCTAAATATAAGACATTATTAGAGAATTATTAGCTCTGATAATGGGACTCAGAACAGGTGGAATTTTGCTTTGGGGATGTATGTTGAAGTGTTTACTGGGGGAAACATCACAATGGCTAAGCTTTATGTCTCCTCAGGATGGGCACTGTTCACCCAAGCAATGACCACTGTGAGCTTTCGGCCCCCACAGTCAGGCCTTGCCCCACTCCCTACCCCAGGCTGCACAAGGGACTTAGGCCTTTCCTTTAATAGCAGGAGGCTATGAGTGGGTTGTGACAGCAGTGATGGACCAGGGCTTGCTGTCAACACTCAGTTGTTACCCAGGTCCTAGATTGTGACGTCAGTTAGAAAGGGAGTGCCCTTAGTCATCAACCAGAGGCCTCAGCAGGTCAGCATTTCCTCAGCACCTGCCTTAGCCTTCTCTCTGCCTGTGCTAAGTTAGACAGCGCTCTCTTCACTAGAGAGAGTAAACGACCCACGAGAAGATAGAGCTCCTGACCTCGGTAATGTCTCTACATCCATGTTGGGTTTACTCTGCTCTCAAGACCAGTATATCTCCTGTGTTACCCGAGGATTCACAGCCAACACAAACCCAAGATCCTTAGCTTTTCCACTCGGAGAAAAGTTCAAAGTCAAAAATCCGATCGGTGACAACCAGGCTCCCCACTCCCCAGACTTCACTGTCCTCCCCCAGGCAAACGCTGGGCGTTCTTCACTGAGGCTGGCGACTCTGGTTCTTTTTTCTTCTCTTTTTTGCAACCTCAGACATCAGGGATTTGGACATCTGAGCTGAACTGCAGCCCTGAAGGACTTAGAGCTACCATCTCTGAAAGGAGTCATCTTGTTTATTTCTTTAAAAATACAAGCCAAAGGTTTGGCTTTTTAAAAAATAAAAAAAAAGTAAATGTTTTAACCTTTTTGAGAATTTCATACTGTATTTACATCATTTCTATTTCTATCTCTTCCTTTCCAACTTGTTCCACATTCCTGACTCCATTTCTAATTCATCACCTCTTTTTATTATATATATATAATTATATATATTATACACACACACACACACACACACACACACACACACACACATACACGTGTAAACACAGCCTGCTGAACCTGCTTAGTATTGTTCATATGTGAGTTTAAGGCTGACAATTTTGGACTGGATAACTTATCAAGAGCTTATCCCTGAAATAAACTGACCCCCGCCCCCTCAGCAGCCCTTAAGTTAGTTGCCCGTGGCTCTTCATCTAGAGGTAGAGCCTTGTGAGAGTTCCCCTATCCATGTTGCCATGCCAACTGGTGCTGCTGTTATACAAATTATACAAGGCCTTCTTCCGGGGGCATCTGCCCGGAAGACAAAAGCCATTTACATGAAAGGACGGCTTGGAAAAAAATGTGACAGGTATGAGGAGACAGTCACAAGTCACAGTGTGAGCCACTTTAGGGGTCAGAGGACAGAACCAGTGAGCAGGAGAGCTGGGGAGACAGCTCAGTCAGTGGTGCGACGGTCTTACCAGCATGAGGACCTTAGATCTGGGAGCACACGCTTGAAATCCCAGCACTTAGCCAGGAACCAAGACCACAGGACTTTCTGGCCCACACGCGTAGCCTACTTGATGAGTCCCATGCCAATGAGTGACCTTGTCTAAGAATGAATGAAAACAAAACCCTGCAAAACACTAACAAGAGGCCCCAAACAGAAAGCCACAGCTAGTGAAAATGCAGAGAACAAAGGATGGTGGGGTGATCAGCCCCGACTGATAAAACAACGCAACCCCATACCTAAGGCTCAGGAGCGCTGGGGAGGAAGGGGGAGAAAGGTTGTCAGAACAGTAGCCAGTGCTTGAGGAAAGGCACATTGGCACCTGAGATTGTCTTCCCACAGCACACTAGAGGATCCAAACATTCCTGGCAGATGGACCTCTGTTGGGCCCTACCTTGGTGTTTCCCTGTTTCCCTCCCCCGTCACTGAGCCTTTTAGCCTGCTATAGCAAGAAATTATTCACACCCTTGGGAGCTGCTCTTAGCCCCTGATTTGGGGCTGGGATTTCCCATGGCACCCTTCCTCCCCACCGAGCCTTCCAGCTTGTTGTTGTTTAAGAAGTTGTTTATGCCCCTGATTGGGCCCAGGACTTTCCACCACACAGACTTTTCCTGTTTTCCTGGTTGGGGATTTTCACCTGCCTTGTTGTTCTCCACGACTTTTGCCTCTGGTATATAAGGAGATCTCAGTAAAGCCTTGGTGGCACTCGCTGAAAACGGGTGACCCGTGTATGTGTTTTCTTTCAATCCCGCAGACCTACGCCCGATATTCACACACTGGCGGCACAGGCGCCGACAGACCTCCATGCTGAGATTTGCCTCAAAATAGTTAAAAAAAAAAAAGTGTGGCAGGAAAGAGACGGAAAGACGTCACCAGATAATGCTGTGGAAACTTCTCAGACTCACAGGCATTCAGTGTCCTGGACTTTGCAGGACACTCTGCACAGTTAAGTGAACAATACACACCCAGTGCTCACTGCTGCTCAGTTACTGAAGAGGGGGTAACTGGAATTGTGACTTGAAAAAACCATTCAGGAATCAGTTCTACTTTACTTTATTCCATAGTTAAAGGAATCAATCCAAGTTGTTTTTTTTTTTTTTTTTTTTAGAGAGAATACCTTGCGTATTGTATGGATGCATCAACTGTCAATTTAAAAGCCTGTGGCCTATGGCTTAGGGCAGGAAACAGTGGGTGGGACATCCCGGAGGAGAAAGAATTCTGGGATAGAGTGTGGGAAGATCTGCCCAAGGATGGTGTTAAGGAGATGGACAGACACATGTTACCTGAGCACAGGTAACTAGCCATGTAGGAAAAATTGTAGGTAAAAATAATTGGATTATTTAAGTCATGATGTAGGCAGAGAAGAATCTAGCTGTATGGCGAGGTATTAGTAAATATATTTTGAGCCTGAGTTTCGTTTCTGAAAGCATGAGACAGGGAGAAAGAACCTGGCCAAACAAGATCCACAGAGGTTTCAGGTTTTAAAATCGGGGAAATACAATCATTTTAATGGTTCTTCCTTTCTTCTCTACTTTGTATCTGAGTTCCCCTCTGCAGTCTAGTAGCAGCATTGACCTTGGAGCTAGACCCAGCCTTCCCACTCACCAGTCCTCAGTTTCCTCATTGATAAATGTGTAGCTGTGGTAGTCATATTTCCCAAGGTCATGGTGAGGCCCGTACGAATTATCGTACACGAGCTTAGGGGTGTCTTGAACAAAGTCATACTGCAAAGTTTTATTATCATATTTTCACAACAGTTTGATCGTTGGGTTTTTTTGTTTTGTTTTTCAGGTTTTGTAGCTTATAGAGACTGCTAGATCCTGTCAGTGGGACCTGAAGTGTACTTTTCTGAAGGCATGAACTGAAGTCACTCACAGTTCATGACCGCTTTTCCAGGACCAACTCAAAACCCAGTCCCGTCCCCAAACTCTAGTAGCCCTGATTCTAATCAGTCCATGTTCTTCCTCTAGCTGTTCTGTTTTTGTCCTGTGAATGCCTCCATCCTATTATATTGAGGCGAGAAGAGACCTCTGCTAGACTCTAGGACCTCCACAGCAGCAGAGCCTTAGACCTTATTCCCTAAACAAGACAAGGGAGATAGGCTAGGGACAAGGGAGATGGCTAGGGACAAGGGAGATTCATGGGCTGTAGACTGATAATCCAAACTGCAGACCCTCAGGAGACAGAGGCAGAACCCAGCCTTCTTCCAAGTCTTTGTGACTAGAAGGTTCTGGCTGAATTCATCCCAACCCACCTCATCATCTTCAGATCTTTCTCAAACAAAATTATTTGTGAAATACTACATGAAGAAAGGATTCTTCTGTTAACACTTCTTCTCTGGTAGCTCCTCCTGGGGCCTGGGTTAGCACCACAGAATTATCTCTGCCCCTAACATGCTCCCAAGGAGGACATTAGGAGACTTACAGGTATAATCCCAAGATGACCTAGATGATAAAACATTAAACACCCAATAACGTCAAACCAGATTGGTGGTTTCCGCTATAATTTCTTCAAAGGCCAAAGCCAGGCGTCTGGAATAGTTAACGAAGCAATAGGACAGCTTACATTTCTGCAGTGTGTCCTTGAAATCGGGGCTCAGCACCAAGTTACGACCATTTGGTCACTGTGATAATGTTTCCTGTCTCCTTTTAGGTCCGGTGCCGATATGAGAAGTCCAGGCGTGAATTCTGCGTGTTTCTAGAGCGTACTGGGCACTGTGGTGGAAAGTCACTAAGAACGAGCTTCCTCTCTAAGGGCAGGTTCCACCACTAAGAATGAGCTCCCTTACCAAGGACAAGTTCCCTCACTAAGGAGGGCTCCTCGACTAGGAACAAACTCCCCCACTAAGGACGGGCTCTCCTACTAAGGAAGGTTCCCCACCTAAGAAAGGCTCTCCCATGCCGCGGCTCACTTTCTTCACCTCTTGCCCTAGGCCCTATTACTTTCCCCACATTGCCTGGCACCCTCGGACTCCCGGTCCCTCTGACGGTCAGTCACTGGCATCTTCTGACAACTATCTCTAACCTTGTTTCTTCTGTTCAGGGTTCTGATAGATGCAAGACCTAAGACTCACCCAGAGTTAAAACTGTCTGGTAGAACTTTTAACCATCAAACCAATGTCTTTGTTTTCTGTCTCGGTGACAGATGTTTACCGTTCCACATTTTTTTAAAAAAGGCAAAGATTTTTATTTTCTGTTTCACAGGCTCAGATTCGTCCAGAATTTACGGATCTGGACACAACACCAACCCTTTGATCAGAGTGGCTCCCTGTCTCCCTCAGTTCTTTGAAGAGCACTGCGTTCTCTTCTCTAGCTCCACCCAATTTCCCATCATGCCCTGGAGTTCGTGGTCAGATGATCAGTTCTTTGAAGAGCACTGTGTTCTCTTCTCTAGCTCCACCCACTTTCCCATCATGCCCTGGAGTTCGTGGTCAGATGATCAGTTCTTTGACGAGCATTGTGCTCTCTTCTCTTGTTCCAACCAATTCCCCATCATGCCCTGGAGTTCATGGTCAGGCTGTGTGATTATTACCGATAAGACACAATTTCAATGCAAAGTAGTTTGCAAGGAGACAAAGGCTTAAATGCTACAGGCACTGCTATTAGATGGGGTTACAGTGGGGAGAGGGGATTGTCTCTTGTATGTAGTGGTAGGCGCATCAACACCTCAAATGGAGAGAGAGGCTCAGCATCAGAGAGGGGAAGTCCTACACAGAAAATACTCTCAACTGATTGTGAGTGTGTAGGCCAGGCCTAGCACAGGTCAATTGTGCCTTGGTGGCCATGCTGAGTACCAGGATTTAATTCTGTCAGCCACTGGGGCCCAGTGGACAAAGGTAGTCCGGACATGATTCTGTCATGTTGTAACGAGAGGTTGTAAGTGGCACAGGGGATTTGGGAAAACAGATGTAAGGTGGTCAGGGGGTTATGGGAAGTAGTTCAGGCAGGTTTGAGAAACATGATTATATAAAGCACAGGAGACAATGATAGAAACAGATCATGGTAGATCTTAGCATTTTGTCTAAGCTCCGCTCCACCATTACCTGGCAACAGCCAGGTATGCCTGACTCACTATAAAAGGGGCTGCTTGCCCCCTCCTCTTTCTCTTGTTCTTGCTCTCTCCTTCCTGCTTCAGCTCTCTCCTCACCCCACCCCCGACCCCTATGTGCTCATGGCTGGCCTCTACTCCTCCACGTCTCTGTCTCTCTCTCTCTCTGTCTCTCTGTCTCTGTCTCTGTCTCTCTGTCTCTCTGTCTCTCTGTCTCTCTCTCTCTCTCTCTCTCTCTCTCTCTCTCTGCCTTTCTCTGCCTCTACTACCCTCTCAACTCCCCTCCCCATGTCCTGAATAAACTCTATTCCATACTATACTGTCCCGTAGCTGGTCCCTCAGGGGGAAGGGACGCCTCAGCATGGTCCCACCGAGGCACCCCCTTCTCCCATACCTCACCATACCTCCATAAGAACACATCCCCCCTCCCCTTTATCTTTTTATAAACACATCAGTAGGGATTGTAGAAGTGTGGGGAAACTAAGAATTATGCAGAGGATCATGGGAAGAACATTTAACAGCTCTCCGGTGGCCTATGTGGTGCAGTGGGAGGGACAGAGGAGGGAGTCACAAGGAGCAGGAAACACAAAGAAAAGTAGTCGGATTAGAAAGGTGTGGGTGGTAGTCAGGGGACCTTCAGAAAAATACACCCGAAGCAGAGATTGGGAGATGGGAACTGGGCTTAAATATTTTCGTTCCTTCCTTGCTGGGCAGTTTTGAATAGAATTAGGGGAGTTCTATACGCTTTAAATTTAAATAAACCTTCTGAGATTACAGCAAGTATTAAGACAGGCACGCATGCCCGCGTGTGTGTTTACTTTATTTACACTTTATTTACTGCAGTACACCATACCAGGAAAGCACTTGGTAAACGTTATCATCATCAGACACGCATGACAGCATTGGCAGGAAAGATGTCCCCTTGGTGGAAGGTATGGAATGTTTTATCATAGCCCCCATAGGCTGGTCCTTTGGCTGGCTTCTGCCTGCTGTGCAGCACCTGTTGCCACAATTTCCTTTTATTACTTTGCCGGGAAAGAAAGACTCTTGGGTCAGAGATTTGGGACCAGGCAGAGGGCATATCTGGGACATTTCCATCTCACAATCTTCTAGATGGTGAGGTGCTGCTTAGGCGATGGTGCCATACCTGCCATTGATGCCTCTCTCTCTGTTTCTCCTCCTGTCACTCAGAGTCGCTGTGCCCTGCACAGGAGTCCTGGGTACCACACGTGGCTTTCACTATCTAGTCCTTCACTTTTGCAGGATTGGACTGTGGTGGACGACACAGGACGCAGCAACCATAGCCCTTAGAATCAGGCTGGTCTCTCCTCTCTAGCTCAGCTCCAGAATTCCCTGTCCCCACTTAACTGACCCAGGTAGAAATGGATATGCGTCAGCTGCCCTGCTAGCCCGTGATAGGATCATGATACCAAATGACAACATCCATCCTGGGCTTGTGTTGTCCTTCCTGTGTCCCGTGACACATTTGATGCTTGCTTCCCACGAAAACACAAAACCACAATTGTTCCAAGAGGAGCACTGGAATCACTAAGCCAAGTTCAGTCTCTTCTACTCTGCCCTCCTGTCTCTCCGCACGAGAACATCTTTCATGTAGACACCGAGGCCGATAACACTTTTTGAAGCTCCTTTAAATGGTCAATGTGGAAAAAATGTGTTGTAGCAAAGCACAGAGAACACAACTGAGGTCATTAGCCTGACCAGCAATGACTGATGGTGAAGCCATGCCTGCCGTCCCGGGTTAACAAGGATAAAAAAGCTGCGGAGACCCAAAGGCATTTTAACTTCAGAGATATTAAAGCACGCTTTCCAGATAAAATGCAGTATTTTCATGAAACTTTGATAAATTTTAACACTTTGTATTCTATTTTCCCCTTCATCATATTTGCATGTCAAGGAATATCTATCAGTACTTAAAATTTTGGCTGGGTTCCATTGACTGAACTCATTATTTCCCCAAGGTAATTTGAAGAAAATTGGTTCCTACCCCTACCCCCAAATAACAAGGACCCTCTTCATTGATGAATAATTGCTACATCTTTAGTTACTTTAAAAGATTGTCATACATTTGGCATTATTAACTTTTTTTAACTTGGTACTAAGAAAAATGGACAAACTGTTCCTTGCCTTGTGAGACCTTTTTTAAAAATTACTTTTTTTTTTTTTTCGGAGCTGAGAACCGAACCCAGGGCCTTGAGCTTTCTAGGCAAGCGCTCTACCACTGAGCTAAATCCCCAACCCCTAGAAATTACTTCTTTTAGATTGTAATTTAATTGTTATCACTGCCCGGTTTCTTTTCCTCCCTCTAAACCCTCCCACTTACCCCTCCTTCCTCTCTTTCAAACTCATGACCCTTCTTTTTCTCTTCCATTTTTCATTCCAAAATACACGAGTTTGTTTTCAGGGTTGAGCAGAGCCTCTGTCATTCTTTACTGGAAAATCACTGCTACAGGTCGGGTAATACCTCCTCAAGGCTAGACTGCTAGGAATCTTGTCGCATGTGTTGACTGACTGTCTTCTTTTCTCTTGTTTTACCGGATTTAGCAAATAGAAACGTGGGATACCCGATACGATTTTAATTTCAAACAACTGACTGTGAGTTTTTAATAGAACTATGTCCCGTGCCACAGCGTCAATATCCAGACATACTTAAAGTCAATCACTCACTTATTACAGGGAAATTTATTTTATTCAGCAACCCCTATAAACCATGGATTCCCAAAGTCTTCATGACCCTGCGATAATACACAGACCTGACTCAACCCATCTTGGAGGTTGAAGGTCAGTTTCCATAGGAGTTATTTCCATCCTTTTACACACAAGTCATTTTCCTTAAGTCTTTGTAATCTAACAATTTTCATCAAACCATCTTGCTGTTCTGGGGGAGCTTTATAACAAGGCCAGGAGTACGATCTCCCATAACAACAGCCTTGCACTCAAAGCACTCCCTCATACACTGCTAGCGAACACACATTTTACTTTGCTTTGCAATATTGCTGCCCGACTCCAAAGGAAAGGCAAGGGTAGGCCATCACCCATCAGAGACAGGCTGGGCAGCCCATGGCCTGGACAGAGAGAAGAGATCGGGTTGGTGAGTTATTTGCTGAAGAGGAGGAGAGGGGACAAGAAATGGAGAGACGACCAAGAGGAGAAAGACCAAACTCATTGATCCTTCCCTACTTTCTTAGACTATCAGTCACCTTGTAAGAAATGAAGACCAAGCACGGAGCAATCTCTCTAATTTGACCAAAGTGTGCCTGGCTGTGAACAGTCACCAGGTCAGGGACCCATATGCCAAGAGTGTTGCTACAGCAAGCAGGAAAGCATTCATGGGGCAGTGGCCAAGGGTGATCCGATCTAGACGTGAGAGCAATCTTCTAGCCCTCCCCTAACCCTGCTGTGTGCAAGTTCATTAGCAGGGTTGCTGTTATAGCCAAGACTCAGGACAAACTTTAAGGTAGATGAGAATGTTTTCACAGTTTCTCGAAAGGCAGAGGACAGTTAATGCCGTTGAAGTCCACCCAACTTCTGGCTGAATCTCTCAGCCCTCCACTGAAGCTGGTCTTCTACAGAGAGTGCTCCCACCTTTGTGGCTTGCCCTTTCTCATTGGTAAAGGACATAACTGGTCACTGTGACTGTTAGTGCATGTACTTCACTATCCTCTGACTCCCAGCTCACTTGCCATGCTGCTCTGGGTCCCCAGCCACACAGACAAGAAGTATTCATCATAAATGAAGACGCATGGTGACCCCACAGTTGCTGATGGCTATTTCTGTCCCTTTCGACTGGCCACATCGGCCTATCTCTCAGGAGAGGCCAGCAGCATGGCACAGGTATGACGTCACAGTGCCATCCAGAGCATCACGGTGAACTCTGGCTAGAAAACTGAGCAAGGCTAGCAGCCAGCCTTGGACCAGAAACCTGAAGAGGAGTTGCCTCTATTTTGACCACGTGGCGAAGGTTATTAATGGAGAATGTGATTTATTCAGACCATATTCTCAGGGACGGATGAGAGGGAGGGGCTGAGAAGGATGGAATCCTCCTTTCTTCAGATATTTCTAATATGGTTGGTACAGCCAGAGCGTGGCCAATGGAAGAGAACTAATTAAGAGAGGCCTGATGTCCTGTGTGCTAGGCCACAGAGAGGCCATTGGTTACAGAGTCTAACAAGTGTGACCAGTTAATTACTTCTGGGCACATGGGAATCTGACCACACATTAGGATTCTTAGCTCCCTGCATGAGATGTAGGGGCATTACGGTAACAACTGGGCGGTGATGGCAGGCCATTGGTCTCTGCCTGTGTTCTGCTCGGGCAAGAGTCTGAGGTAGGCGGGAGAGTGTCTTAGAGCGTTCATTATCCCAGGCAACTTCTGGTGCCTGTACGCAACTATCTGACATTTGGGAACCTTTTAGCTTTTCCCCACTTTCAAAAGTGTCCCCATTTACAGAGTGTCATCAACAGTCCTGGTACTACCCCATACGTTTCTGGCTGGGGGTGTGTGATAATATTCATGTAAATTACAGTGCACTTTGATAGCATCTATTAAAATTACCATTGTCCATATCTTTCGACCCATAATTCTATTTCTAGGAATTCATCCTATATATGTGATCGAAATGACAGTATTATGTAACAAAATCCCAGAAACACATCGAATGTCTGTTAAAAGGGAATGAGCTATTCTGAAGCCACTGAAATATTACATGTGCCTAAGCATATGGTTTTAAAGAAGCCAAGTGACTCTCTTGATGATTTACTAATCTTCAGAGCAGAACAATCTCAAGTTTTTCTGAAGTGTGGAAAGCAGAGAGCAGCACTCAGCAGCCTGCATACCCTTCTTCCTCTTCAGTCAAAATAGGGAGGATAGACGTTGTCGCCTGTGACTGGCAGGGCAACTGAGAAATGCCTGTGGAGTTGTCAGAAGATGGAGACAGGTGACTTGGGGCTTGGGAGTGAGGAGGCCTACTCTCTTCACTTCCTCTTATAGTTTTATTTTGGAACTGTAGCAACTCAGGCCTTGTCAGGTTTGCCGTCTGGTTCTTTTAAAGAACTTAACGGGTGACCGACACACTCTCAGTCCTGACACTGGAACTGTATCCCCGGCTGGGTGAATGTGTCCTAACTTGAGTGTGTGCAGCTTTTCTGGGCTACACAGTCCTCCCCCTTACCAGGTTCTTCAGACATTCCCACATACCTCTGCTCCCTTGCTGAGTTCTAAAGCGGTGCTCCTGGGGGGGATGGGGAAGGAACCAAACTGTTATTTCATGGATCGAACCAGCATCTGACTGATGTTCCCTCTGAAGTCCCTTACATCATTTTTTCCTGAGGCCACAAGCATCAGCTATTACTGCTAATATTGCCAGCATAGAAGGGCTTCCCCTTGTGTGACAGCACACTTGAGACTTGGTATTCCCAAGGAAGAATATCAGACTGCCTCTTTAAGACCCGTGTTCTAGAAGAAAGGAAGGAAAGGCTAACATACTGTATCCATGGAAGCCAATGAAGGGAAGAAGTAGGTAGCCTCCACTGATCAATACTTGAGAAAGGGGGTCCTCAAAACTGAGGCAACTTTACCCAAGCACAGTGGAGTAGCATGATGATGGTTGGAATCAGGAAGACACTAGATCAGTTATGGAGGAGTAAGGCTTCTTCAAGAGGCCTCTGATATTAAATATACTGTGCCTGATAATAAATAGTTTTGTGATTGCACACTGGGGCCCAAGTGGAGCACTCTGCCTCAGTGACCTTGATCCTCATGACTGAAAGACAGGAGCAGTGATGTCACAACCCAAGGCCACAAGGGGATGCTTCTTTGTGTGAGGGGACGGGTTAAGGGCTCCCATGTGCTATACAAGCATTCCATGACTCAACTATACCAGCCAGCCCTCAAATAACCGGATTTCACCTCTGCCTCTGAACAAAGACTTGATGACTTGCTGTGATTCTGAGGCCACTGAGCCCACTACAGCATCCCCCACTCTCAAGTTCACAGCTAACCACAAATATCCCACAGCAGAGGCAGACACTTCCCTGTACCCTTCTATAAACCCAGATTCTGGCTGTGTGCTGCCAAGTGACCATTTAATAGATGCAAGTGTCAGGCTCAAATATTTTTAGTCTCCCTTGTCGGCATGTGAGTCACTTGAAATGACAGATCGCGTTTTCAGGGGAAGCAGGAAGCTCCTCAGAGGATCATAACCTTTCCAGAGTATTCCATGAATTGAGCCCCAGGAGGCCTGTCTCAGATTCAACAGGAAGCTGCCCTGTGCCCTTAAGTTTCAGGCAGAACAGCCCAGCTCCCAGACCAGTTAAGTCTCCATTCTTCATGACAAACAGAGTCCTCTCAAGGACAGACCATTTCCAGTGAACTCTGTGCTCATGTCTAGGCCTGCTCCAAAGTCTGTCACAGTTCCTGCTGTTTAGGGAGACATCTCCTCTTTCTAAATTTCAGATATTAACATTATTACAGGTTGCCTGTGTGTAGGTCAGAGGACAACACAGTAATTGGTTTTCCCTTCCCACCTTGATGTGGGTTTAGGGATCAAATTCAGGCTGTCAGGCTTACCTCATGGGACAGCAAGTGCCAGTCTACCTTCTCCAGGAGTCATTAATTTTATTTCAGTGGTTTTGGACCACTCATGAATTCTGGAGTCTGTGACCAATCTGGAGTGAACTGAGAGAGGAAGGGCTGGCCCTTTCTTTGAAAGACTGTGAAATCTCCTTTTCTGACTAGTCCCATCTGTCTGTCTGTCTGTCTGTCTGTCTCTGTGTATGTGTGAGAGAGAGAAATAGAGATAGATAGATAGATAGATAGATAGATAGATAGATAGATAGATAGATAGACAGATAGACAGACAGACAGACCAGGTGATATGTGAAGGCATATGACAGAAATGACAGTGTTCAGATGTCTCACTTTCTTCCACTCTGCAGCTGAGGGGTTTTTGAATGGACTACGCAGAAAAGGAGATTTCACAAAGTCTCTCAAAGAAAGGGCCATACTTTCCTCTCTCAGTTCACTCCAGATTGGAGTCACAAGACTTCAGAATCCTTGAGTGACATGTTGAATGGGTGATTTAGAAGAAATAGAGGGCAGGGTGATGTCTCAGTCAGTAAGGTGCTTGTTACATGGGCACAAAGACCTGAGTCTAGATCCCTAGCACCCACATAAAATCTGGGCTCAGTGACTTGTGTCTGTAATCCCAGCGCTGGGAGTTGGGGTAGAACCATTGTGGTCAATGGCCAGCAAGCCAAGAGGAAGTGACAGGCTCACTTTCCTCCTAACCCACAAAAGATAGTAAGTTACCAAAGGTGGAAGACTGTCCATGTAGATCTCTGGATTCCACACTCATGTGTACATGTATGCATGTGCATCTAAGCACACATGTGTAAACACACACCTAGATATATACATAGAGTGCACAGAGAGAGAGAGAGAGAGAGAGACAGAGAGAGAGAGAGACAGAGAGAGAGACAGAGAGAGAGAGACAGAGAGAGAGAGAGAGAGAGAGAGAGAGAGAGAGAGAGAGCGCTCAAGCAACAGAGAGACAGAAACAGAGAACCTGAAAAAATTTGAAGACAAGATTTGAGAAGCCATGAGTCAGGTGCAAACCAGCCAGCCAGCTTCAGCACCAGCCCCTGGACTTCTGTGATTCAGCTCAGATTTGTCCCACATGTGCTACCTGGTCACTTGAACCAAAAAGCTCCCCTCTCTGTATACAGGTACCTCAACAGTAAAGCACAAGTGATCTCTTATGTCCCCTCTCTATTTTAAAAATTCTCCAAGCTGATGGCTGCCATGACTTATCTGGCACATGCCCATTTCTCTCACCACAGGCGTGCTTCCTGTCCTTTCTCCGTTGGCTTACACTCCAGTACAGTTGTCCTTCTAAAGAACCCTGGAGCCGTCAGAAGAGGTGACTTGGTGACAGCTTGTGCCCATAGGTGGCACATCTGGTGAGAAGAGGGAAAGTGGAATGATCTAGAACACACTCTCAGAGTCATTGCATGAATTGGGTAAGAAGATAGGCATAAATATGGAGGGTTTTTTCTTTCTACATTCACTCATTCATTCATTCATTCATTCATTCATTCATTTCTTTTTCTTTCTCTCTTCAAAGAGGTAGGCAAACCGATAGGAACATGAGAACCAGCAATATCTGGGAATCTAAAATTCCTGAATTGACGTTTCCTCTGATCCAACTCCATCCATCATTGCCCAATTCTCTCCAAACACCACAGGACACTGTTTCAGTAGAGATAAAGACAGGCATTCTATTGACTCTATTTCCAAACCCTGCCTTTTGGAATTGACACAAGAAGAGGACACGGTGTTGGCCAGGCCTGACCCTCAGGTCGCAGACGCCAGTGTTCCCTGCCTATCTCCTCAAACAGAAGCACTGCAGTGACAGATATTGACAGGGCAGATGGAAGGCAGAGTAATGTGAGCTTTGGACCCCAGGGCTAACCTTCTACCTCCAAGGGAGAGAGATGAAGGTTTTGTTCCTCCCCCTGAAATCTGGGTTCTAGTCTTCAGTGTCACCTGCACACTTAGGGCTCAGGGCAGCAGAGGGGGCAAGGCCCCGGTTTGCAGTGAGCAGCTGCAACAGAGTAAGGCTCTCGCCTTTGGTGGCAAGCCTAAACCAAGCCAGTGGTAGTTAGTATTCAGGGTAAAAGACAGCTCTGAGCTCACACCTCTATTTTGTCTTGTTTAAGCTTGATGACTTTGAGTGAGTTTTATTGTTGTCCTGTTCTCTGTCTAAATTGTTTTCTGTTCTTTGATTCTCCTATCTGAACATTGGAATAGTAGTTGTTTACCTGGTAAGGGCTATACCCTTACATGGGACCGTTACATGCTGATCCTTTCAAACAACTTAGAAGATGCTTGGTAAATAGGGTGAGCCAAATAAATTAGTGTTTCTCTTTTTGGATATGCCAGGGAGATCTTGGGAATTTGTTTACCCACAACCTGGAAGTTTCATTCCCTGGGATGCCTTGGGCTGGGCACGAATCCTACGACTCTGGCAGGAGTGGTCACTGCCAAGCCTGGTATCCTTTCCCCAAGTAGAAAAACCCTTTTTCTTTCATGCTGGGTAGCAGCTGTCCCTTGGTCTACTCCATTCCTCCAGACTTGTGCCCGTGGGAGCTAACTCAACAGGCTGTGAGTTCTGTTTCTTGTCCAGTTGGTGTTTCAAATTTCACTTCAAACATCCTTTGTTTTAGAGACCTTCGCCTTGCCTGGCCCTCTGCACAGGGGACCTAAGGCCTCATCTACAATGCCAAAACTCATGTGCTATATGTGTGACGGGTGACACTGGACCAGAGCCTCACTGGATTGGCTTCCGATGGCATGTCCCTCTTTATATCCTCTATTTATTTCTTCATGGAATAGTCATGTATTAGCTGTAGGAGTGGGTTAGCCTACAGGGTGCTGCCCCAGACCAATGGAGATGCTACAGAACATGTGAAATATACGACATATTACTTTCCATAAATGTGGAAAGAAAAGGAGAGAGGAAGGAAACCCTCTGCATTCCGTCTCGGATTCGTGAATTTGGGGTGTGGTCCTGTGCCACACCCACCGCTCATTGGCTTCCTACTCTGCCTTGCCTTTAAGTGAGAACGCTGAGAGAAGAGACCACAGTGCTTTGGGCTGATGTCTGGAAGGAATGAACACTCTTTTCCAGTGGAAACCGCCCATCCTGCTTGGTCTCCATCACTCCCGCATCCTTTTGGGATACTTGTAGTGGGATTAGTAAAATTAATTTCACGTAGCTCTTTAGTTTCTTCTCCTTGGAATGGGGCTTGTGATTTGGATAGAATGTCCCCAAATTGGAGTAGGATATGAGAAGATGACGTCTCTACTAGCTGCACTCCTCCACAGGTCATTCAAGCAGGACTTTTTTTTTCTTTTTTGCCTAAAAAGGAAGCTTGTGTGTGTGTGTGTGTGTGTGTGTGTCTAAGATGTCTTTAATCAATAACTGTGCAAGACTTGAGACATTGAAGACTCACTTATGAGACTCTCGCAGTGTTGTCCTTCCTAGGGGTAAAACTGTGTTAGTACAGTAACTAAAGGAGGCCCCATGGAGGAAACCTTGACAGCTCCTCACCCAGCTGAGCTTTAGAAGGGGATGGAGAGACTCAGACAGTTCTAAGAGGCTGAGCCTCGCTCTACGTGACCCACGAGGTCCCAGGCCCGTGGGGTATGTTGTGATAACAAGACAGAACAGCCCCAGCCTAAGTAAAGAGAAGCAGAGCGGTCCTTTAGATAAGCCGAGGTCAAACTTTACCTTGGTCCACATTGCTAACAGCCAGGTGCAGAGGTTGCAAACGTTAATGCTCACACAACGAGGCAGATAAATGAGAGGAGTGGGCCAGGGTGAGGGGAGTGTACAAACCAGGAGCGGCACATCTCACTGAAAGGGAGCAGGCATTATTCAGAGCCGGTGAATTGCTGCTATCAAGGCTTTAGGCAGAAAGGGGAAAGGTGAAATTTAGACAAACTTCCTCCTCTGAAAAGTCTGGGGGAGACCAAGTAGAGATCACACGGGTGAGGTTTTGACTCACCCGTCCTTCCGCAACTTTAAAGTCTCCATAGAAACTGAGTGCTCTCCCTCCACGTGGCCTCCCAGAAGCCACGGGAAATTCCTGAGATTTTCCTGCCCTTCTCAAGGGCAGCTTCTCAACACACTTTATGTAGAGCAGGCTTGGCTGCTCCAGGTCACCTCCTCTCTTCGTGCAATAGTCCTCCGGACCATATGTGTCCCTAGCCAAGCCCAAGGGGCAATGGCTTCCTGGGAAACCGTCATTTCTAAAGACGGAGATGGCTGCTGGTTCTGGAGCCTTGGGAAGACACAGTGGAGACACAGAAATGGCAGCTGAATTTCTGCTGAATTTCTAGGAAGCACTGGAGTGTTGATAAATGCTCACAGGTTCAGACAGGGTGCTGTACCTGCGGGTTGGTGTGTTTTGCTGTCATCTTGTCTTTTCTTATTCTTTGTCTAGAGGACTCCCCTCCACCCTACACACACCAAGGGATTTACAGTCTGTTAGTCCTCTCTGTCAGGGTCACATGGTAGAGGTCTTTGGCAGCATGGCCAGGCTTGATGGTTTACTTATGAGGAATAAAACACAGGAAAAGTAAAGGACGACCCCTTAAAACTGAAATCCAGACTGCCCCACCCTGGCTGTAGCCAGTGTCTTCCTCTCCTTTCTACTGTCCAGTGCTCTGCGATTGAGTTTCACTGAGAAGCTAGGTATGGAAGCAATGGCTGACCTCCACACTGCTGTTGGTGATGGGTAGGGATGCGACGATTAGACTGTAGATGGGAAAGGAGAAAGGGCTACTCCAAGGAAGCGTGGCTCTTCAGTTAGTGGGTAGTCAGAAAGGACGGGGATAAAGTGACATTGGAGGTATGACGGGGCTTGGTTTGGATGTCCGTTCCTCAGAGAGTTTGCAGAGCGAGCAAAAGCAGGAAGGAACCCTGGTACAGGCTAAGGGCGGATGGTGCCTCAGAATTCTGCAGGGAGGTGGAGGAGAAGGGCTTCAGGTTTTCCCTGGTGGATGCTGGCAAGCCTCTGCATGGGCAGGCAGATGGCAGATTTTGGCTAGACTGGGAACTTCGTGCAAACTGGATCAGAAGAGAGAGAGAGCGAGATGCTGTCAGGTGACTGTCACACTTGAGTGAAACGTGCAAGAAGGATGTGAGGTGGAAGGCTGGGGTGACAGAAGGGGCGAGGGTGTGCTAGCTGTTGCACAAGTCCCTGCTGACCCAGTGCCTTCTCCCTTTCTTGCTGAGATCTCTTTCACCAGGTGTTTACTCACAACCTTCTGACCAAGCCGTTCCTGTGAAGGTCACTGGGCCACCCTGTTGCCAGTTTCCATGGCCACTTAAGCTCTGGCCTTTCTGGCCAGCCATTGGAACTCACAGATTCTCCCTGCTGTCGCCAGTGCTGAATGCCTGCACCTCAGTCCCCAGAACGCACTCTTTTCTGGTT
This sequence comes from Rattus rattus, assembly GCF_011064425.1. NCBI lineage: Eukaryota > Metazoa > Chordata > Mammalia > Rodentia > Muridae > Rattus > Rattus rattus. Next base: position 66,048,660 of record NC_046168.1, read on the forward strand.
TCTCTGCTACCTCTCTGGCCACTCTTCTGGCTTGGTCTCCTCCCCTCCTGCCTCATAGATGTTTTAAATGGTGTCTGTCTATTGTGTGTAGTTATACGATCCCAGGAGGATTGCCAGTTTCAGAACAATCCAAGCTATGTAGCGAGCCTCTGTCCCCCAAACATTAAAAATGAGAAATTAAAAGTCATTAAAGCCACTTATGTGCTTGTGATATGAAAAATCCTGGGAGGCCTGGCCTTGCCCAACTCAAACTTCTGGATCTCCCTTCTACTTGGACTTTAGCCGCAGACAGCTGAGATGACTTGAGTTTTCGCTGCCTCCACTTAGAGCCTTTGCTGTAGGTGTTCCTTAACCCCAAATGCCTGTCTCCAGTGGACCCATGGCTGGCTCCCTCACTGCTTCCGGGTCCCCATCCTGTTTTGTCCTATGATCTAAAAATCAAGCCACTTACAGGACCTGCAGCCTCTCTCTGCCTTGGCTGCATTAGTAACATCACATACATTGTATCTAGTTACCTGTTATTTGTCTCCACTCAGACGTAGGCTTCATGATACTAAGGAGTTGTCTTTCTTTCATTGCTGGCACGCTGGGTGCCCACAAGCATGGAATGTTCGAGGAACTGTTGAGTGAATAAGGAAAGCACAGGAAGGAACCACACCTTCATTCTTCCTATTTGGGGAGCAAAGATACCTGGAAGGCCATTAATGTAGTTTCTGGGTGTGAGGTCAGGGCTACATTTTGAGTTTGAGTGACTTGGAGATGTCTGTCTACTAGGGTTTTGGAGATGAGCTGACCGGAGAGAGGTCAGGGATAGAGGGAGATGTGACTGTCCCCAGGGACGTGTGAGGGGAAGAGAGGTAGCAGGGAAGGGAGAGCAATGGGGAGATAGCAAGCCCACTAAGAACAGCCTGTGGGCACATGTACATTTAGAGAAGAGAGGCTTGTAGGGACATTTTGACATATTACGCAAGGAGGGTCATGGAAACCATGACTAAGCACAGTAGGCATGGTCTCTGCGCCAGGACTGGGATTGAGTTCTTGGTTTTGATCTCCCGGAGACTTGCTAGACTCTGCTGCCTTAGACTTCTCAGGTAGCAGGCAGGAGAGTGGGGAGATGTGTGGGAGCTCCCAGCTGACTGCAAACAAGTGACAGAACTGGGTCGCCAAGTGGAGGTGACAAGGGACAGAGAGGCACAGGGTGGTTATGTTAGAGGACAGTCCTGGGCTCTCAGATCAAGAGAGTTGGGGGGGGGACGCGGGGGTCGACTTAAGGATTAACTGCTTCGATGTTCAACTTGTGTCTGGGCCGAGAGGTGGCTCATCTGGTGAAGGCTGTTAAGCCTGCTGGTCCCATCCCACAAGGTACAGAGACATGAACTGACACCTTTGACCTCCATATGCCCAATGTGGCAAGTCCTCTCTCACACTGAAAATACTTTTTTTTTTTTTTAAGAATAGGACGTTTATCCTAAGGTCATAGGAATCTGGGGGTTCCTGGACCCCCACTCTGGTGTGACCATTGCTCTCTTCCTGCTGCCAGCAGTAGCTATTTCCCAACGATGAGGCTCTCTACCTCCAAAGCTAATATTTGTCTCCTCTTGATCCAGCATCTACTGTGTTACTCTTTAACTGGAGCCCAGGGTTCAAAGGCCTGGCTGTTGCTTAAACACTCAATCCATGGGGATGATGTGTACACAGCCCTCTCCCAACATCACTGACGAACCAGCAAGGAATGTCTAAAGTAAAGAGAACGTGTAGAAGAGGACAGAGGGCCAAGGAGAGACAGCATCCCAGCAGGAAGGTCTGGAGGAGGAGGAGGAGGACCCCAGGGCAGAGGCCTTAGAACTGAAAGGAGCAGCCACGTGACTGGCATAGCCTGTGCCAGGCTTCCAGCAGTGCTTATTAAATACAAGTTGACATCTAAAATTCATTATCAAACAGAAACTCTTCTCCAAATACAACGGCGTGGTACCCTACCAAGCACTCTCTGGAGTGGAAATCCCGGTTCTCCATTTCTAGCCCTTTTGGTTCTTTGTTCTGCTGCACAGAGCATCGTTTACATCTTTGGGAGGCCCTGGCTCCGTGCTGGAGGCGAGGGTAGTGCGGAAAGACCTGTGCTTTGGGACAGCGTCTTTCAAGTTGTGTAGCCATTTCATATTTACAACGGATTTAGTGGATGAAATAGACCCCCTTGCCCGCCAAAAACCTTCTCTACTCACTGTCCTGGTAACTAAATGGCATAACTTTTTTTTTTTTTTTTTTTTTTTTACTTTTTTTGATTTAAACATCTTCAGTAGTTGCTAAAATAAAACTACTTCTGTGTCTAGCTAATTGGGTCTTTACATCTTAGTGTCAATGAGTTTGTCGGTATTTCCCCTTGGAATGTTTGGTAGAGGGATGGCAGCTATGGAGTGCAGTCGGTAGTTGGTGGTGGCCTCTTAGCCAGCTGCCTTGGGTTTCTAGTTCCACTCTACAAGTTTATTTCCTTGCATGTAAATTAGTGCTAACATTATCCCTGGGGCTCAAACGGAGATCTATGGAAGACGCAGCAGAATCCAGAAAGTAAACCGAGGGCTCCAGAGGCCTGGTGGATGGGGGCAAGGCCACCGTTTCCAGGAGACACCATCTCCAGATTGTCTCCAGACTCCCCTGCATCTAGCTATGGTCTTGCTTCTGGCCAGGGGATCTGGGCAGAGAGGGTTTGCTTTTATCCCGCACAGCCTTCCCCAGGTTCTGTCATCCTGTGGGGATTGAAGAGCTGAGGAGGGAGGGTGCCCGTGTGCCCGAATGACCGGGATGGAGTACCTGCTCAAACCTGCAAAGGATTGTGGGAAATAACCTTCTGTCAAGCAAGCCACTGTGATTTCCAGACTACTTGCTACTGTGTTAATCTGCCCCAATAAACTCATTTCCTGTTACATGGGGGATCTTTCAGGGAGGAGAAGTGAGACATGATCTAGAAATCTGGAGAACAATCCACACTCCATCTATGAGGCTTGGGAACTCCCACTGCAAGGTCAAGACCGTTGTAAGCTTTCAAACCTACAGGGTGGCTATCTAATGTGAAAGTGGTGACTGACACCCCTCCCAACCCCCCCACTCATGATACTATACAGGCTCCCTATCAAAACAGTGTTTCCTCTTCCTGAAGTGAGTTCTTGTGTAGGCCACATTGGTGTTGAACTTGACATGTTGTTGAGGATGGCCTTGAACGTCCGATTCTCCCTGAGATTACAGGCAGGCACTGTCATACTGCGTTACATAGTTCTGCAGGAAATTCTAGATAAGACAAAGCTAATACGTTAGGGGAGTTTCAGAAGGACCTTGAGGTATAGGGTGGGGACTGGCTTGGAGGCCGCATGCAGGAGCATCCTGGAATGATAGCCCAAGCCAGGGCTGGAGAAGTGGTACAGCCAGAAAAGTGCTTGACGTTCAGGGGGACATAGGCCTCATCCTCAGAGGCTATGGAAACACAGGCAGAAGCAAGCTGATCTCTGGAGACTGATGGCGGGTCCCCTTGCCAACTTGGTGAGTTCTAGGTCAGTCTCAAAGACTGAAAAGGGGGGGGGGGAGGGAAGGGGAGGGTAGGCAGTGTCTGAGGAATGACACTTGGATAAAGTCTTCCTCTGGCCTCCTCAGCCTACCTCTGCTCACAAACAGTGTGTGCACATGAACACACATGAAAGAACTTGTCCAAATTTGTCTTCTGTCACAGATTGGCTGAAAGGCTAGGAGCTGCTCTATGCTGCTCATCCCCCTACCCCAGTACCTCAATAGCACACAGGCTTCTCTTACTGCGTCTGAGCTCTCAGTTTAGACCACTTGGCTACTCTAAACTCCCACTGAATCGATTGGCAAGGTAAGCCCTTTCTTTACAGAGGTCAGAGACGTTCTCCCAGCATCTGGGGGCCTATGGGGTTGCTTAGAACATTCCATCCACCCCTGTGCTGTCCAGTTCAGCAGCTCCAACAAGAAGTAACCTTGCAGGCTTCACATCTCCGAGGACTGGGGCCAGCACAGCTAAGGTGGTACGCTTGGATTGTTTTCACCAGGCCTCAGGCGTGCCTCCAGAGGTGTGGGAGAGGGTGGGAGACAGTCTTCACTCACCTTCTATCTCCAGGGCCACCCTTTCTACTCTGGGATTTGCAGCCAGAGGAAGGCAGCCTGAGCCAGCTTGGGCTCAGAGGTGGAAAAGGACAGAGGTACAGCAACAGCACAGGGCACGAGCTGGAGAAAGGGTGGCCACTGGGCAGCCATTGCAGAGGTGCCATACTGAAGGGAGGCTCTTTGAAGCAGTGAGCCTTCTCTCCAGCCCCAGCAGCCCCCAGTAGGGAACTCAGGACTTCTGGGAAAGCGCTAATTGGCCAATGAAAAGCAGCTGGTGAGCGCTCTTAACCACTGAGCCATCTCTCCAGCCCCAAGAGATTGAATTTTAGTGGAAAACCTGGTATATGTCTGGATACCCGGACCATCTTTCTGATTAGCAACCGTGGCTTGGTTGCTAATGTCACTCACTGCCCGAAGTCTGGAGCACACCGGAAAGCAGGGGTGAAGTCAGTTTGCCTTTCTGGGGATGAAGTAAAAGGACCATGACCACTGTATAAAGTAGGCCATGCTCGGGTTTAATAAAAAGGACAAAACCCAGCAATGTGGATGGGGCTCATGAACCTATGTGCACCCCATGTACCCAGGGCAGACTTCATCCCTAAGGTGGGGCCTGTAAGGGAGATTAAGGAAATGATCGCACCTTAAATCTGCAGTCATTTAAATACCTGACGTGATTGAAATGATACATTTCTGAAGAAGCTTCAAACCAGACAACCTACAATACTTGTGTAGGAAATGTTCCGGCTTCCATAATTCTTTATTAAATATTTGACAAGTTGCATCACCCCTTTACAACGACTTCACTTTGTCACAGTTCCCATTTGCTGTCAGGAAAACAAGCTACAGTATCTCTCCAGGTCTCTCAAGAAGACAGAAGAGGACTCGACCGTAAAACTTTACGTGCGTGTACCAGGTTCGAGCTAGGTTAAAGCTCGAGGACTGTGAAAAAGAGCGTCAGCCATTGAGCTGTCTTAGAAAAACGTCAAGGTAGTTTGGTTTTGACCATTGTATCAAATAGCACTCAGCTTTGTGTGAGGAGGTGGGTGTGGGTGGGGGGATTGTAATAAAAAGTTAAGAAACATGGAGGATTCATTTGGAATGCTTGAAACTCTTTTCACCCTTCAGAGTCACTTTTGAAAAATGTCTCATTTGATTAACAGATTCTGAATTAAGAAAATGACAGCAAGTTAATAATGTCCTCCTAGGGTTCTCTCAGACGCCGAGGGTCAGAATTCTCAGGGCAGGACTTGGAGACAACTGTGGAAGGGAGTAAGCTCTCGTTCCCTTTTGAATTCCAGATTACTCCTAAAGTGTAAAAATGCTATACAAATATATACAAATATATTTGGATAGCACACACACATACACACACACATATATGTATATATGTTACATCCTGGGTAGCAAAAGCAAGAACAGTCACAGAGATAACAGGAAGAAAATTCCGACAACGTAGGATACATCGGTCTGAGTCTGAGGCTTGCACAGGGACAGACATCTGTCAACACAGGCTGTGGGCACAGGAGAGGCTTTCAATACAAACACCGAGACACAGCGGAGGGAATGCAGGGCATTAGAAGTCACTCACTGACAGATGCTCTTGGGTTCCTACCATTGCCTCTTACAAATATGAAACCGGCAAAGATACATGTGCCTCAGACACGTGCTTGGAGCGTCGTCAACATCTCTAACAAAGGATGCTGAGTGGTTTCCGCAGGAAATGTCACACCAAAAGAAAGCTACTCTTTTCCTAGGAAACCCTAGACAGACTTATGTCCTCACACTACGGCTTCTCCTCTAGCACACTGAAAACACTCTGGGGCGGAGTGCGCATACACAGATGTCTATACACTGTTCATTAAGGCTTATAGAAATTAAAAAAAAAGTGGTCCAATGTATATTACATTTCTACCCAGTTTTAAAAATCTAAGGTACAAAGTGGAGTTTAGGTTTTTTTGTTTTTTTGTTTTAAAACGCATCCCAGTCCTGAAATCGGCAGTTTGACATGACTTAGGATAGACCCCAATTCGTGAATGAGACAGAGGTAGCATGTGGTCTTCTGGGAGCCAGAGGGGGAGCAGGGCAGGCAGTGACCCTGCACGGCAGCGCCCCTACTGGCCAGGAAGAGAATGATTGCAGATAGCATCTCCCTTCTGTTGTTGAGAGAGAAGCAGAGAGAGGGGGAGAGAGGGAGAAGGGGGGGAGGGAGGTGGGGGAGGGAGAGAGAGAGGAGGGGAGAGAGGGAAGAGAGAAAGGAGAGAAGGAGGAAGAGGAAGATAAGAAGAAAAGACTTTCAAATTTCAGAGGTGAGAAAGGAGACTACCAGGGAAATAGAGAACAGGTTAAAAGCTGCTGTACGTGAGAGCCTGACTCTCAGAACAAACTGGAATCTAGCAAGACCAAGAGCAACAGGCCAAGTGAGATTCAAAAGTCGTTAAAAGATTTTGTACCTCACTTCCAAGAGCCGGCTGCTGAGCCTTTTGGGGGGAAACAGTTCTTGTCATGTTGGTTTATATAATTTCCAACACGAATGTCAGGATTTCCTGTCTCTTGCTAAAGGTCCTCGGAAAGAGAATTTTTCTATTTCTTATCCACCCCCTCCCCGGGCCCCAGCAACAGGGATTGAATCTACAGCTAGGCAAACGCTTGCCACTAAGCTACATCAGTCCTGGAAACAAAAACAAAAGTACACGTGTCTGGTTCTTGTGAACTGTCAGAGGACTGGCCACGGAAAAGTAGAGATGCGGGTTTCAGACAGACCAGGAGAGCACAGGGGGGCACCTAGGATAGACTAACGCCCACCACGACCTGTTCTGGAGTCAGCAGGCTGTCTAATCCCAGGTCCACCAGGGAGTCAAAGGGGCAGGGACATAAGAGGGCCCCAGGATGCTCAAAGTCCTTCCATGGTGAAGTCAGAGTCCTGGGACCCACTCCGCACGCAGCCTTAAGGTAAGAGATCCACCATTACTGTTTGCAGGAGATGGATGATGTCATCTCCACAGCACAGAGAGGAACAGCACCGGCTGCAGGAGGGAGATCGGAGAATGACCTGCCATGGCCCCTCAGGCACACATTTACAATGACTCTACAAAGATAACCAGGCAAGCCGGGGTCTGGAGACGAGGCATCGGGCATTTCGGGCAACGAGTGGAACATCACAAACCAGAGGGACAGGAAACTACTCTATCTTTACTCTCTAACAGGCCAGCTCGCCCATCTCCAGTAATAGTAACCACTGTTAAACCCTGGAATTATCGTGGGCCAATGAACTGAAGTGTCGTTCACAATGGCTTGCCTTTCACGTATTCCCTGGAGTGTTATTTTAATAGGTCTTCACTGCTCTTGACTTAGAAATGATCAGAATGAAGTCCTCTTTTCATATTTTTAATTATTATTATATTTTTTTTAGTAAAATTGTTATATCAGAGGACAACTTGTAGAAGTCAGTTCTCTCCTGTCAGGTGGGTTCCGGGGATTGAACTCAGGATGTCAGGATTGGTGACCTCAACTCACTGAGCCATCTTGCTGGCTCCTCTTACATTTCCTAATACCCGACTACTTTGCATTTAGTGAATCGTGTTGCTCGGTATAGGGCCTACGGGAGTATAGAACCCCAGCTCTTAGAATAGATTTCGGTTTCTTCTCCAGTTAAAATACAGTTTAGCTCAGGCTTTGGCACCCTCTATAACAGAGATGGTTCTGGACCTGGAAGGCTATTTTTTTTTTAAAAAAAGTATCTCCCCCACCCCCCTCTGCCCAATATCTGTTTACTACAGAAGGAAATTATCCCAGCGGAGGCAGGAACAGTGAGTGTTAATTGCCTCTGTAATTACTCGATAGCATGTGGATCGAAGCCGATGGCCAGCTTGGTAGGATTCCACCGTCTAGGGCTCACCCACCAAGAATGTCCATGGCTCCTTCACGGCATCCACAGCTGTGTAAACACGAGCGATTTCTTATACCAAAGATCCTTCTTATGTGACAGGGATCACAGTCTTTTCGTCTTATTCACAACTTGGCAAGAGATCAGAAATACCCCGTGTCCGCCTTACTGCTAGGACAGGGTCTAGGACGACACAAGTTAAAGGGACAGCAGGGGTCTCGGAACTCCCACGCTGCCTCAGGCATCTTCTCAGAACACAACAGAAAGAGACTTAGAAAACTTCAGACACCCTCTCTGGCTTCCACCGCTGCCAGCCAGACGGCTTGGGCTCAGCGGTTCCCACTGGGCTTTCCAGGTCACCTTTAAAACTAGCACACCATAGACATGACCCGGGGGCGGTACACGGTATCGGAGCATGCAGAGTAGGTCATAGGTCACACAACTCGGTTAAGTGTACAGTAGGTAAAACCTTGTTGTTGAGTAGAAATTACAGAACAGTCGGAGAAGATCGGTGCAGAGGCTGGGCGTCACATCTGGGCTCATGTGTATACTCGCGGCCAAGTTCACGACTGATAGATCTGCACCGGACAGATGTGTGCAGGGAGGAAGGAACAATCGCCACTCGTGATATCCGTGAGAACAAAATGAAAATAAAACCGGATGTGACCTCCGTAAAGTGCCGTCAGAAGGGACGCGGATACAGCAAAGAAGGGTTATTTGATTATTGTTTAGCAATCACAGAGACAGAAGATCAGTGATTCTGGTTTCCTTGGTTTTGAATGGAGCAATGCCATTGGAAATGTCTCTATGAACACCAAAGAGAAAAGAGAGTTCAGAGGAGGTTGTACAGCGACAGGAAACTGTAATGGTTTCTGATGCAAGATGACAGTCCAGTCCTGTCTTTAAATGCATGATGGCACACGTCAGAACTCCTAAGGGACAGTGGGGTCATTCCTCTCAAGTTAACACAAAGATATCATGCTATGTTACAATTCTTCCAGCCTGGACCTAGTCTCTAAATTTGTACAAAAAAAAAAAAAAGTAATATCCAGTTTATTTTCAATCTGAGTATGGAAAAAATATTATGCTCAATGTTATAGTTGAAGTTCTTTCAAAGTATTTGTCTGTAGAAGGCTTTTGGAGAAAAATTAGTCTTCCAATTCTAACAAAGTAGAGGCTAGGAGTGTCAAAGTACTTCAAAAAAAAAAAAGTCACCAACATTAAGCTTGATATGAAATTCAAATACAAAAAAAATATGCTCACTTTTCCAAGTACATGAGACATCTTTAATTGTAATGAAATAAAATCTGAAAATCAGTCTAAATCATTTTTAAAAAGTAAACATGAGTTGTAATACTATACCTGGAGCGTGATTAATTCCATTCACTGTCATTAGAAAGTATGCAAAATATTTATTAAGGGCTTTGCCTGCAGAGGCACAACATAAATAGAACAAGTCCTCCTGTAATCAGTGTACACATCAACCAGTTGAGTTATCGGCGGTGAGGGGGCGGCACTTGAGCGGGGGCTGGGTTCCCTGGCGGAACTCGGGCAGGGCCCAGACAAGCTGGGCTCCAGAGCCAGGCCAGGCAACTGCTTCTGCCTCAGGCTCTGCAAAAGTCTGCTAGGCAAATGCAAAAGTGCACTCGGACCTTGCTGGAAGGGCGGTGCCCCACGCCGAGGCCTTCCTTAATCCACACCTTCGAAGCCTTGAGCATTCTCCACGGCCATGAGAAGCTTCTCCCGTAGATCTTCAAAGGTTTCATACGGAGGTAAATCAAGGCGGTTAAAGCTGCCAAAGGGATGGAAAGTAGAGGTGAGCGGCCGCCATTCTCCTGGCCCTAGCAGCACATAGAACCATATATATACATATGTATGTATACGTGTGTATGTATATGTGTGTGTGTGTGTGTGTGTGTGTATCCCAGTTTTAGCTAATAGGCATTGGCTGTTTGAGTGAGGGAATTAAAAAGACAGTCGTGCTTTTATCATCCAAAGCCACCTTCGAGCTATGAAACTGCTGACACCACACAATCAACAGGGAAAGGAAGGAATCTTCCAACTGTCCAGGACTCTGCTGCTGACAGGGAGAGTCAAAGACAAGACAAGCACCAACATATACGGACCAAAAATGTGGGCTGGTGAGGTGGCCCTGCAGTCCAGGTGCTTGCAGGCAAGCCGGAGGCTTAGTTCAATGACCAGAAGCCACACGAGGGTGGAAGGAGAGAGCTGGCTGCAGTTGCCCTCTGACCACACTGGTGGTCACACACACACACACACACACACACACACACACACACACACACACACACACACACACACACACACACACACACACACACAGACATACACACACACACACACACACACACACAGACACAAACACACTCACACACACATGCACACACACACACATACACACACGCACACACAGACACACACACACACACACACAGAGTGTTATAACAAAAAAAAAAAAATAACAACAACAACAAAAAACAAACCAAAAAACCCAAAAACCCCTCGTTTTAAAAGAAAAGAAAATGCACGGAGCACGAGGCATGCCCATCTCAGGAATGAAGGATGGACAGACTACTACTCACACTATCCATGCCTGAACCAACTGCTGTAGGTGTTTAGCAGGTAAGGTTATATATGTATATATTACCCCCAATCATGCATACATGCACATCCTTAAGCAAGAAGGTAAAGCCAGGTTGCCATGGGCCCCATTCCTAGGAGGGTTGCAGACCCTAGAACAGAGCCCAGGCTGCCCTGGGTTCCAGAAAACTGAACCACATCTGCTATCCAGTTGCCTCCCAGTGAGGTTCAGAGAGAGGAGGAGAGGGAGGAGGGAGAGGGGAGGAGGGAGGGAGAGGGAGGGGGGAGGGGAGAGGAGAGGAGAGAGCTGCATTCTTTAAAAGCTCCATAGCAACAGGGCTTCAGCTGGGGCAGGGAGGATCTAGCTCACCCCTCAAGGGTGAGGTCTTTGAATACAGGGATAGCCTCTGCAAGAAATCAAGGCTGCTTGTTTACGGGGCAAGTTCAAATTCTGCCCTTTCGATCTGTGATTTTGGGCATGTCATCTCAGTTCTCTGACTCTGTCCGCTCAAGTGAAAAAGAGGAGAGACTGTTCCCAGGGGTACGGAAGGGCTGGATCAGAATATATTCAGAAGGGGCTGGGAGCCGAGTGCCCAAAAGATGCCAAGTAAGGCGACTCGGCTCTGTTGAGTAGCTCTCTCTTACCCAGCTCAAGAGCATTTAAAAGGGCGGCCAGTTAGCCCTGGAAGGAAGCTGTCTGGACTCTGCAGACTTCCTTCCCCAGAATAAAGGCTGAGAACTGTAGACAGCGCCCGCTCTGAATGGCCAATTTCTGAAATAGCATGCCTGTCGGTAAGGACCACACAGGCGGTGGCTTGGCCGTTCCGCACAGTGACAGATGGTCCTTCTGGAGAGGTAAGGGCACCCACAGCAGCCTGCTCCCCCACTGACCGTTTTCGAAGGATTGTGCAGGCATCGAGGAGGAGAAAGGGTGCTCGTGTCAGCTCAGCATGGGCTTTTAAACCTCACTGTGCTGAGAAAGGCAGGCCGCACCAAGAGGGAAGCAAAAACCTATGCAGAAACACGGACCAGAAGGAGCTTGCTGAATGCTGCTATAAAATCTACTAGGCTGTGTCTGTCCCTGTCCTGGGTGTCATGTGACCCTTCTCAAGCCGGTTCCTGGGGCTTCCTCCTCCTTCTCTAGCCAGAGAGAGCTGATGGTGCCACAGCCCCCAGGTCACTCAGACCATTTGAATTGATGCCGCTATGGGGAATTTTGTTCTTAGTTTTATTTAAAAAAACAAAAAACCATTTGTTTATTGTACGCATGTGTGTACATCACAGCACACATCTGTTTTTTTTTTTTTTTCCGGAGCTGGGGATCGAACCCAGGGCCTTGCGCTTGCTAGGCAAGTGCTCTACCACTGAGCCAAATCCCCAACCCCTCACAGCACACATCTGGAGGTGGGGAAGACAGTTGGCAGGAGTTGGTTCTCTCTTTCCACCATGTGGGTCCCAGTGAGCTAACTGAGGTTGTCAGGCTCGATGGCGAGAGCCTTCACCTGGAGAACCATCACTGTCTCTTATCCTTATTTTGAAATAACCAGTTAAAAATGGGAGTAACAAAACCCAAATGTATGAGAGGCAGGGGACTGTTGTACTCAGAGACGGTGAGCAAGGAAGTCTCCGCTCTAAAACAGACGGGAAGACGGTTTAGGGGGAGCCTGGGAGCACAGAGACTTAAACCCTTCAACCTGCAAGGACACTGGGCCCATCCCAATCACGGCTTACACTTGGCTACCCTTCCTGGTAAGAGGTCACCTTACACAGTTGTTCTTCTGCACTGGAAGCTATTGGTGGGCAGAACTCAGCGTTCTATGCTCCCACGACAGCTTCACCCAGCTGGCACCTGAGATCATGCCAGCCTCAGATTCATTTTTATGTGTATGCGTGCTCTGCTTACATGTATGTGTGTCACATGTGTACCTGGTGCCCTGTGGAAGTCACATCTCCTGGACCTGGAGTTCCACATGGCTATGAGCCATCATGTAGGGGCTGTGAGTCAAACCCTAGTCCTCTGCAAAGAGCATCGAGTGCTCTTCGCCATCGAGCCATCCCTCCAGCCCTCACAAGGATTTTGTTACTTACCATGTATGAGCTCTGGGCAGTTTTTCAGGACTACCCCATTGCTCTATTGTAAACAGCTGAGGACCATTGGAACCTGGGCAAAAAAAGGGAAGAAGGTGCATCAACAGGCTTGAAGCAGTGGGACAAAGTTGTGGTGGGACTTAGGAAAAGGGGAAGGGTTCTCAAGAGTGCGGTCTGCCCGGGTGAGTCCTGTGGGAAATCCCTGGTCTCTACCTCAGGGGAAAGTAACACAATGTGAGCTTTGACTCACAGAACGGAAAGAGCCCTGCAGGCTGGAGGTGGGCGCTTCCAACCGTAAGGGTGATTCTGAAAACATCTGCTTTTATAAGCGGAACCAAAAAACCTGAACTATGGGAGAAGGGGAGGGAAGACGAGAGGAGGTCTCTGTACAAAAAAGCGAACACGGCCTCAGTCCTTGCTGGCTGAAGCCCTCTGTTCTACAACTCCGTGGGTCCCCGTGGAGCTAACACAGGTACATCTGGTCTGGAATGGGACCAAGATGGCTGGATGTTGCTTGCCTAGGTCCTCACAGGAGGACAGGAGACTCTGGGGCACGCCATACTCACCATAAAGTTCGGCAAATCCATTCATGGGTACTCTGGAGGTGCCTGTGACAAACTGTAGTAACCGGATCCGCTTCTCAGCATCCATCAGCAGCACGGCCTGTCAGAGGCAGAAGGTCACTGTCACCGTGACGCACACACCTCACCACACATTGTAACAGCGCCACAGAACCGCCTTTACCATGACTCTGCCTCCCCCCTTTTAACAGTTGCTATGAACCCCAGCCTCTCTAATCTTAGAATTGCTGGGTCCCTTTTTCCTTTTGCCAGCAGGCCAAAATAAATAATATAAAAAGAAAACCCTTCGATAGGCTCAAGCTCAGGTTTCTGGGTTTGAGATCTGGGGTCTCCCTGAAGCCAGTTCTAACCAGGCAGTGTTCCAGACTTATCTAAACAAGGGGAAGCCAGGTGATGACACAGAGCCACAGAAAATTCCCTAACGCCATTTTACAAATAGAAGGAAACCAGAGTCAAAAATGGGCCTGTGAACCAATGACATATACCTTTATTCCCAACAGTTAGGAGGCAGAGGCAGCTGAATCTCTATTTTGAGGCTAGCCTAGGCTATATAGTGAGACCCTGTCTATAAAAAAGAAAAGGGCGTATGTTACCATGCAGGGCTGATTTCCTTTTTGCGCATGTAATATGTAAACTATTAATTAAAGTAAATTTTTTGTGGGAGAGGAATTAGCTGTTTTTTGGGTTGTTTTTTTTTAAATGTTTGGTTTACTGTCTTGGCCAAAGCTTTCCTGAGCCCAACAGAATAGGAACATTGGCCCTGAGATGGTCATACATCAAATTTAATGTGCATCTTTGGTTGTAAGATATAAAAATCAAGATGGCTATTGGAGAAAAAAAGCTGAGAAAATGATTTCTTCACAGGGATGAGCCAGCTCAAAAGCATCCCCATGCAGGAGGACGATTCCGCTCTGAGCTCCCCAGCGGGAGCTTAGGACTTCTGCCCTGACTGGGAGGAAGAGCCTGAAGCAGAGGCTGGGCCTAGAGAGCTGGCTTTACCTTCCAGAACCACTGGATGACAGGGTGGTTGGGGCAGTAGCCGTTCTTGTAAATGGAGTGCTGTCTCCAATCATTCACGTCCACATCACCAAGGCCGCACATCAGCAACTGGGAAGGAAATTGATCAGATGTAAACCGGGTGGGACACGCAGGTTGAGAGCTCTCCCTTCACACCACCCTGTCACAGGCCACACATCTCCTTGGCTACTTACTATTGCTAGCCCCCCCAGATCAGAGACAGGCCCGACAACAGAGCACACGCTAGACCCCATCTCTGTGCATCCAATATGCCATGTGTCAGAGAATACAAAAGTGTCGCTTACGAAGTAAGGAGACGCTGTACTTTATGTAAAACGTATTGATAACACAAACCTCCAGTTCATTTTCATCGAAAATTTTAATCAAGTCGATTGGAAGAAGTTCTGTAAATCCCTGAAAGGAAAAGATAAAAACATCTTAAACACCTTTTTCTTCAAAAAAGAACAATTTCTGGGATAAAATAAGGTTGCGGTTAGCCAGCTAAATCTCGCTCTTTCCTGTGATACCAGGGATGCTGTAGGCAGGCGGATTGCAAAAGCCATTTATGACACACTTTTGTGAGTCAGTGTGTCCGTGCATAGACCGCAGATGTGTGAGAGGCACATGTAAAAATAGCATGCTGGAGGCATGGGCGGAGGAGAAAGGGGACTGTGCGTGCTGGCGGAGAACTGATAGGAAAGCAGCGAGTCAGGCTCTGGCCCCTGGGCTGTCATTACTTAGGGGTGACCCAGGAAGACTCTCGACGCTGTGGTTCCCAAAAGCTGGGCGGGGCTGGAATCTGCTACCTTGGACTTCTTCCTTTAATTCAGCGCAAAAGGTGCCAAAGCCAAGTTCACCCCCACAGCTTACATCCTTAGGCCCTGATGTCTGTGCACGGCCTGCTCAGGGCAGGGCTGTCTGCACGAGGTACAGGCCACTGAGTTTAAGAGAGCTG
The DNA here is from genome assembly GCF_011064425.1 of Rattus rattus. Lineage (NCBI taxonomy): Eukaryota > Metazoa > Chordata > Mammalia > Rodentia > Muridae > Rattus > Rattus rattus. The sequence goes on from NC_046168.1 coordinate 66,063,892, forward strand.
TTTGATAAGAGGTTCCTGGAAATGACTGTCAGGGCGTCTGGGTTTTTCCTGTATGTATGTATGTATGTATGTATGTATGTATGTATGTATGTATGTACGTATGATGTGTGTACACATATGTGTAGAGGCAGAGGACCACCTGCAAGAGTTGGTTCTCTCTCTCTACCAGTGGCGCTGGGGGCTTGACCTCAGAGGGTCAAGCTTTGCACCTCTACTTGGTGAGCCATCTCACTGGCCGCTCTGGCTGCTTTTAAACAACTAATATCATTACTAAAAAGGGATTTCACTTTTACCAACATGAAACACCTTTTACGATAAAGGCCCCCAGCACCTGAGGGGCCGGGGCAGTGTCTCCTGTGGTAGACTATGCATGGGGGAAGTGATGGCTTCATTCTATCACAGGGAGAAAGCCGGTGTCTGGATAGAACATAAAAGTCCAGAGAATGAAAAGGGGAGAATCTGAGGGAAGTTTAGAGTCACAGAGGGGAGGGCTCCATAGGGAAGGTCAGCATGCCTGGGTTGGGTAGTCTGAGTGAGAGAGAGCAGGATTTTTGAGGCACGGTAGCAGGCACCACAAGTGCTTCTCGTACCTCTGGATACTCCTGGAACTTCAGGGTAATGGTTCTAGAGCATGTGTGGAAAGGCCTGGTGGTGAGAAAGCTCAGCCTCTAAATGTGCTGGTCATCAAGGCTGAGCTGGGGCCCACAGAGTGGACTGAGACAACCAATTCTGTAGAGTTATCCTATGGCCCTCACGTGCATTTGCACGTTTGTGTGTGCACGCACATAAATAAATAAATAAATTTAAAACAAACAAATACAGGTGGAAGCCAGTCGGTATAACCCTAGCTCCCAGGAGGCTGAGCCAGGATTATCATCAGGGCCAGGGCAGTGGGTGCCACATGAACTTTGTCACAAGCAGGCAGGCAGGCAGGCAACAGTGCTGGTAAAACAAATTAAAAATGGAGAAAAGCAAAGCAAGAGAACACTTTCGAAAGAAGGTAGCGTGTCATGGAACATTCCCACCTTGGGAGATGGCCATCAGGGTGAGCAGCTCATGCTGGCTCTGTCCCCACCCTGACCCCATTAGCAGTGCTTACCTCCAAGAAGGCATTCATTTGCTTCTGGACCCTATTCACAAATCTCCACTGGATGACCAAGCTGTGAGAGAAAAAGGCGCAGACTTAGTCACCTCTGTCACCCACGGTTCTTTATACCCAGGCCTGCTGCTCCTTGGGTGGATGAACAGAGAACCCTGAGGACAGCAGGGTGAGGTGGGGAGCAGCTGGCTTTGGCACACCCCCTGTGGAGATCTGCGTTCCTCTAAGGGCCACCGCAACATCACGAGAAACCCACACTCTGAGGTTGCCAAGAGCATAGCCAGTCTCCCCGCCTACTCAGACCTCAGGAGATAAAAGTGCTCCACAGATGTGAAGAAAGGGGGGAGGGTGGGCTGGAGACACATTGGTTAAGAGCACTGGCTGCTCTTCCGGGGGAAGACCTGGATTTGATTTCCAGCACCCACATGGTAGCTCACAATTGTCCGTAACTCTAGTCTCATGGGATCTGATGTTCTTCTTGTGTCCAAGGACCCCAGCCACACACTGTGGTGCGCGGACAAGTATTCAGGCACCCATACACATAAAAAAATGTAAAGGTCTCTTAATAAAAAAAGTCACTCGTATCTACCCATTTTTCATGCACGTGAACGGCATGAACATGTTGTTAAGAGTATATTATCATGCCATGTATTATACACACTAATAGTTAAGATAAAACACTTGAGAGAGGGTCTGCCTCCCCAGTACTGAGGTTAAACGTGTGTGCCACCATGTCTGGCCCACAGCAGTACTTGTAACACTACAGTTTAGAGATGAATGGTAGGACCTGGAAGTCCCTGAAACTGTCCCTGAGACTGTGAGCAATGCACGTTCTGTCCTCAAGGGGAGACATGGTGACAGCCGGAAAGGAGCAGCCTGCAGCACAGTGCTCAGCTGCGTCTGTACCACAGGGCTAGGCTCCAGTCCACCACCCGGCTTCCTTCTTCCAGTACCAGGACACTGTAGGGCCCGGAAGCAGTGGGAGATTTAAATCCTACCTTGCTGAGACCCTGCCTGGCCCACATGACATAGGTCAATATCCTTAGGCCTTAGCCATTCTGGGTGGAACCAGCCGGAGTACAGAAACCACGGCCCCTGAACCAAACATAGCTGTGTTTCCTTCACTTTGGTTCATGTGTAGACCAGAGCACATCTTGGAAGAGCCCAAAATTGTGCTTGAGTCATGCTGTTACATCAAGGAGGAAGACATAATAGACTCAATCAGAGCTCTCTCTGCCTGCTATAAATGCCTAGGTTTTCTCAGGAACTTCAGGAAGGATGCAACGATTTGTCTCACAACATGAGGCTGAGAGACAGCAACTACCGGAACAACTTACCACGTTTACAATATTTTCCTTAGCTTCCAGTATAGAAACAAATCAGGGGACAGAATACACACACACACACACACGCCACAGACACACACACACAGACACAGACACACACACACACACACACACACACACACACAGACACACAGAGAGACAGACAGACAGACACACACACAGAGACACACACAGAGACACACACAGAGACACACAGAGACAGACAGACAGACAGACAGACAGACACACACACACACACACACACACACACACACACACACACACACAATCCCAACTCTGCCTCATTAGTATCTGAGATTTCCACGGCTGGAATTCTGAATTTCAGACAAGCTATCCGTCCTTGAAGAGGATCTGACATGTTATAATGTACCCTTCCTTCTTGCTGCTGTGGTTCACAGAAGCCATGAGAGAAGGTGAATTTCCTTCCCTCATTCAATGGCCTAGTAGGCCAAGCAAACGAGACATTTCTTTTGTTTAAACTGAGAAGTCAGGTGTGGTGGTGCACACCATTAATCACAGCAGGCAGATCTCTGTGGATTTGAGGCCAGCCTGATATACAAAGTCAGTTCCAGGATAGTCAGAGCTACAGAATAGAGAGATTCTGTCTCCAAAACAAACAAACAAACAAACAAACAAACAAACAAACAATGACAGTAAGTTCACATCCTCAGTATGCACAAGCAGCACTGGGAAGGGATTACCGAGATGGCTCAGCTATTTAAGTGCTTGCTGTGTGAATGTAAGGACCTGACTTCTGGTCCTCAACACCTGTGTCAAAAACAAAAAAGCCAGGCGTGGGGGTGCGCTCCTTCCACATGGAGGTGGAGAGAGCACGTTCATAGAGCACATGGGCCACCAGGCTGCCTGGCTGAATTGATGAGCTCTGGGTTCAGCGAGAGGCTGTTTCCGAAAATAGAAATAGGATGAACAGTAACTGAGGAAGACAGAACACCAACCTCTGTCCCCTCCCCATGCACACACACCTGCAAACACAGAGGCACATATACAGCACACACATACACATGCATACACACACGCATGAATGGAAAATGTGATAAATACGTGCATACGTACTCAATATATTCTCGCTTGTTCTCATTGGTTACCATGATTTCTGACCCATTGGGCTTCAGGTCCACTTGGTAAGTCTGTGATTAGAGGAAAACACAATAGTCAACAACACGCAGCTCTTTGAATTATTATCAATTAATGTCTTACTGTAAAAGAGAAGTGTAGTCCATTCAAAAATATTTCCCAGCAATGGGCTCTGTGTACAGGAAGGTATCTAATGAAGCCTTTTAACTGTTCCAAGATCCTACGCATTTGAAGATGTTACCATTAGAGGCAAAACATTTTATGGTTATTTGTGAGTTTTCATTATTCTTCATCATTAGCAACATTTAAGAAGAGCGACGATTTCATGTAGTATTCATTTATTAAAAAGAAAATAAAGCACTTATGAGCTGGGCCGTGGTGGCTCACGCTTGTTATCCCAGCACTTGGGAGGCAGAGGCAGGATGATTTCTGAGTTTGAGGATGGCTTGGTCTACAGAGGGAGCTCCAGGACAGCCAGGAGTACACAGAGGAAACCCTATCTTGACAAAACAAACAAACAAAGAAACCAAACCAAACAAAAAAATCCATAAAAACCAACCACTAATCAACCAAAACAAACAAAAAAACACCCCCAAAACAATAAACCAACCAAAAACAACCAAACAACCCTGAAAACATAACTATATTCAAGGTGAAAAAAATAAACGAAAGAGAATATTCACCAAGCCCACAGAGATCCAAATTCCAATCAACCACCAAACCCAGAGGTGCAAATTCTAATATTGTGTTACAAGAAATTAAGTTATGTAAGGAAGTATGCAAGGAATGAATTTCTTTCAAGAGGCAAGAATACAGAAACTTAAAAAACAAAACTCAACTAATAAAACATCGTCGTCGTCGTCGTCATCATCATCATCATCATCATCAACAACAACAACAACAACAGAAACCAAGTAGAAAGGAAGGACAGGAAGACACACACTTGCTTAAGACAGAGATCATTTGTTAGTTTTATAAGAGGTCAGAGGTCAATTCTTCTACTACTATGTAGGTCTCTAGATCTAGATTCATTTTCTCCTTTTGGTAACAGTTTCTCAGAACTACCATATAGAGCACACATGCACACACAGATGCATGTGTGTGTGTGTGTGTGTATACATATACACATACATACATACATACATACATATATATATTTTCCCCCCTCAGGGCTGCACAGTTGATGCTATCTACCAGGACTGTCAGTTTATATAGTAAATATCAAAACAGACGATGTGGCCACCGAGAGGGCAACATTAAATGCACAGAGCATCTGTAAGATGACATTCGTTGTAGCCGTGAAAACAGCATAGGATATTTCCTGACACAGGAAGGATTTATAGTGCATCTAATTCTACTTCCACAAACAAACGCAGCAAACCTGCAGGCCTGCGCAGACTAATTCAGGAAGACGTAAGTAAAAACATTCATCGTGACTTTTCCTCAGGTGAGAGTCATATATATTTTTGTATGTTTTTATTATACTGGCTTTATTATATTTTAATATGGGTCAATTAAATTGGTAGAATTGTTTTTTGAAAGTAAAAGACTAGACGTTAAATAATGAGGCCGTGGCAATAAGGTGGCACGGGTGGTTCTGCCAACTGGGTCCTCGGTCAGGTGGCAGCGAGCACACAGAGCAAGCATGGGAAGGTATTTTACTGTCCCCTTCTCAAGCATCTGGATCCCGGCAGCAGTTTCTTAGTTAACAGGGACATTGCCACCTCTTTCCTGTTTCACTTGTGCAACTAGTCGCCTGTGATGACGTTTCGAGCACCTCCAGGATCCCGTTATAAAATGGGGTCTGTGACGTTGCTGCCACTGCTAACTCTTTGAGTTGAACTACTTCTTTGTCCTTGGGTTTTGGAAGACTCCACTGTGCATGACACTAATATGGTGTCCAGTATGCAGTAGGCACCCAATAACTGCTTGTGCCCAAACCCCTTGCACTTAAAAAAAATTCTTTCCCTCTTTGTTCTTCACACGTTGCAAGTTTCTGTGTGCTGTTCAGTTCTTGTCAACCTGGCACAGACTGTGGTCATCTGAGAAGAGGGGACCTCAGTTGAGAAAATGTCCCCATCAGACTGGCTTGTGGACAAGTCTGTGAGGTATTTTCCTGATTAGTGATTGATATGGAAGGGCCCAGCCTACCGTGGGCGGTACCATTCCTAGGCAGGTAGTTCTGGGTTGTATAAAAGAGCAAGCTTGAGTGAGGCATGCACGGCGAGCCAGTAAGCAGTACCCCTCTACGGTTTCTGCTGCTTCAGTTCCTGCCTCCAGGTTCCTGTTAAGTTCCCACCAGGACTTCCCTCTGTGATGGAGTATGGCCCAAAAGCTGTAAGCGGAAACAGACCCTTTCCTCTCCAAGTTGCTTTTAGTCCTGGTGTTTTGTCATAGGTACAGGAATCTAAGACACTGTGTTTGAATATAAACATCTTTCTCGTGAAGATCAGAGAAACCATGAGCCCTGTGGCCCTCCTGGAAGTCGAATATAACACCAGCCACTCAAGCTCTGGGCGTCTCCCATAAATCCAACATGTCTTATGCAGCGTGGAAGCCTGTGGAACTAGCTGGAAACAGCATGGGCGGACCCTTAGGCAGAGCAGGGCTCCTCTGTTTTTAAGACTCTGTTCCTGGACTATGGGATAAAGCCTCAGGAGGCAGTCTCTGGCCGGGCCTACCTTGTCTATACCACATGTCCCTCAGTGGCAGCAAAGCTTTGGAATGGGCAATGCAGCAAGCCCGGCGTCACCCGCAGCCCTGTAACTTCTGCTTCCTCAGACGCCACCCGCCTGCTCCTTACTGGCCTCGAGGTGTCATCGGCTCTCGTTCTGATCTGCTTCACCTCTTTCTAGCTCCTTACACCAACATTTGCCTCTCCACACGCTCTCTTCTCTCAGACTAATAGTGTCCCCCCAACCTTTCGTTATCTTTCTCTAAGGAGTCTTTTTCCAGTATCAGAGACCCGTGACTCACCCAGTTTAAACAACTCCCATAGGATTCCTGTGCCATTGGCTGCAGTGTTTGGGTCATAGCTGAGGTCCTATCCCCTTCTGTGGGTCACCATGGGTGACCCATTGAGAAGGCATTCTGTCCCCTGACATCCTGGCCTTGAAGATTTGTTGGTGAGCTGTTATCTGTCTTCTTACTACATGGCTTCTAGAAGTCCCGCGCCCCAGCCTCTTCAAAGAGGACCTGTGGTTCTTCTCCAGCAGGCCTTCTCCCGGGGACATGCCCACACAGGGTGTATTCTAAAGCAGTGCTGCTAACCTACGGGGCTTGACCCCAGTAGGCTTGCATATCAGATATTCCACATGTCAGATATTTATGCTATAATTCCTAATAGTAGCAAAATTACAGTTATGAGTTGGCAATACAGTAATTTTATGATTGTGGGTCACCGCAACAGGAGGGACTGTTATTAAGGGGTCACAGCACTAGAGAATCACTGCTCCGAAGCACTGGCCTCTCCGTGTTCAACCCTCCCTCACGTACTGAACCTTCTCCAGGGCAAGGGCTCACTGCAGCCCCAGGTTCTCACAGCCAGGAGGGAAACAACTCCCCCAACAACGGAAAGCAATAGCTACAGTTGCATCTGACAAGACAGTCAAACTCTAACTGGGCAGTGAGACTCAGAAACTCCACGCCCAGGAGGCATGTCCCTACTCCCCAGGGACTGGTTCCACCCCAGGGAGGTGGCTGATTTTTAGGGTTTGGGGCCCATGTGCTGATCTTGAGTCAGAATGAGCTGCTGAGCTCAGTTTACTCTGCAGAGGGGCAGGAGAGGTGAATCGGGTATCACCCTGCTAAGGCCTACAGTTAATGAGTTGACAACTCCATCTGCATGTGTACTGAGTGTAGGCAGTCTGTGTGCTCAGGAGGCATGCAGTAGGTGTACATATCATGTATAGTGCTTGTGCAATGCCAGTAAGGCAAGGCTTCAAGCTGCTTATGGTATACAGACAGCTCGTGACAGGGAGGAGGGTAGGAAAAGCGGTAAACAGAGAGAATGCATGGGTCTGGGGAGGGAACACAGTCCTGCTAATACCATGGCACCAAGACACACATATGGGCATGCTTACACATGAGGGCCCTTACACATGAAACTGAGGGAGGGTGTGCGTGTCAGAGGACAAGGTGAGGACTGGGTAGTGTGAGACTGCAAGGGGTCATGACCTTTACCAGTTGTGAGGACACCAAAGGTGACAGGAAGGGCGCACACATTTCAGGAACATCATGGATGGGATATGCTTGGGGGACAGTGGAGAGAAGTAGGGATGAGGAATGAGACAGGAAAGAGCAGCAGAAAGCTGTAAGGAATACCAAGGCTAAGAAGCAAGGCTGGTAAAGACCAGAGAGGAGACCAGAGAGGAGAAATAACAGAGGTGAGAGTCGCTGGGACGGACGGACGGACACACACACCGGAAACTGGGCACCTCAAATTCACACCTCCTCCTCGCCACTGAGGAGAGAGAACTGTGGAAGACAGAGGAGGCAAAGGCTGCATTGCTAGGAGCCTGGGTTCTTCAGGAGGAGCCTAAGGAGGAGGCTGAGCACGGTGCATCTGGGAGAAGACGTGGGTCACAGATGTGGGACAGTGGTGGGGCTGCAAATGGGACGAGGTCATATAGCGGGGGTGGGTGGGGCTAGGAAGGAACAGGCAGAGGGTCAGTGGTAGGACAGCCCTCTAGGCAGAGCCACAGGAGAAGTGTGGATTCCCTGGGGAGTCTGAAAGTTAAGGGCAAATGTTAAAAGAAGAAAGAGGGGAAGCAGGGTGTCTCCAGGCCCTTCCCAAGGGGAGCCCTGAGAATGAGAGGAGACAGGCAGGACTGGGAGGAGCCAGGAGAGCCCTGGTGCTCGGAAGTGGAGGGCCAAGACAGGCCTTCTCCCTGCCCCGTGACAAGGTCCTCAGTCCCGGAACAGTAGGGATTCTCAGGCATGACACATCAACACAGGGTGTGACAAGAGCTGGGAGTGATAGTGAGGTGTAATATAAAGTCACAAGGTTCCTCCTCTCTGGGGCCTGACATTGTTCTGTGAACCACTCCCAACACTGGGAAGGACCTGGATTCCTCCAGGTCTCCCCACTGCCAGCCTAGGGCACACCGAGTGCTGAGGGTGCAAAGGTAGCTCAGATATTTACATGTTCACACCCCAAATTCACTCATTGCTTCCACTTCACACCATCAGCGGTTTTCCCTCTGGGATCCTCTAAGAGTTCTCTAACCTGGGAGGCCAGGATGTAGAGAGTTGGCCTGATGCTGCCAGTATTCTAATGCGAACCTTGGGCCTCCGAGCCTGGTTGCCCCAGAGATGTTGGTACTAAGTGACCCTGCCCTCAAGTTACTTCTGATTGGTAAATAAAGATGCCAAAAGCCAATAGCTGGGCAGAAGAGACATAGGTGGGGTTTAGGTTTCATGGGCTTGGGGTTGGAGGAGAACCACAAGGAGAAGAAGGTGCAGGAGGAAGGAAGGAGAAGCCACCATGGGTTAGGTGAGCCATAAAAGCACGGCCCTGAGGGCTTCCCAACTGGAGTTAAGAGCAGCCCAGATGAGACATAGTAAGGAGGAACTCGGGGTTCTAGACAGGAATGTAGATTCAAATAGCATAGAGGGTAGATACCTGCCCTGCTCTGGTGCTCTTTAAGGTTTATTGTAAATATAAAGGCTGTGCGTGTCTTTCATCCAGGAGCTACAGGGTCAAAGGCAGGGTAGAAACCCTGGGTCAGGATTAAACAACTTCTACAGCACCTGGGAGCTGAATTCCTGATTTTACCTCTCAGTCTGGGCCACAGACGACTGTCTCACAGTGGAGCACACGCCCCATACTCCCTCAAGCAATGCAGATCAAGCCTGTTTCCACACAGAAGTCCTACTGTGAGCTCTCCTCAGTTCAGCCCAAGGCCATGCAGAGATTGGAACCATCTCTGGGTTTCTGTGTAGACACATATCACCTTGAAGAAATTCTGTCACTAGGAGATGACTAACCCCAAGTGTCCATATTTAAGAAGAATAAAGCCCACTTCGGAAGTCACTGATGAACCCACACTGACTGGTGATACGGGGGAAGCAGAGGAAAAGGTCTCAGTGTCCTGGTTCGTCACCGGCACCTGACCCTATGTGGACCCCACTAAAGCGAACAATCACACTGCTCTCTGAGGAACCTCCATTCTGCACGAAAAGTTAAAAACGTCTGGCTGAGTTTTAGATCTTGGGGTGCTGGTTGAGACCCCAGCAGCATTTAGAATTTACTAGCTCTGCGTGGAGACAGGAAACCCTGCGGTAGGGAACTGGGTGTCCTGTCATGCCAGTCAGACGCTGCTCACAATGGTGCTAACGGTTAGCTGAGGGCCTGTGTGACCATGCTGTGCTATAGCCCACAGCAAGGGAAACATGAGCCGGACCCACGTACCTGCCCAAAGTTCTCTTCATCGATGCAGAACATGAGGTCAAGTTCCGTGGGGTCGTTTTCCAAGATCCACTTCAAAGAGTTGTAGTACTCGCTGTCCTATAGGGACGACACAGAGGGGAAACGTGAGCATTCATTTTCAAGGCACAAACCTGTCTGGCTCTTTTATTAACGAACTCATTCTAATGTAATTCTGTGCACAATGCCCAAGGGTGATGCTACCCCCAGTATCAGGGAGCCCGCTCTATCAGAACCACTTCCCGCTCATTGACTTAATCCTTTGTGTCTGTCTGTGTACATGTGTGTGCACGTGTGTTCAGGTCGGAGCCTCAGGAGCTGGTGTTATGGACAGCTGGTTGTTGGCCATCTAGGAACCTAATTCTGGTCGTCTGCAAGAGCAGCATGCACTCTTACCCACCGAGCCATCTCTCTGGCCCCATTCCCCCACTAATGTAAAACACAAGACCCGTGGACAGTGACAGCGTTTGTGACTTCCCCTGTTCTCTTCCGCTGAGGCCACCCGCTTGGGAGGGGAGTTAGAGCAGCCACACTGTTTGGTGGCCTTGTTTGGGAGCCCTGCTGTGGTCTCCAACTCCTCTTCCTGACTCAGCATCCAGGAGCTGGGTTACAGTCTGCTACACTGCGGCCACAGCGAGCTTGTCTCACAGAGAATTTAATACCCTGATTTCCTGTCTTCTAGAGTAAGAATCTCAAAGACCACACAGGACAGCGTTCGAACGAAACACCACACATTTTGTGTTCTGTCCCTTCCCGTTTGTTCAGCGTCCTTGGCCTTACTTTATGCAAAGAGCAGGGCTGTGTTTTAGTAGCTATGAGGCTTTCAGGTCCTGTCTGCTCATGCCCAGAGTCTCTGCTGCTAGGAACATGACAGGCTCAAAGGGGACCGAAAATTATATGCACATCACATTTAAAACACCAATGTTCTGCTGGGAGAGCAGAGGCGGCTCAGCCATTAAGAATGTGCTCTGCTCTCTGGGGGATCCAAGTTTGATCCTTAGCCCTCACACTGGGGAGCTTACAACCACCCGTAGCTCCAGCTCCAGGGGAAAGCTGATGCCTCTGGCCTCTATGGGCACCAGCACTCGGCTGCATGTATCACTCCCCTAATACATATTAATTAAAATAACAAAAAACAAACTTCCCCAAACACTATGGCCAATAGGACCCACAGACTTGGGTGTTAAGAACATTTTCCAGAGTAGCACGGCGTTGATCACCTAGAATCCCAACACTTAGTAGACGCCTGAGGAGTGTGTGGTCTAAGCCAAGCTGGACTACGTACAGTGATAATCCTCTCTCGGCCCCTTCCTTCACTGGGGGTGTGGGGGCACACAGAAGCAATGCCTGTGCTCCTAGCCTCCTCAGGATGGTACAGCAGAGGCTCAAAGCACTGACAAAGGGAGGCTGGGAAGTGAGGCTGAGCTAAGACTGCCAGTCGGCAGGGGTCAGAGAGGTCTAGAGTACAACAGTCTCCTCTCCTGCAATGGTGAGCAGAACACAGGGCGAACTCTGGCTGGCATCGCTCACATTCGCAACTCTGCCCAAGACACACACAGTCCGTGTGTCAGCAAGGCTGAGGGACGCACAGCTTTCTAACTCAAGTGAGCCGTGAAAACAGAGCCGTAATTCTTCCATAAGGACAAAAATACATCTAGTGCACACAAGCCAGTGTGCATGTGTACACACATACATATATACAAACATACATACACATATACACCTACACATGCATACACTTGGACACACATATACATAGACACACACACACACACACACACACAGACACAATGTATACACACATATACACATATACATACATAAACAAACATACACACATATACACACATATGAACACACATACATACATACACACACAAACACACATACACACATGGACCCATATGGACACATGCATACATACACACATATACATGCATACAAACACAAACATACACATATATACACATATATACACATACACACACACATATATATACACAAATATACACATACACACACATATATAAATATACACATACATACACATATATACAAACATACACATACGTACACACATATATATGAGCATACATAAATAGAAAAAGCCAGACGTGCAACTGAAAAGAATGGCATGCTCTGTTTTGTAGAAAACCTCTCCTGTCCAAGCACAGTCAGTGCAGGTCAGCAGTAAGCACTGTGTCACGTGAGCCAGCCTGTCTAAGCGCTCACGTCCCGCTCTCCCGTTCTGCAGTCGTCACTAGCTCCATGTCTAGATGACTATTGTTTTGACCTTGCCTCCACCCCTTCTATGAAGGCATAAAACAGACGGTGGAACATTTCAGACCACAGCCGGGCGTCAGGTGTCCCCCGGGTGTAATCTGCTCGCCAAGCCTCCGCTGGTTAAGCAGTGGGAATTGAGACTTGGTGAACCTGCATTCTTTTTTTTCAGAAACCAACCATAATTTGCTTATTATAGAAATCAGGGAGATCAATTAATTTTCAAGTGGGCAATCCCTTCTTGTTCACGCGGAGTGACTGTGCCTATGACAATGGCTGTGACTGCAAACGCAGCTCCTGACACCTTGCAGGAGGTGAGGACGGCCTGTGACGGCGACGTGACATGCTGTTACTTACCACAGACTCCATGTCATTCAGAGTTATTTGCTTCCCCAGCATCATCTTGTAGAAAGGCCGGATGAAGAATCCTGAAATATGGCAAAAACTTGGTTAAGATTTAAGTCCCTGATACTTCTATGCATCTGGGAATGAAATCAAAGGATATACTGCTTTCCATAGAAATGGGAGGTCGCGACTGAATGCCAAGGACATTTTGCAGTACTCCATGAGCACGTGAGGAGGGAACAGTGGTTAGTTTTAGCTGTTAACCTGAGATCATCTAGGATCGCCCAGAAAGAAGGTCTTGACTAGTTTAGGTTGGGGGCTTATCTGTGACTGTCTCTGTGATTGTAGGAAGATCTAGCCCATTGCGGGCGGCACCATTCCCTAGAAAGGTATCCTGATCACGCTGAGAATGTCTTTATTCTCTTCACGTTCTTACCTGTGCACATAGTGTGTCCAGCTGCTTGGGTTCCTGCCTTGACTTCTAACGATGAAAAGTAACTTGGAACTCTAATCTGAATAAACCCCTTTCTTGCCGAGTTGCTTTTTGTAAGGATAATTTATCCTAACAGAAATAAAACCGAGGAAGAGGATCTGGGAAGCAGTGGAGTGTAGGGAGAAGGGCATCTGTACTAAGAGATGATTTAACATCAACAGATGAAAACAGCTTCCAGGTGGCAACCAACAAGCCCTGGGCCAAGCCAGAGCCTGTGAGAACACGGCTTATAAGAAGAGCCTGTGTCAGCAGAGGGCCGTTATGCAAGTACAGTGTCTCTGGGAGGCCGGGCCAGAGACAGGACTTCTCCCAGGGCAGTGCTGAGTCAGTGGGGCCAGGCAAGCTCTGCATGCACTTCAGTGCCAGCTCCTGTACACTGGTTGACAGAGGCCTCTGTGCAGGCTTGTGCAACTGTCCACAGGGCTGCCAAAGGCACAGGGAAGCCAGGGCAGAGAAGGGGTCTGGTAGCGGTCTTTCTGGAAGCCAATCCACAGGAAGGTGGCACCTTTACTCCAGACGCGGGACCCCAGGGCCCTGAAGTAGAGGTATCTTCATTTTGGCTTAGTGTAGTTCCAGGGCCGCCGATGGCACACTTAAGCGTCTGGTGAGGTGAAGGCGTGAAGCTGACCATGGGGGCTGAGTGTGCTCTGCCAATAGGGCACTCATATTCTACGAAACCAAAGCCCTGCAGATTCCTGACCTGCGGGCTCCTGTTTGTGGGGACCACCTTCACCATCCTGGGTCCCCATCCACCCTTGCCTCTCTCCATTTTCCCTACTGCAGGGCTGTGTGCTAGCTAATCCAGCTTCCCCTGAATAAACCTGGCTTCTGATTCTTCCAGGACACTCAGCCCAAGGTAGAGTCCTTCTGTGCCTCCTCTTGGCCGAACCAAGGGAACTGACCGATGTGTCCCGGCAGTTCTAATTCTCTTCCCTTCCCTCCATTAAATATGAAGTGAGGACCATAATTTACACACATCTATATTCCCTACTGCAACTAACAGTGTCTTCTTGTTTGTGGAAGATAAAGGAGCTGACCTTCTCAGAGGGTAGAAGCAGGTTAACAGACTGACATAAGCAAAGGAGGGACCTGAAGTAAAAAAAGAGGGGCATCACGCAAAGGACAGAGTCAGAAAGGGGTGCTTGCTGTATACATGCACACATGGGCAAGAGTCAGAAAGAAGCACTTGCTGTATACATACACACATGGGCGGAGTCAGAAAGAAGTGCCCCACTGTGTATTCATGGACAACAAGAAGTGCTTACTGTATACACACATAAACAGAAAGTCAGAAGCAAGTACCAACTACACACACACACACTTGAACAGTGACTCACAAAGGAGCATGCACCTTAGGCACCCAGGGACAGATGAAGTCAGAAACAGGGTCCACTCTCCCCTTGCAAAATAAAATATTGGTAACAGAGAATCCCCATTAGCTAGCCATTAGCTAGCACAGACGTGCTGAAAGTAAAGTTTGGAGGGCCCATCAGTTATTTACCGGGGCGGCTCTGTAGAGGCGATCAGACGGATTCCCTTGTAAACGGCCCTCTCTGCCATGACTGAAATGCTTCCTTCAACCATTTCCCACCCACATTTAAAACTTCCTTCTAAGGATGTTACTGCCCACGGTGGTTTCTGTAGCATTCTCTCATGAAAGGGCAGTGCTTTTGAAACTGCCAAGACACCAGAAATCTGTCTGACAGGCTTTTTGGTCCCCTCGGATGGAGGTGTGAGTCCTCGATTCTCATGCCCTGGAGTTTTGTATTTCCTCTTAAGAAGGACACAGCTAATGTGTTCTGTCTTCTTCAGAAGACACTCTAGGGTTAAGGCCTTAGCCGAGTGGTAATGTTCCTCTGAAATCATTAAAGACTGATCTGGGGGAAAACGGGAGCCATAGCAGGGCTGCTGACGGATTAGATCATTTTAATTGACTTTGCAATTAAAATTTCCATCTGTCACTGAATCTAGTTCCCACAGATGAAAGGTGTCCTGAGAGACTCTGGGAACGACTTACGCTTCACACTTAGCAGTTACAAATATGAGAACAGATAGAGGCTTTGTCTTCAGTGCCCAAGACTGAATCAGAAAACCACTGTTAGGGGGCAAAGGGCAAAACGGCACACTGTAGGCTGGGCTTCTGAGTGAGCGAGGAAGACACTGGGTTCAATCTCCAGAGGGAAAACCTCAGCCACAGAAACCCAGTGGCGCCCTTACTCACTACCGACATGGGGACCAACACCGGATTGCAGGGCCACCAATGGAGCTGCCTTACTTTTATTTCCACAAGATTCTGGAGTAACGTACCATCTAAGAGTTTCCCATGAAACACCGCCAGGCCAGCAACTCTCCCAATGAAAGTGAAATAGGACAAGTGATCTTCGTTACACAGGCCTGAGTTGGGATTGATCTGAAGTGTGTAGTTGTCCCTTTGGGGAGGAAAAGAGAAAAGTCCAGTCACACTTAACTGAAAGAAATCCCAGGAAGCTGAAGTCCCCTTTGTCACCCATCACTGCATCTTACAGTGCACGTGCAACCTTGGGGACCTCGTGGCAATGGACGTGAGCCAGGGCATGCAAACCATTAGCTAGCCCTGCGAGCCCTTTCTGTAACTGACAGTTACGGCTTGTTGAAGCAGGTAACATGGAAACTGCTGACGGCTGACTCATTTTTATCCATAGAAATGTCGATTTTAGGGATGAGTGCTCAGTCGTAAAGCACTCACTCGTCCTGCAAACCTGGGCGAGTTTGCAGTTTGATCCTCAGAACACCATTTAAAAAAGCTGGGTGTGACAGCTCACACTTAACCCCAGGGCTCAGGAGGCTGAGACAGGTGGATCCCTGAAGGCTTCCAGGCTGCCTGGCAAGTTCCAAGCCAGAGAGAGACTGTCTTAAAGAACAAGGTGAGGATGTCTATGGCTGTCTGTAGGCCCTCATACGTACGTGTGCACAAGTGCATTCGCTGTTACAAACACACACGTGCACGCATACAGTCATGTACATGATGTCAATTTCAAGTGGGTCAACCAGACATCTTGAGAACAAGGGGACCCTCACAGTGGTAAAGGAGGTGCAGAGATTCTCAAACACACAGTCCCTGTAGATGGTTTCTGTGATCAAAGGTTAATTCCTTCGAGAGGCTTTTGATTTGGGAATTTTCCCTAAAGGTCCAACTCTTGGTTTCTGATCGCAAGAGCCCCGGGGAAAGAACATGGCTGTCTCAACAATGAAACCCCCAGAGCACACTCACAATCATTGTGGCCAAAGAGCTTTTTTTTTTTTTTTTTTTTTTTTGGAGCTGAGGACCAACCCAGGGCCTGATGCAAGAGCTAGGAAAGAACATGGCAGCTCTACCACTGAGCTAAATCCCCAACCCCTCCAAGGGGCTTTCAATGAGGCAGCACAGACTGATTTTAGGAGGGAGACGTAGGGAGAGGTTAGGACCTTGGCTCCTACTCTGCTTTCTACCTGGTGGTGTTACTAGAGGACTCTCTCAGAAGTCTCACTAAGGACCTCAACTAACCAAGGCAATTTGTGGCTAGATCGACTGAAGACTGTCCTGAGACAGTCTTCTCAGTGGACCCTAAGATACAAGCACCCCAAAGAGAGATGGAGGAGAATCCACGTCAATAGCAGTCCACTCTGGAACAAGGCTAAATAAACGTGTCTTTTGCCAAGTCAACTATTCTGTTGGGAGTTCAAGACTGGCCTCATGCTCTCAAGCATTCTCAGCCCGGAGACAACAGGAGCCAATGTGTGCTGAGGAACAATTCAATCTGCCTCAGTTCTCTTGCCAGGCAATGATGAAATCCCCATGTCAGGCAGAGCCTGGTTCTTCTACTATGGGAACATCCCAAGCATGGGTCTTCAAAATCGTCATGATATGCCTTTAAGTAGTGTGACTTCAGAAATGATTCTTGTTTATATGACTCTGGATTCCAACACTAATAAACCTTTCCTTTACATCAGAATGGCACTCCAGTGAAAACTCTTTGCTTCCTCCATAATTACCCGATATAATTTCCGTTTCAGGTATTCACAGTATGCCGTGCTTCACCATGTTGGATTGGAACTTGTTTTTGGACTGAAATCTCAAATGGGTGAGTTACTTGTCTCTTAATTATGTGTTAAATTCCTTAAGAAGGAAGCTGTCCCAGCTGCAGGGAGGGGCACACACTACAGTGACTTCCAGGCACTTACGTGGCAGAGTACTCGAAGAGGCCATAGTAGGGGTTAAACATCTCTTTGGACAGTAAGAAGAACCACTCTCTGGCCACGCCCCCATAGTCCAGGCCTTTCTCTGATTCAAACTCGATCCACAGTCTAGCCTTTAGGACATCAGGTCTCTTTACAGACATGATCCTCCGATAGGATTCTTCAAATATGTTGTTTCTGTGGAGTTTCATTTCAAACCTGTTTGGAATATCAGCCTAGATGAAAGATGAAAAGACAGGTTCATGATCATATGGTGTACACACACACACCACAACTCACACACACATATACACACTCGCACACACATACATAAACACACAGACATGCACACTCTCACACACACCACACACACAGATACCCATAAATACACACATATACACAATCACACAACACCCACACAGACACCCACAAACACACACATATACACACTCACACACACATACATACACACACAGACATGCACACTCTCACACACACCACACACACAGATACCCACAAACACACACATATACACACTCACACACACATACATACATACACAGACATGCACACTCTCACACACAGACATGCAGATTCTGCTCTGTGTATTTACAGGGATAATGTTCTCAAGGGATGGAAATACACACATTATACACACCAATTGGGTCACACCATGTGTTCACAGGGTTTAGTGTAGGAAATACCCACAAACATACAGATATCTTGGGGCACTGTGGTACATAAAGACAACAATACACATTTACAGACAACCCACACCACACACACACACACAAACACACACACACACACACACACACACACACCACACACACACACACACACATACATACTCACATACCACACACTCACGCCCCACCCTTAGAGGAAAATAACCAAAGGGCAGAAGCAATGGCGGCCTTCAGATAAACGTACAGTGACAACTGGCTCCACTGAGAGTCTTCCTTTTACAGGTTTGTCCTCTCACAGGAGAACCTCCCTGTGTCGAGACGGGACACAGAGAAGCAGCCACTCAGAGCTGCTCAGGCCGAATCACCCGCCTGTCTTCAGGAGAACATCTGCTGAGCCCAGAGACTCGTCTTACCACTAGGGAGACACAGCACTTCCCCATCAGGCATCTTGGAATACTTGTTCAAAGAAAGAAGACTTAATCCCGTGCAATCCAACCTTTACGTATGACCTCCAGGCAAGCTGGAACCAGTCTTATCTCTGGTAGGAACCGCAGCTGGGAGATACAAGACTTGTTGCCTGCGAGCTCATGGCACTGTTGTGGGGAGTGGGACCCAGCGTCCTACTAAGTTTGGGTGAAACATCCATGAACCCAAAGTTGATGGAATGAAGCCCAGCATTGAGTGGGTGTGCAAACAGCCACCTGGAAGGGGCCTTGTCCTACATGGGCAACAGTCATGGAGCTGCTTGTCTCTGGAGGACACACGACAACTCACAAAGAAACACTACAGTATGCACCGATGTGAGCTTCATTGTCTCTAGTTATGAAGGAAGAACTTGCGTCACAACCATGGGACAGATGGCAGATTCTGAGTGAGGACAGAAGTGGCCAGTACTTCTTTACCACAGGACAAAGCTCAGAACCAGAACATCAACTGGGAGGGGGCAGAGAGAGGGTGGCAGAGAGAGGGTGGCAGCCTCAGGCAAGCGGAGGGTTCTGTTGGGGCTGAGACTCTCCTTGGCCAGAGGCTTTAAGTTTCTGAGCAAAATGATAGCAAACCTAAGATCCACAGCAGCGGTAAGGAACACAGGAGATGTAAGGTTAGGGGTGGGGAGGCTGCCAATAGGAAGGAGATTAAACTCAGTGATGCCTGTTTAAACCTTCCAGGACCTCTTGGTTGTAAAATGTTAGTGATGATGGTGGTGGTGGTGGTGGTGGTGGTGTGTGGTGGTGGTGGTGGTGGTGGTGGTGGTGGTGATGATGACACTTGGGCTCAACACTACCAAGTATATAATTTTATGTTGTAAACTTCATGTTAAAATATGTATGCTAGTTATGTAGTTAAAATTGCATCTCAGATATAAAGAGATGTAATTCAATGTGGTCTCCCCAGATTTCTTGACTTCTGTCTTGAATTAGTTTCTATTCCATAAGAACCATATGATTATTTCATAGATCGCATAAGAAACTGCCCTTCAGGTGCTCTGATAATGGAACACTGAGCCAGTCTTCACTTACCATTTCTGTACAAAGGAAAATTCAGACTTAAGACCTGGGTGGGCCAAAGGGCATTGAAAAAAAGGAAGTACACACACACACACACACACACACACACACACACACACACACACACACACACACACACACACACACTCTCTTCACAAGCATGCTGTTGAGGTAACGGGTGATGGGAGCAGGCTAAGACACACAGAGCTTTCGGAAGACTTGACTACTCACAGGTTTCTTTAATTTCTTCCTAAAGTAGTCGTATTTCTGCTTAAATTCTCTGGAGTACGGCACAGCCTGCAAGAGAAAATTCATACACACAGATAATGTAAGCATATGCCTGAGAATTTATGTATAGCGAGCCAAGGTTGGCAAAGTTTCACGGATTGCAAACCTTAAATACTCATATTCTGTATTCTCTCCAGAAAATTGGCATAATGTCTGCACGGCAAAGGACTGAGTCCCAGATGTGAGGAGAGCTAGTCAGCACAGCACTAGACTTGTAGCCAAGGAAACTCTTAGGATCACACTGCACAAACTAGATCCCTGTTCGCTATGAATTTTGCCAGAGTGTGAGTCAGGGTAACACAGAGACACATAGATACAAAGTGCCTTCTTTGTCTATCACGTCCCCTCCTGGAGTTAAGTGTTACTGGAAGTGACACTTTAACATACAACCCCACGTGATACATAGCGGTCATCTAAAGTCTTTGTGGGAAGCCATGTATATTGCTTGTGCTAGAGATTCCTGACTCAGGAGGAGGCAGAGGCAGGATGATGGTGAGTTCAAGACCATCCTGGACTGTACATCAAGATGCTGTCTCAAGACATCAAGCAATGGGGGCACATCCAGCCCTAGCACCACAAAACTTAATAGCAACAACGTAACACAACCGACCTTGCGGAGAAATACCGTAAACAGAAAGGGCAGTCACTGATAACCTCTTTCAAGGAGTGGAAAATCTGAGTAAATGGCACTTTTGAAAAGAGTTAGACTGAAGAGTTGCAAAGTTTGCCTTTTGGTGTCCTGGTTGGTTTAACTGTCCACTTGGTAATTTCCTTATGGTGTATGTCTGCCTAGAGATCGTCTTGGTTGTCAATTTTTATAGGAGGGCTTAGCTCACCGTGGGCAGCACCATTCCCAAGGAAGGTGTTTCTGGGTTGTATGGGAAAGATGGGTGAGCCAGCCAGCAGCATCCTTCATGTTGGAAGTAATGCTGTATGGAACACGCAGGCTTGCCCTCAAGTGCCTCCCTTGATGGACTGGAAGTGGAACTCCTAAGTTCCTCCAGGTCACTTTGGGCCAAGTTATTTATCACAGTAAGAGGAATGAAACTAGAACACTTATGCAAGAATTCCTTTAAACTCAAATGCTTTCTCTATGGAAAAAAAAAATGGCCCACTGGGGTGGGTTCAGGGTCTCAGTCAGATACAACTCTTAACAAGCTTTGATATCCTATCTAGGTGACATCTGAGAGGCTGGGGCAAAATCATGAATTTAAGATCAGCCTGGGCCACATAAGACCCTGACTCAGAAGTAAACAACACACGAAAGTTCTTGTAATAGTTCTTGTAAGGATGTAGCAAAGTAATATTTGAACATTTTAAGGAGGTGACTGTAAAAATCTGTGATGCTTTTATGAACCAAAGAGGACTGATCTTGTATGCAATCCAATGATTGAATCAGCAACTGTCTCAGAGTTGCCTTTTAGCAAACTTACATACTTGGGCATGGTGTACCCAACCCTCGGCAAACCACCCCCAGACTCCAGCACCTTTCATCATGCCTGGTCTTGCCTTCAAAGAGACAGAGTGAAGAACAAATACTCTTTAAGGCCTTTGCACTCTGTTTTAAGGCACACAAAGAGCTGACAGCTCCCCCAAAGCCCTATTCTTTATAGAAAAGTTTATGTCATTTGTTTTGAGTGCAAGAGCAATGAAGATATTCTATTCATATACGATGCTTAAGAGCATTCTAAAGACAATGCACACGGCCTGTGGTCTTCCTTCTGTCTGCAGGCCTGTCTTCACACGGGTTTGTGCTGAGCCTGAGAGCCGACCACTCTTCCAGTGCATTTCAGACGGAGTTATATCTGAGGAGGTCATGTGTGACTTCCCACACTTGCTAATACGTAGACAGCACAAGAACAAGAACAGCAGATTCTAACATAAACGAAGATGATATCACCGGTCTGCTCTGTCAGCACTATATTCCATCTCAGACATATTCTAACATGAACTAAGGTGATTTCACCACGGTCTCTGTTCTGTCAGCACTGCATCCCGACACAAACAACATTTTCTTCACATCTGGATGAGCTGACCTTCTCTTTCTAGTGGCTTCCTCATCCACCAGCAAATACTCTTTAAGGCCTGGCACTTTATGTGCTTAAAAAAAATGGCAACATAAAACAAAGTCCTTTCCCAGTTCCCCGCTGGAGTTTATGCTGGTAGGGCCACGGGTAGTAGAAAAGTAGGTTATTAGAAAGGCAAGCCAGGGAATCAGCCTAGACATCCAGCGACAGATGAATGAAGAAATGTGTGCATGCATGTATGCAAATGCCAGAATGAAAACCACTACTTTGCACAATTAAAAAAAAAAGAATAAACATAAATAAAAAAAGAATAAGCAGAGGTAGGAGTTAAGCAGGGGAAAGCTGATAGAGTTTGGGGGTGGTTATTTTGTGGGAGTCTAGGGAAGGCAGCTCTGAGGTACCTCTGAGTAGAAACTAGAGAGATGGATGAAACAGATGGGGAACAGTGGCCATCAAGGCCCAAGGAGGAAAAACATTTGGATGACACTGTCAAGATTAACTGTGACTGAGATCGGGGGTGGAGTGGAAGGAGGCCGGGGGCATCACTCGCTCTCCCGTTTTCTCATGCTGGTTTAGCCAGATTCTATCAGCAGCTAGCTCCGTGATATGTCCTTACCACTAAAAACCTTTTCCTCAATTATGTAAGAGGAGTCTGACTTGGAACACTGCTTCCCCTACCATATGGTGACTCCATTTAAATTCTTTCATGTGTATATATTTTTGAAAGCCTCTACAGTAGTAGGTTTCCATACAGGTTTTCAAAGAATCTTTAGTCTCTCCCCACACTCCCCCTTGTACCCTGATCTTCCCCCCTCTCCCCCATTCAATCCTATTCCAGTTTTCCCGTTATCTCTCCCCTTCCTTATGGGATCTCTTTCTTTTTCCCTGTCCCCTTACTAGGTCTCTAACCTCTATGGTTACCTCGATTGAACACACATACACTCACACTGGAAGTTTAAAAGCTAAGACCCACAGATCAAAATTCCATGCCATTGGCATCGGGCTCTGGGTTACCTCAGGATGAATGGCTCTAGCTCCATTCATCTACTTGCAAAGTCTTATTTTTCTTAACAGCTGTATAATATTCCACTGTGTAAATGTACCACATTTGCATTATTCATTCATCAGTTGACGGACATCTCGGTTGCTCCCAATGTCTGGCTGTTACGGACAGAGCAGCAGTGAACATGGGTGAGCAAGTGTCTCTGTGGTAAGAGGTAGATCCTTTGGGTGTATGCCCAAGCGTGAGATAGATGGGTCTTGAAGTGGATCCACTCTCGGCTTCCTGAGGAACCCCACACTGATTCCATAGCAACTGTACAAGTCTTAACAGCAATGGATGAGAGCTGACCTTTTCCCCTTTTCTCGCCAACATGAGCTGGCATTTATTTTACTGATCTTGACCATCCTGACTAGGGTAAGATAAAATCTCAAAGTACTTTCAATTGGCTTTTCCCTTACAGCCACGGATGTCAAATATTCAAGTGTTTCTCGCCATTCATGCTTCATCTCCCACCACTGTTTAGTTCTGTCCTCCATTTTACACTGAGTTATCTGCTTGTAGACCAAGTAAAACCTCCAGTGCTAGAAATGGGTTTTATCTGTTAAGTCATTGGCCAAAGGGGTCTCGTGGACAGACAGACAGACATAAGCTGTAACAGAGTCCTAGGCTTAGAGCTGAAAAGAGCATAGGAAAACTAACCTCAGGCCCAGGGAACCTACAAGGAACCTTGTCTCTCTCTAGACATGTAAGTGGAGACACTCTAAAGGAAACAGATCGTAAATAAATTCATGCTCCATGCTTGTATGCAGGTGGGTCTGAGTTACTGTAATCAGGTGGCATAAACGCAGGTCAAGAAATGACTGAAAATGGTAGAAGTGGGAGACAAAGTGTGTGTGTGCCTGCATGCAGACATTCATGAACACAAGTACCACAGTCACCCAGACATTACACAATTGTTTTGGAAATAAAGGCCTAATAAGTAGGAGATTGAGTACCCCTAGAACTGTGGAGAACAGAGGACACAGAGAGAGAGAGAGAGAGAGAGAGAGAGAGAGAGAGAGAGAGAGAGAGAGAGAGAAAGAGAGAGAGTTCAGTATCTTTGTATCATTAAAATATAGAAGAACAATTTAAAAGGCAATATAGAAGAAGTAAAAAGACAAAGCAAAATTTATAAGACCCCAAAGGACTTTGAGCAATTAAACACGCTCACTTCTTAGGCACAACGAATACGTAAAACATTTACAAAAACCTGGAGAAATAATTAACTGGAAGAATCAAGTAACAACTGCAAGTGCAGCCAAGGAGGGAGGAAGAAGGGTCCTGAGACAGGACAGAGAGCAATGCAAAGGCTTGGGTGGGGTCAGCATGGGGAAGGCAGTGTGGGGATAGGCGGCTGAGCATTTGGCCAAAACAGAGGACAGATATAATACACACGCTCCCCAGGGATGATCCTGCATCCAAGATGAGAGCCACAAGGGGAAATCCACAGCCCAACATGCCGCTGTGAACCCGCGGTACATCGATGATAATGAGAAAATCAGAAAATCACTAGAGAGAGAAATATCTGCCCTCCAAGAAATGGCCATCACGTTGGCAGCAAATTTTTAATCACCAGTTTGGAGGCCAGGAGGATATGGGAGAATATCTCAAAAAAAAAAAAAAAAGGAGGAAAAAAAATAACAGGATTATGTAATCAGCAGAACCGAGCAGTTCATGGAAAAGGCCAACCAGATTGTCTCTCAGCACCCGGTAGCTCATTGGCAAACCGTCACCATGTACTACTTGCTGACGAGTGTGTCACTCGCAAGAGAGGACTTAGGACTTTCCTCTCTGTCCATGACCAGAGAGTGCTGCAATATTTCAGGGGCTTACATCTAACCAGCACGGGTGAGGGGCACTAGTGCAGATGTGGTGAGTGGCAGAGTCGATGCACGTTCCATAGCTTCCCGACCTCTTCTCACAGGGCTTTAAAGGGGGAAGAGGCGTGGTTGGCTAGCATTTATTATCACTGTCCTAACAAATGCCAGCACCCTCTAATGCACGGCTTGGTCCTGTAGCCGGCTTGGTCCTGTAGCCCGATAAACAGGAAGGGAGGAGTGCTTTTCTCTGTGAAGGAGCCGGCACCCACATTTGGGTACAGGGTATGTCTTTCTATTTTTCTGAGTGCTTCTCATCCTCCTAATTCTCATCTTTAAGCCTATATTAAATTATCGTTACCAACGATGCTTAACTGTTAAAAAAAAAAAAAAAGAAAAAGGAGACAAATCCTGATTATCCATGTAAACCAACCTTTCATAAAGGACCAGGAAGAAAATATTTCAACCTGCTACCATTACCACACCATTTTCTCCTCCTTTCTAATCCCCGTCGAAGGCCCCGAGTAGCTGTACCCGTCGGGAAAACTCACCGAAGAGCTGGGGTGGATCTTAAGCTATTCAATGTTACCAGTCTCTGGATATCACAATAGTAACACACAAGAAGTGTGTACAATACGCAGTCACACATTCATATAAGTGGGGGGAACATGAGGATACTGACCGGACCAGTTATGGCTGGGTTCTGTAGTCTTGGATCTTCCCACTGAGTAATTTTGCTATCTGAAAACATTAAAAACATCAGTGCATTAGTTCTAATCCCTTCGGCATACAGGATATTTAAGAAAGAAAAAAAAATTCCCTTTCTAAAGCCCCTTTGGGTTGACCCCAGGGAGAATTTAGTATTTTGGGGTTAGAAGGTGACCCTGCTATTGCATGGCAAACATATATATGATTAGTTAAAAATAATAATAATAATAAAACGCACAACAAAGGTAAAACCATATCCTTGCATTTTTGGGGCGAGCAACCTGGTAATCTGCAATTATAAACCTCTCTTCCCATAAAGGATTTATAACTCGATCTTGGTTTTCAGAAGGCATAAGGTTTGGTTCCCTAAGAAGCTAACACATACACATTTCCTCCTTCTCATTTCAAATACTTCTTGAAATGTGCTCCTGATGTTGAAAAAAAAAACCTGCTTTCAAGTAGAGATTTCTACATGGAACACAGAAACAATCCACCCTTGTACCTCTGGCGTGCACTTGTAACCAAAGCAGCAGAGGTGGTCGTCACAAAAGACAGAACGTAGTTGAGAGCAAGATTCAGAGAGAGGGTTCCCTGGCAGCCTGGCTGGGCAGTTTCCTTTCCTCCAGAAGAGTGAACAAAAGAGGTCAGGTGATAGCATAAGAGCAACTGCCCAGGTTGTGCGGGGTTTCCCAGGTGCAAGACCAAAAATGCTTCAGAGGGGCCTGCGTGTGCGGCCTCAGGTGGAAGTGTGTCTGGGGCACTCAGACAGAAAAAGGTTCGAAGGGCAGGCTGGGTTACAACTGGCTACTTCTAAGTTTAAAAGAGAAAGTGATGTGTGTGTGTGTGTGTGTGTGTGTGTGTGTGTGTGTGTGTGTGTGTATTTATTTCTCTGAAAATTCACACTTTTCATTCTTTTTTTGTTCTGTTTTTTCCGGAGCTGGGGACCGAACCCAGGGCCTTGCGCTTGCTAGGCAAGCGCTCTACCACTGAGCTAAATCCCCAGCCCCTCACACTGCTCATTCTTAACCTGGTAGTGAGCAGACTGTAACTCACAGATCCAATTTCAACAAGCGCCCTTAGTTAATTTTTTTAAAACTCTGACGTAATTAAGAAATTTCTTGAAAATGAGACACTGTTAACAAGAAATGCTCCAGGCTGATCATGACTAAAGCAGATGCTGACATATGTACGAAAAAGCCACGGAGAAGATACACTCAAGATAAAAAATGGTCTACGTTAAGAAAAAGCGGAGGAAAAAAACCCTTAAGACTACACATCTACAATGCTAATTCTATTTTAATTTGGCAGGAAAAGTACCTGAATGGAAAGCCCAACAGCTTCGGGGGACACCAGCAGATGCAGGTGGTATTTTAAATAAATGAAAAAAATTTAAACATAGGTGGTATTTTAGGTTGTCTAATTTCTAGAAGGAGAAAGACTTTGGAAATTCAAAGCTGCTATTGAGGCGGAAAAATTAAAAAGAATAAAATACAGGTCACAGAATACAGCAGGGCACAGCAGGCTAGAACCCTGTAGCTTGGGTAATACCTGTCTTTACTGGAGGTTTGTCATCAAAATAAACAAACAAACCTCTCCCAACACAGGAGGACTTTCAAATCTTCTGACCAGACCTGAATGTCAGACTCCATCGCTGACACCTGCACTGGCTTCCCTTAGCTTCCAGAGCAGGTGACCGACAACACCTAATGGCCCTATAACCGGACACCCCAGTCAGCAGCCAGAGGATTAACCTGGCCAGCTGACTTGATTGAATTGAGATTAGTGAAGCAAACCTCGGGGTGTGTCTGTGAGGGTTTTCCCAGAGAGGATTAACTAGGGGGGAGGGGGAGAGGGCAGCCCTAGCCTGCAAGCTAGGTGCTAGGTGGATTTAAAGGAGAAAATTAAGAAGGGCCATGAGCCTTGCTTGACATTGTGTCACTCTCTTCCTGTCTGTCAGGATGAGAAGCCTCTGCCATACCTGTCTACGGTGGTGATGGTCTGGAATCAAGGGAGCAAAGGACTAACGAGACCTGTGAGCAGAAATGAATTCCTCATCCTTTAAACTGACTGGGCCAGCTCTCGGGTCACAATGGCAGAAGTCTCATTAACAAAAGCAGTGTTGGGTTGGGGATTTAGCTCAGTGGTAGAGCCCTTGCCTAGGAAGCACAAGGCCCTGGGTTCGGTCCCCAGCTCCGGAAAAAAAAAAAGAACCAAAAAAAAAAAAAAAAAAAAAAAAAAAAAAAAAGCAGTGTTACAAAGCACTGACTACCGAGATCAAGAACCTGCCCGCGTCCTTGCCTGTCTTTGGTGATCATCCAATTGTCTTTTCTTTATTCTTGCTGGGTGGGGCTTGCATCTGTGTCCCAGACTGATATTCCTCACTCTAGCCCTCCAGGGCCATGGCCTTACTGCCTCTATTCAAGATTTCCTCCGTAGGTCTGGCCCAAGTTTATTCTCAAGAATACATCTGACCACCGTCCTTCGACTCTGGGACCTCTGAAGCTCCTACTGTGTGCAGAGTGAATCTGAGTCCTCATCCTGTCAGACACCTGTTGGCTTGGCCTGGGTGTCATGCCAGCCAGCCCTTTGTGTGCCAGTCAGGCAGAACAGGACTGCATTCCTTTGAGGTTGGTATGGCATGACCAGTCAGGCTCCTGTAAATGCCTATCCACATACAAACAAATCGTGACCAAGGCTTTAAGGTGTTTGAGGGGCAGAGCCCATGCAGCAGTTCTCACTGCCAGTGTGGAATGGCTGGCCATATCTGGTTTGTTCTAAACTCAATTTCCACCATGCCCTTTAGAGTGAATCCTGCTCAAAATCAGTCCGGAAGAGAACACACACCCCACAGGGCCATCTTCAGCCACTGGCAAGCTGAGTACTCCAAAAACAGGTTCACCTTCCAACACCATGCAGAAGACACCTCCTGGCACTCTCTACCAGACATGGGCCCCTGAGAACAGGGTGGTAAGGCATCAATCCCACAATTCCTCTGCACTGCTGACCATGCCCCAGCATGTAACAGGAGCTTCCTGTGTTGTCTTTGTAACGGCTGAGGGAAGAGGCTGATAGTGAAAACAAAGTCCTTCACAGAGTCTGAGCGCTTGGAACCACACGCGTGTTCCTGGGGTTGAAGACCGAATCTTTGTGAAGTGTCACTTACGGGCGGAGGAATGGGGGACAGTTAGCCACTGTTCCAAAAGAGAACTTGAGAATCTAAACGTGTTCTTTTTACCTTTGAGACATTTCAAATCAAACGACAAGAGGGAAGTAGAGGGAATGAGAAACCAAGCTACGTTAGCTACTGCTCATAGATTAGGTAACGGTGGGCAGGGTGTGGGAACACACAGATGACTGGAATTTCTTTTGTAGCTTTAGTATTTGAGATGCCTCTGGCTAAGTGCTCAGCTTCTGGGCACATCTGGTCTGTGAGAAAAATGTTTTCCTCAAGAGCGCTAGAGATTTCATTCTAGAGCTCTCTCTCTAACACTTTACACAGAAGGAGTGTGTCAGTAATTATCAAATGAATCAAGGTGTCCAGAGAAGCATTCGGTGCTTCTGAAAGCCTGCCTCTCAGGGCGACCACTGTCGATGTAGGAAATCCACGGTGGCAGCAAAGGGAGATGGTGGATTTTGCCAGAGAACTATTGGGGACATTTTACTCTGAAGGTGAGGAAACTTCCAGTTCTTATCCAACAGGTGATTAAAGCGGTTTGGGGGTGTACCCACTGATCTGAGAAAACCTTGGAAACACAGGGATTTTGTACTTCCCACGCTAGATTTTGAGGGGAAAGGCAGATGACTTCTCAGCATGTATCCCTTTACGGCCATCCACAGCAAAGCTTGCTAAATTATGGAGAACTGTTTTTAGTGGCATTAAGAGTTTAACCTCTCCCCCCACTTTAGAAAGTTCTCCAAATTTAGAATAAATAGTAATGGAGGAGGGGGCGGGTACTTCATGCACGTACTCAGAAAGTGGTCATGTTGACAAGTGTATGTTCACTGTACAGTGCTGGAAAGTGCATGACTTGGTGTTTTGTCTAATCAAAGAAAAACCAAAGCTTATCTATCTTGAAATAATCTGTTTTAACTCCAAGGGTGGCCCTGCCCCCTAAATATTCTGAGTTTTGGGTAGGTCTTCTCACTGACTTCAAACCCACTAATCCTCATGTCCGAAGGCAAGTTCTTGGAGGAAGTCCCTCCTCCCTCGAGATAGCCAATGGTCTGTGTACGAGCACTGCCTGGGGACAGGATTCTCAGCAAAGGGCTCATGGATACCTGAGCTCACTTCCTGCCTCTGAACTAAATGAAAACACACAGCCAGATCCCACCGACTGCACTCGGATTTGAATTTTATCAGAAGCTCCTTTATGCTTCTGTTCCTTCTTCAGAAGGTTTTAGGGCTACATGAACGTAATTTTATGAAAACACAAACCACCGAAAGACAACAAACAAACAGAAAGGCAAAACAAAACACCCCCCGCAAACCAAACCAAACCAACCCAAAACGCCCCTCAACCCTCCAATACCAACTCGCTGGCTAGAAGCAAACGTTATTAGTCGAACTCGTAGAGGAAACGAGAAACCGCACATATATCCACGGGTGCTAAAGCAAACATCTCCAGCAGATACACTAAGGTTTCAGGAAAACAGCTGCGAATATCATTAGTGTGCTGGGTGCGGGGACACATGCCAGGATAGAAAATAAGTTCAGAACCGGCACCTCTGAGGTCAGTGCTCCGAAAGCATCCAGTGGAAAACACTTCTCCAGTGGATTCGCTTTGCTTTTCTTTCTTTTTTGTTTTTAGAACTAAAAATCGTTACTTCTAATCTTATTTTCTATTTCCAGAGTGCATTGATTAAAAGCACGAATATCAAGGGACCGTCAGAAACAAAAATAAAAGTTTTCTTTTTTAATTATTAAAAAAAGTTAATGGGTCACAAGATCAAGTTGGGTGGAAGCTTGAAGGACTACTTTGAAGCAACCTTGGGGTAAAGGCACAGTACCGTACAAGGGCACTGACTCTCTGGTATCATTCTCTCCACATAACACCTGGCTGCCTGGACAGGGAGTAAAATGACAGAGCTTCACATCACATTTATGTCACCCTCCCCATCCTGTACCCCACCACACCTGTGCACACAGCAGGGTCTACTTACTATGGTCAATGTAAAATGTGCGGCCGTCCAGGTGGATCCTTTCTTCCCAGCCAGGCTAGCATCCAGGGAAAGGGGGTGGGGGGTGGGGAGGGAGAGAATACAAACGTCAGTTACAGTTCCCAAATCCAAGGCGACAGTAAAACTCCAGGACCCTTCTTTACTCTTCTCTGCAAGAAACACCTTTGCATGGAGAATATTCCAAACAATGCTAACTCGGGCACAGCAAAGAAGTCACACAGGATCAAGTGTCTCACAAGCTTTCACCACATGAAGCTCCAGCATGATGCCATGGGAACCTCAGGGGAAACTGCCACAGCGCTCATTGTGAGGGCTGGAGAGAGGGCTCAGGTTCCCAGCACCTGAGGCTGCTGCAGAGGACCTGGGTCTGTTTCCCAGCACCCACAGTGTCTCAAAACTGTTCGGAATTCCAGTTCCCCCAGACCTGATGACTCCTTCTTTCTGACTTGTGGGTACCGGACACACATAGTGTCTCTCCACAGACTCGGGCCAAACAAAAATATGCATAAAAATAAACCTAAGGAACATCTGTAAAAGAGTTTAGCCACAAAGTGCTTACTTAGTTAAAATTCCTACTGTGTACTTGAGGGACGGAGGGGAGGGTTCACTTAGCTATGGAGCACACAGTGGCTGAGTAGCCCGGTGCTGAGGCCTCTCACCATTTACACTCAGGCAGCTAACCAGCTTCCCCTCCCTTCCACCGCCTGCAGATGAGGGTGTCCGTCTATGCCTGTGCCTGTGCACAGGGGTAGCAATGGGTATGGAGCGCTGAGATGCCTTGACTGTTAGGATTGTTCTCTGTCCTAACAAGGCAGGGCCTCTTGGAGAGCCTGGAGCGTTTCTTTCAGTCTGTCTCCTAGCCAGTGTGTTCTGGGGACTGCTTTCTGCCTCTGCACTCACAGCTGACAGGAAGGATGCCACACCCCCTCTTGTTTTTTGAGGGGTGGTGTGGTGTGGTGTGGTATGATGTGGTGGTATGTGTGTGTGTGTTTTGTATGTGCACATGTCTGTGCAGGTGTACATGCCTATGCCTGTAGAAGTCTGAGGAGGGACTGGGTGTACTATTCACACCCCACCCCATTTCTTTGACACAGGGTCTTTCTTTGACTGAGCTTGGAGCTAGTTTAGTAGCCAGCAAATGCCAGCCAGCTCCCTGTAGCACCAGGGCTACAGGCGTGCATATGGCCGAGTCTCGCTTTTCATGTGGGTCCAGAAATTCGAACTCGGATCCTAATGCTTGTGCGGCAAGCACTTTTTTACACCGAGCCATCTCCCCAGCCTAAGAGGTTCTCTTAGACTTTCAAAAGACTCTTACCCTGGGGAAATAATAACAACGACTTCCATTTAAAAAAAAGTTTGTCAGAGGTTGGGTGTGGTGGTGCATGGCTGCTATCCTAGAACCAGGGAAGTAAGAACAAGGGGATTTTGAGTTCCAGCCTGGTCTGAGTCGTCCAAACAAATAATACTAGAACCCCAAACCAGAACCAAACCCAACCCAACCCTGTCCCCTCATCACCAGCATTTTTTATGAAGGGCGCGCTCTTGAAGAAGGCAGATGGTAAAAGTTTCATCCCAAACCCAGTACAGATCAAATTATATCACACCTCCAAAGAGGAACAAAATTGCAAAACAAAACAAAAATCAAAACTCTACCCTCAGGTTCATAAAGAGTCCACAACAAAGGGAAAAACACTTAAAAAAAAAAAAAAAACAAAACCCTACAGGTTAAGTGACTTTAGGGAAGCTTTCTGTGATTACTTGTGCCCTTTCTTTCCACACTGTTTTCCTGGCTTTTGTTCTTAGGACTTTGTCAACAGTATGGCTGGAACTTGGGAGTTGCTAAGTTACAAAATAAACGCACGCTGTTTAAATTGGCACCTGCAGTATATGCCCCTTGTACATGTCCTGTGTCAAAAACGAACTCCCACTAATGGCTGGTAATTAAAAGCCGCTTTATACAAGCACTGGCTCGTAATGTACTAGAATATTCCTTCAAAATGCCCGACATCTAACCCTACTGAGGAACATTGACCAATGGACCCAGAAAGCTTGGGGCAAGGGCATTGGGGCAGGGGGCACTGGGGCAGGGGGCACATTGGGGCAGGTGCACAGGCTTCCCATGAACACGGGGAGGATAAGCACACATTTCTGGACCATTTCATGTTTCTGTAATATACTTACAGGAAGAGGGCCCAGGTCATTGGGGTTTAAAGATGCTTTTGACCGCATATGTACTGGAAATTTCAGCCGTGGATCTTCCTGCAGGAAAAATGTACATGACAGCTGTTAAGAGGGGTTCCCTGTGTGCACTCATTGGCACCTTCCCATCCTCCATGCCTCCAGGCACCCGGGAGGGATCCTGGTTGTCTGCTTGGTAGAGAAAACCTGGCTACCATGTGTTAGAAAAGGGGAACAAACCTTTGATGGGAGGTTAACTGTTTCCCCAAGACTCAGAGAAGGGGGAAGGGAAAGGCAACCAGATTGGGAGATGCATGACTGTCCTCCAGGGAGGGAGAGGAGTGAGTGTTCAGTCTCTAAGTGCGACCCTTTGAGAACACCATTCCTCAGTACTTGGGCTCCACCTCCTCCTTCTGAATCTGTCTGACCAGAGAGTCCATGTGCTATTCCAGAGATAGCCTGCTTCATCCTATGAAATTATATGTATGCTAGCGGGCGGCGTGAATGAGACTACCTATCATGCTCTGATGATTAGGTTCCTGTGCCTGTCTTAACATAAAATTTGTAAGCGTGTTTCCTTAAGAGATATGCTCAGAGGTCAAAGAAAAATCAGTGAAAGAAATACATACTCTGTCAACTTTGGTCACGTTTTCTCCTTTGCAAAGAAGAGACAGACGTTTCATCTCGCAACATCCCCTGTCTCTGTTTCTTTAGATAAGAAAAAGTTACCAGAGACTCAGTTTCCCAAACTCACTTGGAGAGGATCCAGAGTTGGGATCTGCCCCTCACGTAAAGCCAGTTGGAATGTGGTGGGGCGTAAAGAATCCAAAGCTTTTAAACTCAAAAGATTAGAAAACAAACAAAACTCGGAATGAGACCCAGTCAACTGGAACAATAACGCAGGTAAAAGCAAACCGTGGAGACATCTGACACCAGCTCCATCCCATCAAAGCGAATAAAGGCTGCGTGTGCTGCTGCTGCCAAATTGACAAAAGGTTTTACTGCTTCACCAGCTTCCCAGATCAGCAGGGAGAGCCAGGAGCGATGGATTATAACAAAGGAGAGGTTTTGGAAATAGCAAGAATAGAAAAGGGTACAAGCAGTACAAGCAGCCCCATCTCTATAAGCGAGGGTAGATTTTAATTGAAGACATAAATCACCGGAGTGCTTTGTGAGGAATGCTGACCCTGAAGCTAATGCATCTTTCGAAAGGCTGAGATGTAGCATTTCCAGTGTTCTGTAGCACACTGCGGCACACAGAGCTATGCCAGGATTTAGGATTTAGAGAGGCCAAGAAGCTGATAATTAGGATATCGCTTGGAGCTGGCTAACTGGATAGAAGACTTAAATGAAGTCCACTAAAGTTACTCACTTAGTGTTAACTCTGAGATGGGACAGGCGATACCACGGCTGCCAGGAACCCTTGAAATCCCAGGTAGCCAATGGCCAAGTGAGGGTTATAGAAATCCCGGAGTGTCTATTAGGAGGTGGGGATTCTGGGCACCATAGCCAGAAAGGCTAGCAATGGAGTGAAGTTAGTTATACAGGACAACTGTGGGCCACAGATCGGTGATGCAGAGAAGAGGCAGATGCTAAGATTCATGGGAGAATCAGGACCTGGGGGAATGGGAAGGGGCCAGCACAGCTTTGCAGGTCTGCTAAAATGGCTCTGTGTGGAAACCACGCGTCAGAGCATGGGCAGGCCCCAGGACAAGGGGTCATATTTGATCATAGCAACAGTAGTCCAAAAAAATGGCTGCCGGTGCCATGAGGACTATTGTTGTGGTAACTCCTGAGGCTGCTGTCCCTTGAACAACCCAAGGAGGTAGCATCTCTGTAGCTGAAGGACAGACATGGCAGATAAGGTCTGACAATGCTTAAATGGTAGGACAGAATACTAATGAGGTCTTCAGCGACAAGAATACCAATCAACCAAGTAGATAAAACACACCTGCCATTTCTACATTTCCTCTGGGTAGGGGTGTGTGTGTGTGTGTGTGTAAATATATAAAATACAGGGATGATGATGATTGGTTTAAAAAATAATCCTAAATGTGCCTTCCCCCTCAGTCCCCTCACGGCAGCCACACTGGGTTTGGTTAGTGTGGACTGGGGTAGCTGTGATTTAACTTAAGGCGTAAAGTCTGTTGTGAAGACAGGCCAAGGCTTTGTCCTGGGAAAGGCGTCCATGTACTTTTAGCTGCTCCCTTAACAAGGGGGATGAGGAAAGGCCTCTAGTGACTTCCAGCACACATTGCTGCTGGTGAGGCCAAACCCATCCATTATTACTTTTTTTTTAAATTGTGCTCAGATATGATTCCAGCTGGACTGCTGGCACACGGCCTTCATCGCCCGTGTGAATAAAGGCTGTGTACTGTAGACAGGAGTCTACCGGTTCTCTCTCCTGGTAGAAAGGGGATGGCGCCTAAGTCTTCTCGGGCTTACAGGGAAGTTTAGGAATCAATGGTACAGGATGAAGGGGGGTATCTTCTCCACCTCCAGTTTGTCTGATTGGTTGTCTCCCCCTCTTCTGTTACAACGCTCAAATCTAAGGAGAGTGTGCTGTCCTCACTGCGCTCGCAATGCCAACTGCACACGCCCCCGAGTTAAGAAAGCGTCTTTTCTCTTCCTGCCTCTCCCACCCCTTTGTCAAGACAGACATGCGGTTCTGAATCTGCTTTCCAAGATGAGAATGCTGGCTGGGGTCGGTGTCTGTGTTTGGACGAGAAAACACAGCTGTGTCAGCGCATCTGCCTGCTGAGGGAGGGGAGGTAACTTGAGGGATTTCCAGTGGTTGCCTAAGGATGTTCGACGGTAGCAGCCATGAAGTGTTTCAGGAAAGTTAAGTGTTCAAAGGATCAGATTGGTCAAATAGCAAGAGTCTAGGTAAAAAGAGACAATGGGTGATCAAAAGCGAGTTGCATTTGGCACCGGTGCCAGCAGTAAATAAAGTGTGCGCTATTTAAAATCAGTCCTGCCCAGTTGCACTTACGCTGCAGTTGGGGCGTGAAAGGCTGCGAAAAGGTTAGGGGATTTCATTACTAAGCTAGTTCGTATTACTAAAATCATAGCTTATGTTGGCAGGCCACAGTGGCTCCACTCACTAATCCTGACTTTTATGATATTTATCCCCTATCTCTGGAGCTCCGATTTTTCTGGCTAAGGGTATGAAACCCAAACAGCGCTGTGGAAAATGGGAACACCAGAAGGACAGCCCAGGTTCTGTGTCAGTGACAGGAAAAAAAAAAAAAAAAAAAAAGACCCCAAACCAATCTCTAAGGTTCTACTTGCCAAAGAGCTGCTCTCTTGGCCCAGGAGCCTGTAATCCTACCTTCCCACTCAAAGGTGAGTCAAACAAGTCTCCCTGTCATTCTATGCCTCTGAAGTAGTTATCGGTTTACCAAGTGAATGTCACCAGACCTTGATGGTAAGGCCCTTGGCAGGCAGGTAAATTCCTTTCCTGCAAAACAGGGAAGGGCCCTGAGGTTGGTTCAGTTGCACTGTGGGGTGTCTGGAAATTGGAGTGCATTCCTGATTGTCAGTATATTGGGAGGGCTATGGCAGCCATTAGCCTTCAGTGGTGGGAGCCAAGGATGTTAAACATCCCACAGAGGAAGGTCCAGGCCTGCCCCAGCTGCCAAGAATGCCCTTGTGGGGACATGTTGCACCTCAGTCCACAGGAATTTAGGGAGCACTCTGTCTGATTCTCAAGGGATTGAATTAACATTACACCACAGACTGAGAGTAAATGATAGCCAAGGTCACCTTGGTTGAAACCTTTACCTTAACACAATACCACTGTTCCATCGACTGGGCAATCACACAGCTAGAAACAGGAACCGGTTGTGCACGTGCACAACGGATCCGAGAGGGAAAAGGGAGGCACGGAAGACTTGGGTTAGTTCTGATCACGGAGCACAGATGCTGGAGGGGCAGCATTAATCTCTGAGTTTGCTCTACACAATCAGATTGGACAGGCAGAAAAACGAAAAACAAAAACAAAACAAACAACAACAACAACAAAAACGAAAGAAGTTCCTGCTGCATCAAAACCAACAAGAAACAAGAGAGAAATTCATCTGAATTACAGGGTTAGGGATTGCAATGGAGGAACGCTGACTTCTAGCAAGTGCTCTGTGCTGCCTTGAAGAAGCTAGCTCTGAGTAGGCTGAAGAAACAAAGAGCTGACAGAGGGACAGGGAGGCACTCATTC
The DNA here is from genome assembly GCF_011064425.1 of Rattus rattus. NCBI lineage: Eukaryota > Metazoa > Chordata > Mammalia > Rodentia > Muridae > Rattus > Rattus rattus. The sequence goes on from NC_046168.1 coordinate 66,100,816, forward strand.
ACCTTGGCCTCAACTCATTTCTCCCAAGTGCAATAACACACAGGCTCTTTCACGAGTATGACTAAAGAAAGATCAGCGTGGCAAGAAAATCAGTTTGGTCAAAATGTTCACTTGGAAGAACAGTCAAGCCTCGATCAGGTCACTAGGGAAATCTGAATGCACGAAGAAAGGAAAGAAAACGTAGTACGGAAATTGAAAATGCTCATCTGAAATGACCACTAGAGAGAAAAGCGACAGGGAGAACACTAGTTTCAAATGTTAACCACTCCTATTACAGTAAACTAATAGCATGAGATGTGTTACAATGAAGTCAAAAGGCTAGCAATGTGAAAGGCTGCCCTTGCCCCCAAATGGAACTTAAAACCAGAGCTTTTCAGGACTGCCACACTGGTATAGCGCCCTAGTGGCCAGCAGTTGTGACTGAGCATCTAAGGTACCCACCAGCCCCTCAGGACACTCGCTTCAGAGTTGGTGAAACTCCTCTAGAAGGACCCAGGAGGACCGAGTCAGAAAGGAAAAGAATTAACCAGAGCTCATGGTGAGAACGGGGCCAAATAAAAGCATCAACCTTACCCAGGTTGTCGTCTTTGTGTTATGGTCAATGAAGAAGGGTCGGCCGTTTGGCGCTATCCTCATCTCCCAGCCTGGTGGCAGGAAGCTCTGTGTGACTTTGTGTTGTGGTTTGGGGGAGTTGTAAGGTGATGGCTGAGGGGACTGTGGATTGGAAAGGGTATCTTTCACAGCACGGCGTATGGGTGAATCCTTGGCACCCTAAGGAACAATAACGAGTGTTAGAACTCTTCACCACGGGCCAATCCAACACGTCACAATGCAGCTGGTATTAAGCTCTTCCTTGGAAAGCAATGAGGGAGAGGCTCCCCCGAACCCCCATTTCTCCATCTACTTTCGAACCAACCCTAACTTTATGCCTTTGTATTGGTTAGGTGTGCAAGAATATCAAGGATGAATAGCCACAATTCTTTGCCAATCATGCCTGCCCGAAATACCATTTTATGGGTGGAGATTTCAGAGCAGAGCAAGACAAGTCCTTGCTCTCAAAGAGCACGTAGTCTTACAAACACAACTGCCGGGTTTTAGAACCGGGAAGGAGACCTCCACTGGTGGAGGCAGCCACCCGGAATGACAGTCATTATCCCACATTCCCGACAGTCTGGAAGTGCTGTCCCCAGCTCCCACTGTGAGGAGCTTGCCTCAGAGCACGTTAATTTACTCCTATCCTCTTTGGCTTTTGAGTGTCTGCCATTTATGATGCTCAGGGCGGCCACTGAAACATGACAAGGATAGCGTACAAGCAGATGTCCAGCAATGACTTAAGAGATGAAAACACACATTAGAAACATGTACCCACACAATGGAAGACCCTACGGTCAAAGGAAATATGAACGAAGCGATCGCTACAAAACAGAAGCATGGCCACTCGGAAGAATGATGAGATCTGATGGCGTTAACAGGCAAGAAGGAGCAAACACAACAGGTACAGGTTCAGCAGAGAGCGCACCGGCGGTGCTAGCCAAATGAGAATGAAGATTATGACAAGAGTCCAGAATGTTAGCTGGCCGAGACACTGAAACACGTGGGCAGCCTGACATAGCAGCCTTCGCCACCTGCCTCAGGAACAAATACCAGTTTAGAGAGAAGAGAGAATGAAGAGAAGCCATGGGACAGAGATGAGCCTGGTTAGACGAGGCGGCCTTCTCACCTCCAGTGGGGCAGATAAGGTTACTGTTGGCGAGCTGAGGCTACGAGGCCGGCGGATCTGGGGTTCGACTAGGTGGTTGTTACTGTTTGTGGCTGATCCGGAGGCACCGTCTTCTGCAAGCTATTTTGGAGGCAAAAACAAGTTAGCTTTGTATGAGGATCTCCCTGTGTGTGATTAGGAGCATGAACCCCAACGACAACACACACAGCCATAATAACAGGTCTGGCCTATTTAAAGCATAGAAGAAATAATTAAAGCTAATAGTGGGGGGCAAAGACTTGGGAGGCACATGGAACAGAAATAAAAGTAAGCCACTGGCCCAACTAAAAACTAGCCATGGAGATAAAGAGATTCAGGGTACGGGAGAGGGAGCTGTCCATGGTCACAAGCTCACTTTCTGAATGTATTTTTACGTCACATTAAAAATGTATGTCTCTGAGGATCAACGTCTTCCAAGCAAATATTCTACTGAAAGTAACACATGTCTTTGGTGAGATCTGTTTTAAATACAGGCCCTTCCTAACAGAGCATGAACGCCATGCTAGGTTGGACATTACGTCTTGGCTGCTAAGGTCCTTGAGTCTGGGTTGCATGGTGATCTTCATACCTGCATGATTGGTCGAGTCCAAGTTGTGGTTCGATTGTTATGATTGACATAGTATGTGCGTCCCTTAGCATCTTTTCTTTCTTCCCAGCCTGAAGGTAGGCCCGGCGTGGTATGTACATAGGCCACTGATGGCTGTTTGTGCAAGAAATTATTATTATTTAACAACTAGAATTTGTTCTCTGACCAGTTTAATAAAGTAACTAGAAAGTTATATTTCTCTGGGCAAGATTAAGTTAATGCTGGTTGTACAGGGGAAGGGAAAAAAAAACAGCCAAACAAACAAAAACCAGAGAAAAGCAAAACAAAACCCACAACCCATAAACAAAGAGTATCTGGAAGTCTGACACAAACTGACTCTAAGCGCTTCCACTCTCCTGTGAGAAGAAAGGCATCCACATTCTTACAAAATCATCTCTCTGAGGTCTTAAATAGGGAACCATTACCAAAGTGTCAGTAAATAAAAACAATGTATCATACCCTGGTCCAGTTGCTAAAGTTCATTGGTAAACCACACAGTTCGAAAGAGAACCACCCAATGTTCATGCCCAGAAGAGGAATGAGCGCTCTAGACACCTTTACACGGCTGCCTACCTGTAGATGCTCAGTGCATAGTTCTTCCTGAGGCCCAGTGCACACAAACTTTCAGGGCAATATGTGACACTGAGTCTCTCCTCTGACTTGCACTGCTGTATGGGGACATAATCTGCAGGATCCCTGGTGTGTTTATGCTCTCCAGCTCAGGAGGTCCCCTAGACCTCTGGTGAAGGATTCCTATGGAGTCTCCTATTAGAGGCAGTGTTTATACCAGCGTAATGACATAGACTATAACCCTCCCATGGTCTGCGATGTCTAGTTTGAACTATAAATAGATAGTGCAAATTCTTTACTCTCTTTCTGTCTTCCTTTTCTTGAGACAGGGTTTTAGTATGTAGCTTTGGCTGGCCTAGGACTCATATGTAAACCAGGAAGGCCTTGAACTCCTAGAAAGCCTGCCTCTGCCTCTCCAGTGCTGGGATTAGAGACATGTGCCACCACACCCAGCATGAATTCCATCTTTTTAGATGAACACTTACTGAAACTTTGGATTGTGTAAGAAGCATCATGAGAGACGTAGCCTGGGTGAACGGGTGCTAGAGTATACGGGATAACTGAGTGACGGGCAGGAAAGAAATGCCCAGGGCGAGCACTAACCCAGGAATGGCTGCATCCATAGTGCTGAACCTCACATTGTGCTGGGAAAGCAATGATCTGGGGGAGACGCCCAGAAAGACAATGCCTACCAGGGCCAGCAAGACTTCTGCCCCATTGCTCTGGGTGCTGCCTTCCCCAGTGGAGTCTTCTCTCACCAGCCCTCTTAAGTACCTCTGCCGGTGCTGCTTTCTTGGACTTAGGCTGATCATGCGATGTCTAGTTTGAACTATAAATAGATAGTGCAAATTCTTTACTCTCTTTCTGTCTTCCTTTTCTTGAGACAGGGTTTCAGTATGTAGCTTTGGCTGGCCTAGGACTCATATGTAAACCAGGAAGGCCTTGAACTCCTAGAAAGCCTGCCTCTGCCTCTCCAGTGCCGGGATTAGAGAAATGTGCCACCACACCGAGCACGAATTCCATCTTTTTAGATGAAGACTTACTGAGACTTTGGATTGTGTAAGAAGCATCATGAGAGACGTAGCCTGGGTGAATGGGTGCTAGAGTATATGGAATGACTGAGTGACGGGCAGGAAAGAAATGCCCAGGGTGAGCACTAACCCAGGAATGGCTGCATCCATAGTGCTGAACCTCACATTGTGCTGGGAAAGCAATGATCTGGGGGAGACGCTCAGAAAGACAATGCCTACCAGGGCCAGCAAGACTTCTGCCCCATTGCTCTGGGTGCTGCCTTCCCCAGTGGGGTCTTCTCCCATCAGCCCTCTTAAGTACCTCTGCCGGTGCTGCTTTCTTGGACTTAGGCTGATCATGTGACTCTTCTCTTACTGAGCTTTCTTTCTGCCCTGCCCTAGCTGCCCTGCTCACTACCAAATGCTCTGGTGAAGGTCCCCAGTGCCCTGTGACCCTGAATTGGAGGAAGCAAGAACATAAGCCGCGTTTATCAGGCAAGGGAGACAGTGTATATAAGGAGCCTTCCTGCTAAGAATGCTCCTTGACATTTTCCCAGATAAGCCCTAAAGGATCAGGGAATTCCAAGCACAACTAACCACACAGCATCCGGTATCCAGGAGCAAGACAACCACCAACAAAGAGATGTAAGCTTTTGTGACTGTGAAAGACAGACCAAGTGGTCCACAGCCACAGGGAAGCTCTACCTCCCTTCAGGACTTTCATGTGGACTGGCTGGAAGCCTAGGCTGATGTGTCGTCATGTAAGGAAACAGACAATACTTTTGTTAAAATACATTTTGGCTGACTCTGGCTTATATGAACACAACTGCTTTCACTAGGTGGAGTATTAAGCAGCCCTTGTTACTGTTCTCCTTTCTTGAGTCATGTTTTAGGGAGAGGCCATTTGATACGTTCTCAGAAAACTTAGTTCTAGAAGCACTGAGACTTTAATAAACAAATACGGACAACATCCATTCCTGGAACTGATACCTTCAAGGCTACTGACAGCCCTAATGGCTGAGATGTGCTATAATCTCAGAACCGAACTGTCAGCGGCAAGAACTTCCTGTACCCGGGTTATACACACAGAGCTCTACAGGTAACAGGACCAGTTACACAGAGGAGGCCAGCAGAGAGAATTCTGAATGTGTCTAAAACAACCATTCTCCCTTCAACTGGGAATTAACCAGGCAACTGGTAATTTAGTCGCATCTATGCAAGAAGCTGTTATTAAAATATCTCGAGACAGCCTCCTCTCAAGACGAGCACGTAGAACAGCTTGTGCCGATGACTCCCTTTATTACTAAAACATGGCCACCCAGGACACATGACCAGCAATGACAACTCGGCTTCATCGGCCATCTCTTGGAAGACGTCCAGGCTTGGGTCCATTGATTAGAGTTTTATTACTCTATGTGAATGATGTCTCAGCCTTTCTCAGGAAACAGGTTAGGCAATCCAAACGTAAGCTGAAGGTAGCATTTGAGTTTTCATCCATAACCTAATATACTGCTGGGCATTATGATTCCAAATAGGCATTCACTCCAGCCTCATGGTGGCTGTGATCCATCAACGACAATGAAGATCGGGATTATGTTGAAACTGAGGAAGTCTGACTATCCTTTGATACTGCGCATCACAGACTCTCCATGACTCACCCAGGCCCAGCCACAGTGGTATCTCAGGATATTTTTAGACTCTCTTCAGTGAAGATCAAAGGACTTTGCTCCCTCGCTCTTTCTATCTGAAAGGGAGAGCCCTGGTGTAGCCTGTAATAAAGTGACATGGTGTACAGACTTTTGCCATAAATCAAAAGGTCAGGGTTCCCCAGATGAGGGTAAGCACTCTATCACTGTGTAGGAGAAGCACTTCACAGAAGGACGGTTACCACACGCGGTAGACGGCGTGGGAATGCTTGTCGGCATGGGAGATGTGTATAAACTGTGGTGTATTTCTGCCGCTGAATGCCGAATGATCATTAACATAGCTGAGAAAAACCAACCTAAGTTAAAAATAGTTTTCTGAGCATTATGTATGCAACATCATGCTGAGGTTCCCCCCTCCCCATAAATAAACAGCGCCTGCGTGTGTAACAGCAGCACATGCATGTTTGAGAGGGCACGGGAGTGAGGTGGTAATTTATAGGACATTTCTGCCCGGCATATGCATCAAAGAGGAGGTCAGAGGGGAAAGTCACTCTGGGAGGAAGAATAGAAAACAGAGAGGATGGGAGAGAGACGGATGTGGTCCTTCCAAACCTATCTAGGTACTGAGAAACATGGCATATCATGGTGGGAGCATTTAGGAACTACCACTGCCAAGGCTTCAAAAATAAAAGACCGAACCAAATAAAAGACCAAATTCACGGGTGGAGGAGGAGAACACAGGCGGGAAGAACGCTGGAAAAGGGCAGCCCCAGAGGCACATGGGTTCTCTTTTCCTCTGATGAATGACCTTGTACTGCCAGGTGACTTTCTATCACAGTCTGGTCCTATAGTAGTTCAGTTTGTTCTGTCTTTTGCTACCATGAGCCGTCATCAACACTCCACAGCTATGAGCAGGTTGCAAATTCAATTAAACGGAACGATGACTGATACACTAAGAGGATGCTATGGGTATGAGACAAACCATCCCATGGAATGGTCTGCCCTGTGGCTCCACTACTCAGAGTAGGTTGTGTCAGTCAACACAACTGTAGGAGGCCAACAGACTTCTTTGAATTCTGCTGGAGGTGGAGCCTGGCTCTCCAGTACCTGACTGTTGTCACATAAGCCACAGTGGCTTAGCAACCCTATGCTGTGCTCACTGCACTGACAGCTAATCTGAGCGTCCTTCGTGTAACACTGGGTGCTAAACATCCTGCAGGAAATCAGCCATTGTGTCTGTAGTTAAAGTTATTCACAAATAATGAGCAGCCAGCAGGCGAGACAATTAAAAGAACTTCTTCAAAGAGTCATCTAAGCTCCAATCAGCAATGCAGACTGGTCGGACTTCGAGGATCAGTAGAACACATGAAAACAACTAGTCCGATTGAAATTACCTGTGAGCATGAATGCTAGCAATCAAAATAAGAAAACAGTAACAAGTATAGATAATGTCACTGAAATGTCCTAATTGTTCCCGCCCTGGGAATCGTACAAACACTTGTCCATTCCCGCCAATCAGAAGTCTCGTGGCAGAGAGAGGTTACGGGTTATGATGGAGATGCAGACAATCTGATTCCCTGTTAAAAATGTGGTGCAGGAAACAGGAGTGCACAGCCTCTTGCACACCTGGACTCACATGCCTAGCCCTAATGACGCTCATGGCTTCTCTCTCAACCGAGTAGTCAACAGCAAGAGAGAAAGCTCGCCAGGAATAAAGACACCGACAAACCCTACTGGAAATGCTTGGGTTAAGCATTGTTAACCAGGCGTGGCAGTACTTCTCATCGAATTATGGAGGTTTAAAAATGATTCTGTTTTACCCAATACCTTAAAGAACCCAAGATGAGATGTCTAAGATAAGAAACGCACGTGTCTCTCTACCATAGAGAAACTGACCTGATTCACCATAATCAAAATAATAAACCATCCCACGGACTTTCACCGTTAGTGTTCAATAACTGGGGTCATTACCGTTGATTCCTCACCACCCGTGACAGTTGACGAACGGGCTCGCCTAGTTGGGGTGCTGGGCTGTTGAACGATAATGTCCATCAGTAACATGTACTTGGGGGGGGGGGGGGGACGGCTCATTGCTCAGTGAACCAGAAATCATTGCCGAGGAGGTGCTGTGACAGGTGACGCGAGATTGGTATCCCCATCACCCGCCTTGTTCAAATGAAGCTGGGCACGCCCCAGTGACCAGCAGTCAAGAGAGAATAGCATACAATGCTCTCTGTATCACCAGAACACCCCCAAGGAGCTCAGGCTACATCCGTGACAGGGGTGACTAACAGACACTTCAAATGTAATGTTTTGTGCTTCCACGGCCCAAAACTTAGCAGATGCTTACATCTACACATCTCAGAGAGGCCACTGGTGGTCAGCGGGGGCCCTGCATCTTAAGAACAAGGGGACGGTGGAATCACGGTCTCCAGGCAGAGGGACTCTACAGCAAATAAAGCTGACACTGATTTGGAAGAGGAGGCGAGAGTAATTGATGTCTGCAGGACAATCACAGAATCAGCAGGCTGAGAAGGATCCCCACCAGCGCCTCTCAGTCTACGGTTCAGCTTTGGGAGGTCTGAACTGAGCTCATCCATCTCGCCTTGTTATATCAGCCAACCTACACGAGGGACTCCACAACCCAATTTATTACGCTGGCTGGGTACACATCGCTTCATTTTTGTAACTTTAAAAATAGTAAAACCTAAACAAAACCGCCCTTTGAAGTCAGGGGGAAAATGCATATGAGGAAGATGGCTTCAAAAACTTTAAATCTGTCGCCTTTCTTCGAGTTCACACACAATGACCAATGACGAAGGTCATGAAAGAAGATCTGTAGCAATTAAAAAAAAAACAATGGGTGTGACAGTTCATGCTTGTGATCTCAGCACTGGGGGGTGGGGGGAAGCAGGAGATTGTTGCAAGCTTAAGGCTGGCCTGGTGTACACCCCAAACCTCTGTCTTAATTCTCCCGTCTCCTCACAAACCCACCAAAAAAAAAAAAAAAAAAAAAAAAAACCCAAAACAACAACAACAACAAAAAAAACCCAAAAAACAAACACAAAACCCCCAAAACCAAAAACCAAAAAAAAGCCACAAACAAACAAAAAAAAGGCCAAGATCAAATATCAAATTGAACATTTAAAACCACAGAATATTTTCACCTCCCAAAGAAGAAACCAATTCGTGTAAATTATTTCTAGCAAGGCTTTCGCCTGCCCTCCGATTTGATATTTCCTTTAGCATGTGTTGGATATCAAAAACCCCTCTGCCATGCCCATGCGCACTCAGACTTATCACAGCTGTAGGAGGGAGAAAGCAAACGGCAGCTGATTCTTCATTTGCGCGGCTGCCTTTATAGTTAGTGCAGTTGCTCTGTGGAGCTGAGCGTTTAAGCCATGGGGAGTAGAGAAAAAAAAAAAATCAGGCTGTCTCGCTGGAAGAGTTCTTCCTGTTCAAAGGGATCAGTGAGTTTACAGAGTTCGGCTGCCTGAGACCCAGCTGAATGGACCACCTAGTTTCAGTCACATAAGGAGGTCAGGATGCATTCTGGAAACACCAGAGCATGGTTTTAGCATCTTGGAAGCTTGGTTGGTAGCGAGGACTCTGGGTTGGAAAGTCAAGACCCCTTGCACAATTTACTCGGAAAATTTCCTGCTTATGCAGTGCATGGATCCACACAGGAAAAACTCTTTCTCAGCGGCCCTAAAGATTTTCAATCAAAGCCAAAAAAGTCCAGCTGAGGACCGGAAAGGAGTGTTTGTTACCGGTGGAAGGTGAGCTTGTTCAGCAACCGTGTCGGTAACACTGCAGGACCGGAGCCTAGAGGAGGGCTCTCTCTGCTGCAGGGGAGGGAAAGACAGGCAGTGTTAACAGGAGAGCTCTCACACTTCCTAGCCCTGCTCTTTGGCATCAGAGGCCATCAAACACCACCTGTTTCCCAGCAGTTACAGTGCCCTTCCAGAGCTCAGCTTTCAACTCTCAAGTGTTCTCCAGCAGGCGGGGATTTAAAAGTAAAAAGGAGGCCAAGACTACTGGAAGGGAGAAGAGACAGGTCCCCACAACACTCAAGAGTGACAAGAGGTCAACAGTCTTGTATACTCCCTGGGATGCCAGCTCTGGGCAAATCCTCAAGGGTGAGGAACGGAGGAAAAGGGGAAAGAAAGAAAGCTAAACTGTGTGGCCACAGCACTTAGACATTGCCCACCCTCCCTGTGAGGGTTAACGTTTGTATTTAGCTTCTGAGTGGAAGAACTCCAGTAGGAACAGAGTGGGGCAGGGAAGCCAGGCACACCCGAAGACAATCCCGTGTGCCACACACAATGCTCCTCTCGCTTGTTTGCCTCGTGGACCTGAACAAGGATCTGAGAAGGTCACAGGTAGAAGGCTCCTTGCTGGGAGAACGCTCAGCCACACTACAGCCTGTAACATGTGTGGCTTTTAACATTGTATAACAACACACAGTAAGTTAAAGATGGGCAAAGCTAAGTGGTGGTGTCAGGGATGACCTGTGCCTTCCCACACGGCATGTGCGTCATCCTGAGGGAAGCATTCACCCCACTGCCCTTAAATACAGAGTAGCCCTGAGCATCAAAATTGGAGGAAGTTCCCCAAGGATATACCAGGCTTCTGGAAGCACTGAATACAAGAACTCCTTACTCTAATCGTGACAAATGTCAATTTACATCAACATAGAAAACTAGGAATTTCTTTCCCACATATTTTATATAAACGGTATATGACTGCTATAATTTCTGCAAGTTTTTTCCTTGATACATTTTAAATACATGGCTTTGTGGCTTATGCTGTTTCCATAGCAACAGTTTTTTACCAATTCAACTATCTCATATATGCAACCTCTTCTCTCTCCACTTAGTACTGAATTTTCATCCCGATGGTGTTTCCCTTTTTTGAAAGACTTTTATGGAATTTTAATGTGGAAGCACACAGTCACTGCCACTCACGCAGCAGAGGCCAGCAGCTTCGTCTGAGAACGCCATAACTGAAGGACGAATGACGTTGTACTTAGTGGCTTTTATGTTCTATGTAGCCCTCCAATCACTTTATGTTCCGTGTGTTCATCATGGAGGTGACCGTATGAGGATGTCATTTCCATCATAGTGACAACCATGGCTCTCTCCAGGACATCTGTAAGTCCAATTGCTTGAGAAACATGGTGTGTGCTCCTGGCCTTAATTCTTTTCTCACGTGAGAATGATTGAAGGGCTTTCCCGGCAGTGTTCCACCGCTACATGCAAAGTCTTTGTGACTGATTTCATTCCTCCTCACTGGGCTGAAACTTCTAGAGGGTATTTCTCTGAGGGCTGAGAAACCCAGGTCAAGTGTTATCTTGATGACTGGGCCACAGTTTCAAACTTTTTCTCCTCAAGAGTTCATATGCTGGGTTTTTCGGTTTCTTCTACCCCATAGTCAAGCTTTGCCAGGGACAATCGCTTAAATATCCGTTCTCCTTGTTTGTGAATGGAAGGTGTGTGGAGTGTGAGCTTAAAAGACTGGTTGAGAGGCTCTGAGGGCCCCTTTTTCTCAACAGGAAACGCCCTCATGGCAAAGACATTGTTTTCATGAGCCTTTTCAATAGACTTGGCCAGTGGATCTCAGTCTTCCTAATGCTGCAAACCTTTAATAGAGCTCCTCATGTTATGGTAACCCCCCAGCCATAACTTTAGTTTGTTGCTACTTCATGACTGTAATTTTGCTACAGTTATGAATCATAATGTGAATATCCAATATGTGGGGTTTCTGATATGTGGTCCCTGTGAAAGGGTAGTTTGACCCTTAAATGGGTCATGACCTACAGGTCAAGAATTGATGCCCTTGGCTATTACCTGCATACAAGAGAATAAAGCAATAGTGTTGCTGACCAACCGTGTTCAGCTTTTCTAACAATACCATGACTTACGATTAGAGCACTAAACTGTTCCCCATTGGAGTCCGGAGTGATCTGTAACCTTCTGCTCAGTTCTTCCGACAGCTCCTGGGGGCTGGTCCTTGACACTGGGGAGGCAGGAGGCGGGGGCAGAGCCAGGCTGAGAGAATCTCCCGCCATGTTCACTTCCTCTGAAATGGTCTCCCAAGGCTTTGGAGGAATCAGACGTTAAGGTGAGTGCTAGGAACTGGGGATTTACCTGACTTCCTTCTAAAGAAAACGCACAGCATTCATAACCATCAGGGTGACCGTAATTAACACCTCCTTAGCACGAGGCACGGAATCTTCTGGATAAGCACAAGGGAGAGAGGGCCACTGTTCCAATGAACAGACCAGGGAACTTCTCGGAGAGAGCCAATCACTGAAGAGAGCAGGCGATTGAGGGGTCGGAACTCAGTGTGAAGGAGGAGGCGGGCCCAGGGCCACACTCTTACTCCTGTGAATACATACTCCTGCTGCGACAGCTTTTTGCCAGCCTCTGTTACGAATGGATTAGAAGCACCTCGAGAATTTACAAGCAATTCTCATATAGGTTTTTTTTTCTTTCTAAATGCCATGAGGGTTCTTAATGAAAACGGCTTAGTTCTACAGAAGAACGCTCAGTGACTCTACTGTGAAACCCTGGCTTGCTGCTCTAACGCAGGTCACTGAAACATGTTGTGAATGACTTTCCTAACATGAGGCCAACCTAGTCATCAGTCATCAGCATTGAGCTAAGATCATTTCTGACTTAAGTTCATCTCCTTTCCCAGTGACACACTGTTAACTGTTGATAAGAGAATAGCCATCAATAGTCCAACCAACTCAGACTCGTACATGTTTGGACAATCTTTCTTAAGATGTCAAGCAGTTCATCAGAAACTTGCCCATGACACCCAGACAGGTGACTGAGCTCCCTCCCTCGATTCCTCAAAGTGGCATCTTTAGCGTTGTGTCATGAGATTGGTTAGATCCCGGGGAAAACCAGTCACTAAGCAAAAACATGTAAGACTTTCTTCACCCCAGAATCATGTTCTCCTCTTCATATTTATGTAAGTCACTGGGCTTGGCCAAACATGGGTTTCACAGGCATTTCCTAAGTTCACTAAGACTCAGATGGGAATCAGTTAGTCATGAGGCCACAGTCTTCACACGCAATACACAGTTTACCAAGGGAAAAAGATAAGATACAAAATCACCCTGGGGATTGTGGGAAGATGGAGCTGCTTAGCTTGACAGCATCTCTGGACATCATACCTCAGGGCCTTCTCCACCGCCTTCAGAGGCCTCAGGCTCCAGATCTTCACTAATGTGCCTCCGAGAGCGGAAGCGCCGGTGTGCGGCCTCCTGGTTGATCTGCCTGATGTTATTGTCTGACTCTGACGACACATCCCTGAAAGGAGGGTGAGGAGATGTGAGAAGAGAAGTATTCAGAATGGGCCCTCCGACAGTCCAACCCTCACTGCGGGCCATGCAGTGACTACGACATCAGGGTCAAACAATAAGGAGCAAGCAACCGATATTGGACGTGTTGGCTAGACTACACTGCAGGCTCACCCTAACCCCCAAAAGCAGCTTCAGTGTATCGTACAAGAGTTAGAGCATTTTAGACATTAACAGCTGTCCTCTACATCCATGGGGGATGGGCTGCAGAGCCCTCCCTATCCCTACAGACTTCAACATCCTACGTGTTCAGTCCCTAAAATGGAACGGCTGTTTAAATGCACTCAGAACTTCCTGTGCCCTTTAAATCACCTGTGGATGACTTACAATGCCTCAAACACAGGAAGTATTCCACAAACAACTTATCCTGCACTGTCTAGGGAATGACAGATCAAGACAGACCGCTGTTCAGGGTCAGCACTGGCCTAATATATTTTCCTGAATAGTTATGCTCTGTGGTCGGCTGAACCCACAGGTGTGGAGGCAGAGGGATGGCTGTTAATCAAGCTGCACTTCAGTATTTGAGAAGAGATATCCATGCCCTTCAGTCTGTATCAAACCAGCCCTTTGGAAGGAAGTGACAAGCAGGCTCGCACACTCAGTCGGCAGGTCCCTTCTAGGTCTATTCATCAAAGCAGCCAATCTGGGTCATCAGTAATTGACTGAAGGGCACTAACGGCCCAAATTCAAGGCTGTGGTCCCAAGAGGATGTCTCCTGTGGTGTGTGACTTACTTTTAGCTGCTTTCTGTCTCATTTTGACAAAAAAAAAAAACAAAAAAAACAAAAAAACAAAACCCTCATATCATACGATCGCAACCCCTTTCCCAACAACCTGTTTCTAATGCTCCAAGTCCGAGGCAGGGGCTGACCTCCAAACAAGCCTGAGGTAAGAACACAGCACCATCACAGCTCATTTGCTTGTTTGTGGACTAAGGATTTTAAGTTAGGATCCCAGTTAAGAACTCATTCCCGAAAATGACTTGATTGACTGCATCTTAAAAATATTTTGCAGTGCATGACGGGTGATAGTCTTTTGGGGGAAATCTCAACTGCGAGTTTCTGGAGTTGATGTCTAAAGGCCCTCTGCAGGCACTGCAAGCATGCCTCAATCCACATCCAAGGAGCGCAAATGTGTGGCAGGTTAACCTTCCAAAAGGTTGCGGATGTCAGTTCAGGTGATCTGATAGACGCTATCAGTCAACGGCCATTACAGACGCCCTCTAAAGTAAGGACTTAAACTTCCAGTACTTTCAAACCTATTCGTATCCCAAATAAAGAGTCCCCTGGGCCTCTGAGTAGCAACTAGATTCAACAAGCCACAGTGTGGGAGGACGACGGTCCGAACAGTCAAATATTTCTACCAAACATCTTTGCCCAACCAACTCTAGGGCTCAAGGAGGTAGTGTGAAAGTTGGCTTCCATTTTAATCCACGTGTAAATTATAATTCTTTATTACTAAAATATGAATTTTAAGAAATTGTATTATATTTGAATACAGAGTATTTGCTGCATTAACAAAACATCGTTACATTAAGCATAATCAGATTAAACTTGTACACTAGAGGTAGTATCAGAAAATTGATATTACTATAGATATAATTATTATAATTAAGAAGTACATATATATATAGTAATGTTTCTGAAAGCATAAAAATGATTAAAAATGGCACTGTCGGCTGTTAGAAAACTACCATATTGTATTCATGGTGATGTATTTATTGTCTTTTTTAAAAAAGGCTCAATTCTCAAGTATGAAATAAATTATTAAACAAAATGTAAAATTAGAATACACTTATAAAGTCTATAAATGACCTTGGCAGAGCAGAGATAAAGGCAGGAGGCTAGTAGATATCCTCTTTATTTTTTTAAAGTTTCCTTTTCTCTCTCTCTCTTTTTTTTTTTTTTTAAAAATCACTAGCAAGGTCTTCCTAGGTAGTCTAAGTTGGTCTGGAACTCACTATGTAGACCAGGCTAGCCTTTTTACTCACAAACATCCACCTGCCTCTCTCCTAAGTGCTTATATTAAAGGCGCTCGCCACCACACGTGGCCTGTCTTGATGATTAAGGATGGATACAGTTGAACTTTAAGATCATATCCCTCACCTGAAAATACTTTACTCCATGTGTGCTTTGTCAAGATTTAAAGCCCACAGTTACTTCAGAGGGACTTGGGCAGCTCTATACACCTGTTTCAAACAATGGTCACAGGATGTGGGACAGTCCATCACCCTGTCTTCATCTCATGGCCTCTGAAGTATATGCAGTATTTGTTGCGGGGGAGGGAGGAGGTAAAGAATGGTGTATTCAAACCAGTAATGTCAGTTTCCCATACCCTTCAGTTCATCAGCAGTCAGTGTGAATGGTAACTCTGATTTTGGAATTCCAACCAGGGGTTTTGTGATAGTTCCTTCTGATTGTCAACTCAATGCCTTGAGAGCACACCTCCTGCATGTCTCAGAGGACTGAGAGGGAAGAGGGACCCCGAATGTCAGTTATAGGACCCAAGCAGCTGCAGGAATGGAGTGCAAGGGGAAGGATGCTGGATAGCTCAGGAATGCCCTCTTTGCTTCCAGTCAGCCTTGAAGCTCATGCTCCCCACTGGCATGATAGTCTCTTTTGGCTCAGTCAAGAGTAATGGATCGATTCGGCCCACCCTGCCTGGGAAACCTCTGAATCCACAAGCCAAAATAAAACCCTTCCTCCCTGGAAGAATCTTTCTCAGAAGGGGAACCTTACCCACAAAGCCTTCAACTGAAGATGTGTCCTGCCTCCAAGATGTGCAGGGACAAAGGACAGAGACAGAGGGACTGGTCAATCAATGACTACCCACCACCAAGAACCAATCTCTGGCGCTATTGTTGATACCCTGTTATGCGTGCAGGCAGGACCCTAGCATAACTGTCCTCTGAGAGGCTCCATCCAGCAGCCAATGGGAAGAGATGTGGAGACTCAAACAGTAGAGCTCAGGGGTCTCATGGAAGAGCTAGGAGAAGGATTGAAGAACTCGCAGAGGACAGGGCCTCCACAAAAAGACCAACAGAGTCATCTAACCTGGACCCTTGTGGGTTCTCAGAGACTGAATCACCAACCAAAGAGCAAACACAGGCTGGACCTAGGCCCCGGCACATGAGTAGCAGATGAGCAGCTTGATCATCTTCATGCGGGTCCCCCAGCTGTCCCTGAGCCTGCTGCCTGCCTGCCTGCCTGTGGATCTTGAACCCTTAAATGGACCACCCTTGTCTGGCCTCAGTGGGAGAGAATACATCTAATCCTGCTGCGACCTGGTGTGCAGGGAGGGGGAGGTTAGTGTTAGCGGATGTTGTGTTGGTCTGAGGTAACAGCCAGAGTGGGGCTTCGCCTTCTCAAAAGAGAAGGGGAAGGTGGACTGGGGAAAGACTTCCCTGAGGGAATACTGGGAGGAGAGGAAGGAAGGGCTGATATTGGGTTGTAAAATGAATGAATGAATAAACAAATAAATAAATGAGTAAATAAATAAAAAAGTCTGTGAAAAAATTGATTTTAAATAAATAAAAAAACTCTTCTTCCCATAATTTATCTTAGATATCTGGTCACGGCAATGAGAAAACGAAGTCGCACAGGTTCTTCTGGTCTAACATAACCATATAAAGTGTTTGCACAGGGTGTCCATGGGGGTCTTTCCTCGGCATTTAATTATGTGAAAGAGCTGTTGACACCACCTACAAGTCTCTACAAGTGCCGTCAGTTACCCGTTAGCCCAACAAACTGTAGACACAAAGATGATTTCACTGGGAACAGGGGAAATGACTTAAGAAATATCTACGTCCTTTGTTTTGTTTCAGTAGTTAATTTTGCACACATAATTTCCCTTTGACTCTCATGGGAAATCACAAGATTGACCAGAGACACCACTTTCCCAACCCTTCCTTGAAACCAAGGTCAGCATCGACTAAGGTTAATGCGTCAGAGCACGCCCAGCCATGCAGCCCTCGTTTAATACATTTTATTCCTGTTATGTATGTGTGTATGTGACGGTGTGGAATACATGTGCTCTAGCCGGCCTGTCGAGTCAGGGGACAGCTTTGGAAATAGGTTCTATTCCTACAGAACTGTGGGTTCTGGGGCTTTGACCCAGGTCCTCGGGCTTGCAAGGCCACCTCTGGGCCATCTTGCCCTCCCCTTCGCTTTCAAACAACGATGACCCAAACCAGAGGTATGACGGGGAAACTGGGAAGACTCAGTGAATATTTTTTATAATGAAAAGCTTAACATAAGGATTTCAGCTTAAGAAGTTTATCTTATGGGCTGGAGAGATGGCTCAGTGGTTAAGAGCACTGACTGCTCTTCCAGAGGACCTGAGTTCAATTCCCAGCAACCACATGGTGGCTCACAACCATCTGTAATGGGATCTGATGCCCACTTCTGGTGTGTCTGAAGACAGCTACAGTGTACTTATATATAATAAATAAATCTTTTAAAAAAAAAAAGAGTTAAAAAAAAGAAGTTTATCTTACAAAATGGCATGTCTTCATTTTTTCAAAATTGTCATTTCTTTTTCTAGTAAGATATAATTTACATCTGAACGGGATTAAGAAAAAAAATCTAAACTGAGGTGTTTTAAAAGCCATCAATATTCTTGAGAAGGTGGAGTGACCTGAAGGGACACCTTCTGTAGTTATGGCCCAGACAATACACCAAGCCATGTGCCTAAAATCGCTTCCTGAAATGGCTTCTTTTGGCCAATCATTCATTTAAAATAGTATTTTGCTGAGCTCTTATTTGGGTGCTGGGCACAATCACTATCCAGTGTCCTCATATACAACCTGTTAATTAAAATATTTTCTCACAGTATAATTTTTCTCTGAAGGGTGCTGGAACATTCTATAAAAAAATTGAATATTATGGAATTTTTTTTAAAACCTAAAAGCAAAAGATAATTGTTTTCTTCTGGAGGTCCTAGGGCTTCTAGCCAAGTCAAACAATGTTAAGGAGAGATGATTCCAAATCAATAAACTGCAGAGGGGATAAAGCGGAAGCTATGGAAACTGACTTCTGCCCATCAAACTTCTTCCTTGCTTTTGAGATCTGCGTCACACAGAAGAAGCCACACTTATGTAACTGACATCTTGATAGATTTGGGTTAGGTACAGACCTGTGAAACCATCACCCAATCTCACAGATGATGTGCTTTAAATATATGGCAAGTGTTGTCTCAGAATCACCTCAGTAACTGCTGTACCCATTTTCCCTCAGATAAAGACTTCCACAGGCACGGCACTGAGGTGAGCACTCAGATCCTGCTTCGAAGAGGTCACACGGTGCCGGCCACCACCTAGCTCCTTTGGGTGTACTCCTGTGCTGTTTAGCTCAGATGGATGCTGCTGCTTTGCTAATGGCATGAAACCATGCCCAAGGCAGGTCCAAAGACATTTCTACTCCAAATACATACGATACTTAAAACGGCTTGTCAAACTTCCAGGTGCAGCAATCATCAAAGAGAAACAGCAATAGATCTAAAGTATCGATAAAACCACTTATATTTAAGACCCCAATAAAACTACATGTATCTTGTCTAAGCAAGGAGCTAAGGCCATGCTGGGCAGTGGGAAATGGCCAAGAAGAACAGCTGGGAGCCCCAAGAATCTACTGAGAGGCCCAGGGATGACTGCCTGCCTGTTCTGCCTATGCTCCAGTTGTGTAAGCTTTACCTGCTGACTATATAAAATGTCAGCCGGCTGCCTCGGCCACCCTCTCTAGCCACTCCCTCCGTTATACAGAGAACCCCTTTAAACCTTCTAAGGATGAAGGATTTGTAAGAACAGCCTCTGGATATCACCTACCTAACGAGCAGAAACTGGGAAAGCTCTTCTGCATGGAGTTAAGAGAAGAGGACCTCACGTGTAAGCACACTCACCGGCCTTGATTGCATTTTTAGAACTGATCGTGTGAAATATCTACTGGGTAATACTAATGTTTCTGTTCTGTTCTCTGACGCTCATGCCAAGGTAACTTCTCCTTTCATCGTGGGTACATTGGCTCTGTCTCTCACAACATCGATAGAGTGAAGGTTTGCTGCTCACTATGGTTTAACAAGAAGTCACTTCAAAATCTTTCTTTAAAATGGTAATTGAGGTTTATCTGGGATTTATTCATTTGCTATCACCAGAATGAGAATTACTAAGGGAACAGGCATCAGCCACCCCGCTCTCTCTCTCTCTCTAAGCTGGTAGGATGTAGAAATAAACAGTAATTACTAATTTTGACTTTGCGAATCTCCCGTGCGTTTCTAAATATACCAAGGCAGTGAGCGATACACAAGTGCTCTGAAAAGTAAATAAAAATAAAAGAAGCTCTGGTGAGCTGCATCATGAAATAATGCGAAAGAGTAAGAAGGTAATACATTAAAGCAAGCCAGTCTGCCTCCGGCTTCCCCTCCGGCTTCCCCTCCTAGGTCAATCAGGAGAGGAAGCTGAAGTAAGAGGAAAGCAAGGTGATGTCAAACCAATGAGGAATCCAGGAAAAGCACATTTCAGTGATCTTAGAAGAGCACAGAATAATTCCACAAGGCAACAACCTCTATCTCTTCTACCTCTTCTACCTCTTCTACCTCTTCTCTCTCTCTCTCTTCTCTCTCTCTCTCTCTCTCTCTCTCTCTCGCTCTCTCGCTCTCTCGCTCTCTCGCTCTCTCGCTCTCTCGCTCTCTCTCTCTCTCTCGCTCTCAGACCTGCCCAGGAACTGCCACACTTTTCAGTGCAGGGTGAGACACGACATCCCTGCCATATGGTGATACTTACATCAAGCTAGGTCGGTGCCACTGCGTACTCCTGTTGTTGTGGTTGACATAGTAAGTTCGGCCTAAATTGTCCACTTTCTCTTCCCATCCTGGTGGCAGGGGAGGAGGAGGGAGCTCCTCCTGGTGCTGGGAAGCTGAGTCGTTTGAGTCAACAACTTCCCATCCATGCTGCGGAGTCAAGACAATGGGAGTCATGAGTCTGAGCTCCAGATCATGGGAGAAGGCGAGCCCATTGTGACAATCCTCTCCGCCCCACTCCAAGTCTTCCTGTGTCACACTGAGATAGACTCCCTCTCCAGGAGAAAAACCAATTCAGGGTTCCAAAACTCATTGGAGCAATGGCCAGTTTAGCCACGCCAGCTTCTAAGATGGCCACACCACATCTGGATGCTCCATTTACTTTCTTTGCATTAAAAAAATAAACATTCATTTGTTCGAGTATGCGTGTTTACATGCAAGCTCATGTGTGCTCCTTCCCAGCACAAGTGCAGAGGACAACCTGCATGGTTCGTTTCTTTCCGTCTACCACTTGGGTTCCACAGATCAAATTGGTTTTGACACCACCATCTTGTCAGCCCTGTTTCGTTTCTTAAGTCACAGAATTTTTAACACATCCATTAGTCACAGTGACTCAATGACCTCTAGGGCTGCACAAAGCCAATGACATGGGACATGCATGCCAGAGCTGCACGGCTTTCATCCTTTCGACACCACCATGTAGCACGCATGTGTGTTTGAAAAGGAAGCAAGGTCTAGGATACAGGGCTATTGGTCTCCAAGGAGGATGGCCTGGGTTGGTTGGAGAGGAGATGACTGTGTCATCCCCCTTTGTGTTGCAGTTGTGAGCCAGACGCTGTCTAGAAACTACCGCGGTCGCCGAGGCCTTGCACAAACAGACTGCACGGTGCCAGGATCAGAGCTGCGCTGTTACGACACATACCTTCAGCACTGAGTATTGCTTTCCTAACATCCCCTGGTAAAGCCAGCGGAAAATCAAGCGATCCGCTGGTGACCACACTTGGAGGACAAGAAGAGAGTAAACAATTCCTTGGATTTCACACACCAATCTGTTGCTTTGCTTGGGCCATCATCTCAACCTCTACTATGGGCTGCCACCCACTTCAGTCTGTTACCCGGTGACAGCTGTGGAAGCCTATAGTGAAACACTGCCCTGAAAGGTGGCCTCCCAGTTGCAGGGGCTTTGGTCAACCTGTCCACCATGCATCATGTGGGACAGCTGCAAACAGATGTGAAAACAGCCAGGGAGGTCTTGCTCAGTGGGGGCCTTTAAGAACAGTACGAGAACTGAGCTAACAGAACAACACTGCCTAACCACCGCATAAGCTGAGATGGGACAATGGGACCCACAGTACATGTGGCCAGAAAGTCAGGAAGGGGACAGAGAACATTCTTCTGGATACCTGATTACAAACTGGCATTTCCCAAGGAGGGCACTGCATTACGTGCTGTTACTTGTGGACTAAATGAATCAGAAAGGGGAAGAGAGTTTCTAAAGAACCCCATGGTGGCTCACAACCATCTGTAATGAGCTCAGATACCTTCTGGTGTGTCTGAAGACAACTATAGTGTAGTTATACATAAAATAAATAAGTAAATATTTAAAAAGAATTGGAAACTCAAAGAAATAGTGGGCACAAGGTTTCTGGCAGTGGGGCTGCCACAGAAGGTGCTCCTATGTGACCATGAAAAGTCTTCCTTAGGCTCATGTATTTGAACACCAGTGTTCAGCTGCTGGTGGTGCTTGGGAAGGTTAGGGGACCTTTAGAAGGTGGAGTCTTGCTGGAGTCACTGAGAGTGGACCTTGTCTATTTACAGCTGAATCCTGTTTCTTCCCACCTTCTGCCTCCTGACTGTGTGACACAGTCTGACCAGCTGCTTCACGCTCCGACTTCCCCCACCTCCCTGCCACGATCAACTTCGTTGGCTTGAAATGTGAGCCTTTCTTCCTTAAGTGGCTTTGGAGAGGTATTTTGTAACATAACAGCAGCCAGACAAATAACTAAAAGGACCGCATGAAGAGCTGCCTGCCCTCTTATTTGTGTTGTGACATAAAATGGGAATTTCATTTTTTGCTAAAACAGTCACACACTGGAGGACTTCCAAAGACAAACTCAGGGTCTATGTATGTGAATTCACATTTAGGTTTACGAACAATCACTTTCTCCAGTGACAGTCTCGAAGTGAAATTCAGGTGAGCTGGGCAGCAAGGAAGAGGCCAGGGCCCGCGGCCGTCTCTCCTACCTCCATGTCGTCCCTCTGCTCGCTGTTTTCTTCATCTTGACCTCCGTTTTTCGGCATGTAGGCCATTTTCAACCTCAAAAACCCCTTGACGCGCGATTTATGACTGCACACAGGAAGAGAACCAGTTGTAAAGGCTATGGCTTGTTTCCATCCTCCTTGTTTAAGGTGTTTGCTGAAACTGTCCTCAGGGAAACCAACACTACAAACACTCACCCCCACACCCACCTGCAACCCTCACCTCTACAATCACCCACAAAACTCGCCCTTACACCCACCGGCAAGCCTTACCCCTACACCTACCCGCCAGCCTCACCTTCTAGGTCTCAGGAGAAAATCCTTAAATGTATAGGGTCTCTCCATGGTTGGATCTTCTGTCTAGGGGAAAGAAAAATAAATTAGCAGAAAAGCCACATCCATAACAATTTCCTATTTTTGACACTCTCATCAGGAATGTGAAGGATATATTCTTAGCACACGGCAAGGGTTAAAAAAAAAAACAAAAAAGAGCTGGCTCAATTCACTGCACATCCTCCAGGCCCGCAGAAGTCTATCTAAGATCCACTAGATGTCACTATCTACATCAGGTTCTAGTAGTCAAGCCCAGCCAGAGACAAATGACAAAATTATAGCCACCACGGCCAAGTATAATTTCTAACTGCAGGGTATGGCCTCAATCTCCCAGAGTCGATTAACTTGGAAAACCGGCGGTCAGTGGTGCCTCATTATCCCTGAAGAAAACCTAAACACAGAGTCAAACAGAATGCAAGACCCAGCCTCGGGATGCAACTTCATGCCGCACGTGAAAGGACCGAGTCATCAGCCTGACTGAGTTGATACCATCTCTCATGTACAGTATCCGGGGAGCCCTCACTCCCATGCACAGTATCCGGGGAGCCCTCGCCCTCACGGGCTCATTTCATGGATCAGTGAGTGAAAACGGCCTCTGTGTTTCTTAGTCTGTCAACTTGACACAAACTAGAATCATCTGGAAAGAGGAAGCCCCAAGTGAGGAATCACCCCCATCAGGTCAGCTTTTTAGCATGCCTGCCCAATATTTCTTTGATCAATGATTGCTGTGGGAGGGCCCAGCCTTCTGTTGGAAGTCCCTGGGCTGGTGGTCTCTGCTTCAGTTCCTGCCCTGGCTTCCCTCTATAATAAACCTCTCCTCCCCACGCTGCTTTTGGTCCACGATGTTTATCACAGCAACAGAGAAGCAACCAATAGCACAGCATGAATGCTTATCCGGTAAGACGTTGGGATTCACTTTAACGTGCAAAGTTGGTTGGCTAATAAAGCAGGGAACTGGGAAAATCTGTGCCGCTATTCTTTTTAAAATGTATGTGGTCAAACCTGAAATACTTGATCCTGTCAAATTAATATGCAATCCAAAATATTTGCTTTTATAGTAAGAGAGGCAAACTAAAATACAATGATGTATTATGTCAGGAGAATGAGGAGAGTATGTACTTACATTTGAATTCTGTTTATAGCCTTTCTTCCCAATGGCTTTCTGCTCTCTTATTCTCCCCCTTTTCCTGGTGCACATGTATTTGACTGTGTTTCTGTGCGATGGCCAAAGGACAACCTTGGGCACCGACTGCTTTTTTTCCCTCTCTCACTGGCCTGATACTCATTGATTAGGTTAGATACTCATTGATTAGGCTAGTGTGACAGATCAGAAACCCAGGGCGGGGTGAGAGCATCTTCCTGTGCCTGCTTCCTCACTGTTAGAATTGTAAGGCAGACACATGTAAGGTTATAAACACATGTACACACCACAGTGAGTTTTCATTTATTGGCTTTACATTTTTTCCTCAATATTCTTTGGTCATATCCTTTCCTGCTCCCTACAACTCCTCCTAGATTCTCTCTGTTTCTTTACACACCCAATTTCCAGTTCTGCCTCTCTTAAGAAATTCCTAAAATCAAAATGAACAAACCCCAAAGACAAAATAGACCAAATTAAGCCAAACCGAACCAAAAACGCACAGAATGTGTTTTGTGTTGGCCAGCTGCTCCTGAGCACGGGCCTGCCCTGCAGAACGGTTGAGATGCCCAGGGTTGCTCCAGTGGAGAAAGCTGGCTTTCTCTGTCCCAGCAGGCGTCAACTGCAAACAGCCACTTGGTTAGGGGCTGGCCTCAGTCTACTTCCCCTTCCTCACGCTGGGATCTCTCTTTCCTGGCTTGTCCTTGTGCAGGTTTATGCGAGCTGTCGCTGTGAGTTGGTGTGTGTGTGTGTGTGTGTGTGTGTGTGTGTGTGTGTGTGTGTGTGTGTGTGTGTGTGTGTGTGTGTGTGTGTCAGTCCTGTTGGGTTTGGAAGACACTGTTTTCACGTGGGCTCCGGGGACTGACCCTGGGTACTTTAGTTTTTACTTCACCCCACTGTGACAATCTCCCTGACAATGGTTCACGCCTGAAGCCTTAGCCATTTCATGAACAGATCATTTCTAACCCTAGCACGGAGCCCATGCACCGACAGATCCTCCTGCCTGACAGTCAGTCAGCTCTGGGTGGTTCTCCTGAGCTGCCTCAGGAGACCTTGTGTTCTATCCCTCTGCTAATCCGTTCCTTACCACTAAAGTCACGTGCTCGCTTATCTATCGGTTTACCGTCCTTACTTCTAGGAAGTGAGCCCAGGAGATCAGACCTTGAACTTTTCTCACCACTGATAGCCGGAGACAAGAAAGTAGGTATGTGCAGAAATAGTTGATAAATTCATTTCATCTACAAAGAGCTGAGCCCTAAAAATTATCTTTCACTTAAAACACTCAATTACTGTACTCTCTTCGAGTGTCCCCAGGAAGGTAATACGTCAAACGTACTGACATTTGGGGGTTATTTTCTACATAAAAATTTCCAATGCACATCCCTTACCATGTAAAACTTGGTAATCAGGAATGTTATTGCTGGGGTCAGTGGCATGGTTTAGCAATTAAAGGCGCTGCCAAGCCTATGGACCTTAGTTAAATCTCAGGAGTGCACTTGATGGAAGCGAAGAGCCGACTCTTAAAACGTGTTCTTTCAGCTCTGCGTGTACCCGCCCATACACACATACACATATCCAACAAATATATGTCTAAAAAACTAGAGAAAGAATACTAATGCTGATAATTCTTCCCTTTCTTCATTTGATAAACAAGTAATTTTAGTCAGTATCAAGGAACAGACACATGACATCTAGAGTGCCTGGCCTGAGGGTTGTAGGCATATGGGAGGGGCTGCCATAGCAACTAGACTGAATGGAGAACAAATTCAGTGGTATGGGGGAAAGACCAACAGCTTACAGGGCTGTTGGAGGGCATTAGTGAGGAACAGAGGAGCAGGGGGCTCCGGACAATCTTCTGTTCACATATCACACATAGAGTAAGAAGCAGACCCCAAGTCTATGTCCTGTCTTTACTACATACAAGGCTGGGTGGTCCTTACCTCTGTGGGCTCTGATGTCCCTGTCTGTAGAATGGGACAGTAATGAGGTCTTTCTGTATTGTGAGGATTAAGCTAAACAGCTGAGAGGGTGCTTTACACAAAGCCCTCACAAGGTGACAGGCACAATCCTGCCCACTGTCACCATCGACCAGCTCCACCTTTCACTTCGTCCGGTGTTGCCAACTCAGTGCCACGCAATAGGAGGGAGGTGCAAAGTACACCTCACGGAAAATCCTCTAACTCAGCATTTCTTAACCTGCGGGTCATTTGACCTCCACCCCCACCCCCTTCCACAGGGGTCACCTAAGACCATCAGAAAACAGATTATTACAGTTATGAAGTTGCAACAGAAATAATTTTATGGTTGGGGTGCACACCACAAGCAACTGTGTTAAAGGGTCACAACATTGGGAAGGTTAAGAACAGTCGATGTAACACTAACGGGGTTCGTTCATCTTAAAGGCAGTGTTCCCCAGAGAGAAGGCGGTGGTGAGTCCCAGACTGGAGAACAGACTCACACTTGACCAGACTTTCCTTTCTTCCATTGTTGAGTTTCCCTCTCCCTAACATCTTAGAGTGCACCCTATATTTTAGCTTCCTCAAAAAAGTAGACCAGAGCAGAGAAAGATGAGCAAAGTTGACAGAGGGATGCTGCACATGGGACCTGGGTGAGGGAGGGCCAGTCCTTTGGACAGTGCAGCCATCTTAAAGGGAGTGGCTATTTTTGTAGAATCCTTGTCTCTATGATAGGTGGTAAATAAATCATCTTGAAGGCATATGTAGGAGAAAGTTGCTAGAGGCCCAGACTTAAAACCTGGTAAAACCCACTGGCCACTCCCAAGCCTCAGGCTCCTGCTGCCTCTGTTGACTATGCTGGAGGTGCACCCTCAGTCCTGGAGAACCAGTAGCAGCCCAGCAGTGCACTTGCTGGATGACTCACCTTCCTCTCAGGACCCAGGCTTCCTCACCTAGAAAACACCCTCAGGAACAGATAGCATCGAGCTGGGCACACCTGAGAGAGCATCATTATCCTGCCAGCAGCTACGAACATAAGAACGTCTACCACCTAGACTGCTTTAGAGGCCACCTCACCCTCCGGAGAACGCTCCCCTCTAGGAAAGCAGTCAACGCGCGCTACACAGATACAACCTTGGCTGAGACAGACATTTGCCTTTCTGCAACAGCTTCTCTCTACCTAGCGCAATGACTGTCCAAGGATGCAGAGAATCTGGAACTGGCAGCGGTGGGGGGGGGGGACATTAGGGGCTGTGGGGGCAACGGGGAGGCGTGGAAGGGAAGAGGCGGCGGGAGAAGGTTCCAGGGTGCAATGGGAGAACACCTGTCAGAACTTCATCCTGTTATGAGGGATGCCTTTCGGTTATTTTTATCCCTATTCAGAAGGTGCAAGGGACACTACGCCCAGTTTCGATGATGGACTGCATGTAGCAAACGGGCCTGAAATGAGAAGCTTAAAATGACCAGCCATCACACGGAGCCGCAGCCAAGGCTGTTCCTGTGGCCCTGTGAAGACAGCAGGAGCCCCACTGGCAGGGAAGCACCGGTGAGCAGCTGGTAGGCGAAAGGACTGTCCTCATTACAGCCTCTCATCTCTGCAGGCTCGGTCCTGCTGCCAGCCTGCATCTCCTAGGTAACAAGTGTGTCACCAAGGCCACAGAGCCTCTGCTCAGAGAACACTGGAACGGCTCTGGTGCTCTGGCACAGAGCTAGGTGGCAACCTGGCCTTGTCTCTGAGGGCACTCTCCTCGTGCAGGAAAGCAGGGGCCAGAAAGGATCCCTAGAGAACTCACCCATCTTCAGATGGAAGGTGACCACATCTGACAGGCAGATTCCCATCTCTTTTTTTTTTTTTTTTTTTTTCGGAGCTGGGGACCGAACCCAGGGCCTGTCCTTTAGGCAAGCTCTACCACTGAGCTAAATCCCCAACCCCCAGATTCCCATCTCTTAAAGCCTGTCCTTTGGCAGTATCTTAGAGCACTGGCTGTTACCTTAGCTCTCTGCCCTACACAAACATTCAATTGCCACATTTGCTCTGCCTGAGCCCTTTCCTCAGAGTGCAGTAAAGTAGAAAATAAACCCTGAAGATAAACAGCCAGGAATGGGAGAGAAGGAAGCAGATGTCCCAGCTGCCCCCACAGCTCAAACCTCAGTTCTCGTCCATTCCCTGTCTCCACACAACTGAAACCTGGGAAGTGGGACTACAGCCAGGGCCGAAAGTGAATCAGGATTCTAAAATTACTTTGTTTCATCTCGAAGCCCTTGAGTACAAAGCAGGAGGAATCCATGATCAAAGGAGGTGATTCTGGTTGCTACTGTCACTGCCTCCTTCGTCTGCTCTGGGATAGCAGGCGGTGACCACCCACCATGCACAGCAACTTTGTCCCATCTTCCCTGCCCACCTCTTGGCTCTCAGCACGTCCCCATTTCTCTCCTGGCAGTCTGCCAATTTGGACGGATACAGAATGGCCACTGCTCAATTAATCCTTGTGCCCAGCTATTAGCAATGATCTGTGGCAGAGACATGGGTTCCACAAAGCGGAAGTTTGTACGTCTATGCTTATACACCAGCAGGGGATACACTGGCCCTCCAAATTGCTCCGATGACAGGGAGTTGTGTGTGTGGGGTTCTCTGGGTCAGAGAACTGATGGACACAGGGAAGCAAGCCCGAGACTCTGAAGGCGAGCTTTGAGATGGCAAATGCCAGGATCTGCCCGTAACGGCTGGGACTGGCTGTCAGCAATGAAAAGGGCTTCAGCTGGTAGGTCTACAATATTTCTCTCTCAAAACCACACTAAGTACATAAAATGGGACATTCAAGTTATTTCAAGCAAGTTCATAGCCATCTATACTAAGGTCACTTCTGTCCCCTTGCCATCAAATCCCTGATTTCCAAAGAGCTTTCTGCTACACTGGGCATCCGGAAGGAGCCCAAGACAACACTTCTTTAAGAATAAAGACGTACTATCCTAATTAGTAAGACAGCAGCTCATTACTAGTTTGAGATACAGTAATAAGGAAGGTACTTATTCAGTATGAAATCACTTTTATTGTTTCTGATTAATTTGCTTTGAAGTCTATTGAATCAAACCTCGGGCAAACACTGCATGTTTTCTCTCATTGTGGTGTCTGGGAGGAGAAACGGGCCAGCGCATGGGAGGGAAGGAAGAGAGTAGTGGAGTATGGGGAGGGACTACACCTCTCCGAGCACATCACATCATATGTCCTTATAGGGCATGCAAGATGGCTCAGTGGGTGCAGGCGCAAGCTGCCACGGCTGATCTCCTGAGCTCAGTCCTCACGGCCAACATGTGGAAAGAGAGACAGTTTATTCTCTAACCTCCATTTACATGCCACGACAGAAGCATGTAACACCAAGCACAATGAAGAATAAATAGAGCATAACAATACTACTTTAAAAACTGAATATATGTGTATATATGTATATATGTGTGTGTGTGTATATATATGTATATATGTATGTATATATATTAACATGCAGGAACAGGTAATTAAGTAGTCAGTCAATCTGGATTTGAAAAAAAAACCCAATTTATTTTTATTCCTATGATCTTAATTTTGAAGGCTTTTATTATTATCTAAATTAAATACCTTGGTATAATTGTATGCATAATTACAGAGAAATGATGTGAAGTGAGAGCGGAAGAAAGAAACTGACAAGCCTTTCTGACAGGTTTTAGGATCCCCAACCCACGGTTGCCCCAGTAACAGAAAGTATGACCTAGGGAAAAAGGGAATGAGAACCGTGTTTGATCCAAAGCGGGGGATTCTGGCCTAATTTTCCAAAGTGTCATCTGGTATTAATAGCCACTTGCCAAAGTGGCTTATGTCTGATCCTTAATGAAAATAACAAACACGTGTAAGTGGGCTCTGCTGCCACACCAGCTGTATTTCAAACCCAGCACCGAGCTCCACCAGCACCGAGCTCCACCAGCATCAGCACCGAGCTCCACCCACCAGCACCGAGCTCCACCAGCACCGAGCTCCACCAGCACCGAGCTCCACCAGCACCGAGCTCCACCAGCACCGAGCTCCACAAGGGGGACTGTGCTTCGTTGACTCATCTACAAAGACCAGAGTCCCACTTATCAGCAAATATCTGTTCAAGGAATGAATTCTCCAGCTGCTACTGAGGTTACACTGTCAATTAATAACCATATACTCAATCAGGCCCCTTAGCCCTTAAAAAGGCTAGGAGGAGCAGCTGTCGGGGCCACTGTCTCCCACATGCCAGCTCTCCATGGGCCTTCTCCATCATGTAAAGATTTTTTTAAAATCTTTACCTTTGTGTGTGTTTGCGTGTGTGTGTGTGTGTGTGTGTGTGCGTGCGCGCACTTGTGCACATGAGTGATCACAGAGGCCAGAAGAAGGACTCACAGTCTTTCAAGCCAGCGTTGTAGGCTGTTGTGAGGCACCTGACGTGGGTGCCGGGAGCCTAAGTTCTGGTCGCCTGTTCATAAGAACAGCAAACACTCTTAACCACTGAGCCGTCTCTCAACCCCAACCTTCTTTATGAGTAATGATTATTAGGTCGACTGAAAGATTTTTCATCGTCTTAGCTTCTCTTACCTAAAGTGGGATACTTCTGACAAATGTTGGACCTGTAGGCCACATATAGTCTAACGGTAACTGAAGAGACTCTGGCCGGCTTGGGCATGATGAGTATGGCTCTGGTAGGCTCTGCCCTTCTCCCACTCCCCCTGCCTTGCTAAAACCATTAGATGGCCTTCCTAGAGTTAACCACCAATGTCTGTCCCCATGTTTGTCCACTTCGTCCTCCTGAGGCTGACCGCCGAGGTCCAGCTATCAAAGTACTGAAGTCCAGCAATGGAAAGCCCCCTTTGGCTCACCTGATTAACATGGCCGATTAAAATTAAACACCTTGTCCTAACATGGGAGACCCCGGACCTTTATAAACCGCAATTTCCCTATGTGCCGTGTCTGTCTCTGCCCTATCCAGAGGCAGGCCTTTGTCCCATTTCCCTCAGGGAAATTCCCTTCCCCAAGTCCCTTGCTCCCTTCCCCCCCCTTTTCTTCCTCTTCCTCTATCTCCCGTCTTTATCCCTCATTCCTGCCCTCTGCCCTTCTGAGGCAAACGAATCTCTTTTGTGAGGAGAGCCTGTTCTGAGAACTTGGTCTTGGGGGTCCTGAGCTGACACCTTTTCAGTAACAGCCATCAAGATGAAACATCCATGATGCACTCCACAAACAGACTGGACACAAACAGCGCATCCGCACCTTGCATTAGCACACAGGATGAACATCCGTGCACACGCGTAATAGTACTTCAAATCCAGGCTCTCAAGGCCAAGTACATAATACACTTGGCTTCTGCTGCTGCACGGACCACAAGGGACCCACCTTCCCCTCCCCCGTCTACTTCATATCCTTGGCGGTGGCTCACGTGGGCTGCCCGAGTCCACTGGAAAACGCAGGTATTTACATTATAATTCATTACAGCAGCAAAATCACAGTTGTGAAGTAGCAAGGGAAATAATTATATGGGTGGGGGTTACCACAACACTGTATGAAAGGGTCGCAGCATCAGGACGTTGAGAACCACTGCTTTATTGGGCTTATGGTGCTGTAACAGGCTTCTCTCTGGGTATTTCTATGACCAGAAGAATGTCCTGTTTATTCTGTGGAACCTTAAAAAAATTCTTAGCATATACTAATTACATGAAATTGACTTTCACTGTGTCCTTTTCATATATTCATATGATGTATTTTGATCATATAATGATCTTCTTAATGAGCTGGTTTCTGTTCTCATGTTGGGGCTTGATAGCACTGACTTCTTTGAAAGTTTACCCTGGTTACCACTCAAAATCCCAAAGCCCAATTATTCCCTGTACTGAATTGGTCTTTAAAGAACACTCCTCTACTCGCTGGAAGCATGCCGCCTTTTAAACCAGCCACCCCTAAATCACACAAAAAGAGGGCAGCCTGGAGAAAGGTGGTGGAACTTACACTTAGAGCTCTTTTTGTTTTCCTTTGAGGTGGGGGTGTCAGAGTCCCACCCAGGACCAAACTTAAAGATGACTCACCTCTGCCTCTCAGACAGGGATTAAAGGATGTGCATTGTTTTTATCCTTTAAGGATATAAAACAAACAAATAAACAAACAAACTGAAAAACAAAAGCCACAAATGTGTTTCTGTCTTTGTGCATGTGTCTATGTATGTGCATGTGTCTGTGTATATGTCTGTGCATGTGCCTGTGTGTGTGCATGTACATGTGTCTGTATATGTGCATGTGCTGTGTCTGTGTATATGTCTGTGCATGTGCCTGTGTGTGTGCATGTACATGTGTCTGTATATGTGCATGTGCTGTGTCTGTGTATATGTCTGTGCATGTGCCTGTGTGTGTGCATGTGCATGTGTCTGTGTATGTACCTGTGTATGTGCATGTGCTGTGTCTGTGTATATGTCTGTGCATGTGCCTGTGTGTGTGCATGTGCATGTGTCTGTGTATGTACCTGTGTATGTGCATGTGCTGTGTCTGTGTATATGTTTGTGCATGTGCCTGTGTGTGTGCAAGTGTCTGTGTATGTACCTGTGTATGTGCATGTGCTGTGTCTGTGTATGTGCCTGTGTATGTGCCTGTATATGTACATGGATCTAGGCGTGTGCCTGTATATATGCATGTGGATGTGTCTGTGTCTGTGTCTGTGCATGTGAGTGCCCCAGAAGATGTCAGGACCCTTGGTGCTGGACTTAACAGGTGGCAGTGAGCCACCGCACATGGGTAATGTGCTCTGAACTCAGGTTGTTTGGAAGAATGCAGCAAATGCTCTACGCCATTTCTCTAGCTCCTCACTTATGACTCCTACGGACTATGCGCCAACACTTTCCCTGGACACACGGATGGTTCTTACTTTAGGGAAAAGAGTGGCTGGGGACGGCCACATGAAAAGCAGCCAATTGATCAACCTTGTCTCAAAGCATGATTTTCCGGTTTTAACCTGAAGAGCATGACAGACAGGGAAACTTACCAAGTCAGGACTGTCTGGAGCTTTCTGAACGAGCTAGTTTTGCATCAACTCGACACAGGCAAGAGTTATCAGACAGGAGGGGGCCTCAACTGAGAAAATGCCTCCCTGAGATCAAGCTGCAGGCAAGCCTCTAGAGCCATTTTCTTAGTCAGCAATTGATGGGGCCCAGTCCACTGTGAGCGGGGTCATCCCTGGGCTGTAGTCCTGGGTTCTATGAGAAAGCAGGCTGAGCAAGCCAGGGGGAGCAAGCAGCAAGCAGCACCCCTTTTGTGGCTCCAGGCTCCTGCTCTGCTTGAGTTCCTGTCCTGACTTCCTTTGGTGATGAACTGTGATGCTGAGGTATACGCCGAGTCACCCTTTCCTCTCCACAGTCCTGGTGTTTCCTCACAGCAATAGCAATCCTAACTAAGACAGTTCTCCACGCAGCTTCTGAGACACTCAGAGACGCTCAGGAAGACCTGAAAAGAATCACCTGGTTTGGGGCTGGAGGGACACAGCTCAGTGGTTCAGGATGCTCCCTACTCTATCAGAGGACTAAAGTCTGCATCTCAGCGCCCACATGGGGTGGCTCACAGAAGCAGGCTCCAAGGTTGCTGGACACCATGGTCCAGCATCTGTGGGTATGCACTCTTGCCATTTACCTCATGTTAAAAAAAAAATCTTAAAAAATTCTCTGGTTTCAGGTATGGTTTTCATAGAAGCTCCATGCAGTATATCCACAGGGTGCCTGAGGTCCAGTTTCGTACTTAGAAACACACATCTTAATGCACTTCCTAAAGTCTCTCTCCCTTAGCTGACATCCCAAGAGAGAGTGGCAGGGCTTTCGCCATTGCATTGCTTCCCAGTGCATCTGCAGAGCCTCCCTGGTAGGAGTCTTTCCTAACACTCACCGTCGGAAACAGCACCCCCCCCCACCCCGTTTCCACACAGCAGGTTTCCACACACACCAGTCACTTTAGTTTATAGACTATTTATGCTATGTGCTTGCTCAAGGATTGAAACACACGATGCCCTTGTAAGGCAGAAGTATTTGATTCTCCTCTCATAGCCGCTACTTCTGACACTTTGAGCTGCTTGGGGGTGGGGGTGGGGGGGACATGGCCTGGAGGGGGGTGGAACAATCTTAGGGATGGCAGCTGATATATGAGCCGCCATCCATTTACACTGACGCAGGGTGCAGGTGACTGACTCTCCAAACCGCAGTCACAGTCCACAGCCCCCACTGTT
Organism: Rattus rattus; assembly: GCF_011064425.1. Classification (NCBI taxonomy): domain Eukaryota; kingdom Metazoa; phylum Chordata; class Mammalia; order Rodentia; family Muridae; genus Rattus; species Rattus rattus. The sequence continues at coordinate 66,134,477 of NC_046168.1, forward strand.
TCCTCACTGAGCAGGGAGGAAGGGAGGCGGGGCCCTGGAGACTAACCTGGAACATTCTGAGGTGAGGGTGGCACTGTCGGTGAACAAGCACACCCACAACCAACAGAATCTTCTTCCCCACCTCCCAGCAGATGGACCGCTGTAAACATACAGACTGGGAAACAGCAGCCTGTGCAGTGCGATTATTTTAACCAAAGGGAAGTGACCGCCAAGCCATACTGAAGGCTACATGGAAACAAAACCCAGGGCCTTAAGATGAACGTGGACAGCAGAAAGTAGCTATTTCATAAGGGGCAATGGTTACAGGTGGAGGAGCAGAGAAGAGAGGTGAGGCAGACAAGAGCAGTCATGTGATTCAGATGGGGACTTTCACGGCTAAGTTGACCTCTATATGACCCCTCCAGAGGGCCACCTTCTAGTAAGAGCCATGGCGAGAGCATATACTCCCTGTCTCAGTCCCGTTATCATGTCCGGCATACTCTACAGACACACGGTGGAAATCCCTGAAACCTCCGACCCCCGCATGCAACCCAGAGTCTGGAGCTGTCCTTACCGGAAGGTGACTGAGAGGCACGTCCACCTGGCCCAGAAAGTCGTCTCGTGTCTGTGAAGAAGAAAAAGCGTTAATGGTTCCATCTGTACCCCGAGTGGCTGAAGTTCTGTAAAACTGCACAGAGAAGAGAGCAGTCCAGAACCTGGTATGGGTGCAGCAAAAGGGGGCGGGGACGAAGGCGGCCGGCCAAGATGAGGCCCCACGCTGTCACCAGCAGACCTGGAAGTGCAGCTCCAACATTCAATCTTTAAGTGACTGACACCCCCCAAAAGCAGGGCAAGGAATCCTCTTGTAGGGCTGGGAGCATGTGGCCAGTCAGGAGAAGAGGAGCGTGTAAGGCCATTTAGGGTTTGGGGGCAGAGTTGGACACAGCTTAAAAAGAAGGCAGGACAGAAATGTTTGGAACATTTCAACACGTACTTATCCTGCCATAAACTCAAGAGCTTCCCGAGAGCTCAGAGTCTGAAGAAGCATGGTTACTAATACATCTTATAAACTGTGGGTCGTAAAAAGGAGGAAAAAATGCTATGCCTCCCCCCCACCCCCATCCAATCAGTATGTTACTGGAGAATCCATGTCTTGGGAAGAAGTCTGTAACTTTGGATATGCTGTATTCCTTGCTCTCCTGACCTACCACACAGCATGCTTCTTTATGTCTTAAATGGGACCAATGTGGTTTTGGTTATCGGATTCACTGATCCAATCTCAGACTTTGGGAGTCACCCAGAGAGTCAGAGCTCAGGGCCAGGCTTTGCCTAGTGTGCCCAGGAGCATGCTCTACACACCCTGCGGTCCAGAGGACTATAGATCAGTGGGCACACGCCAGATCAAAACAACTGCCCCTACCCGCACAGTTGTTTATACCTCATGAAAACAAATAAATGCTAGAAAATTCTTTGCATAGGGTGCCGCAGCTATCTGAAAAAACACCGCCCCCCCAAAACAAAACAAAAAAACAAAAAACAAAAACCAAGGAGACCTAAAGAACCTTATCTGCACTGGGTTGGTTTACTGAGAAATATTCCAGTTTACAGATGCTACTTTATCTTCTCCCATTTAGTGGGACGGCAGGGCCACAGGAACAGGGTTTATGGAAATGATTTATTCCAAGCTTGGGTATTTCCTTCTAGGTAAGATTAAAAGTGGGATTAGCTGGAGAGCCAACTTGTTTCCTCCGAATGATGCATGAAGGATAAGGGAAACTCAGCACTGGTCAGATATGTATGAAGACCGAGAGTCACCTCAATGTTTGCAGCTCCGTGTATGCATGCACGCTCTGCACTTGTGTGCACGCACCTGGGCCACATAGTGAAGGGAGGCCGGAGGGAGATGTCACTCCTCGGGCTGTCCTGTTCTTTGAGATGGGGTCTCTCACTGCGGTGGGGCTCACCGTGCATGCTAGGCTGGCCGGCCAGAAGGTCCTATAGATCCACCTGTCCCTGCTTACCCAGTGCTAGATTACAGGACATACCCACCAGGCCCGGATCTATACATGGCCTCTGGGGCTTGGACTCGTCCTCATTCACACCTGACGAACGTGCTATTGACTGAGCTCTCTCCCCAGCTACCAATGCTTTTGAGGAATTTTCGGTTCTTGCATTTTCTTAGCTACGATCCCACGTGGGATCCTTGACCAGCAGAGGCTGGAAGGGAGGTGCCGACACGCTCTGTCCAGGCAGCAGTTAGCAGAAGGCCTGGAAAATAATGGGCAGTTCTTCTGCCCAGCTTGCAGTCCCATCTGCAGCCACCCTGACGCATACCGACGACAGTTGTATAAGGAACTATGGAGCGGGTTTACTTGTTCTCTACTTGGTCAACAGTATAAACTCCAGAGCTGTATGAATATCAGTTAACTGTACAACAAACCAACACACAAAAACGAAATAGATTCGTTGACTGTCACCCACAATTGTGCATGCGAGAAGAGCAGTAATGCCATTTGTGGCTTCCTCTCCTCTCTCACCCAACACAGAACCTGGTCATCAGGGCACAGGGGTATCTAAAAGGCAACTGGTGGATGGTGAACTTGAATGTGGTTTAGCAAAAGCTCTGGATCCATCTCTACGAGCTCTCCAAGTTTTGCTGGAAAAGACATTAGTTTCAAACTGACTGCGTGAGCTCAGCCCTAGCCAAATGGTAAAGGCCAAGTAGCCAGTCCTGATGGTGGTGGCAGCAAACACGACAATGATGTGCATTCAACAAAGGCTGGGTTGGGCAAGCTGCAGAGGTGGGCACTTGCACCCGAGTGCTGTATGACCAGCCGGAGGATTGAGTCCCTGTCTGGGCAGGAGCTTCCTGAGTCCGCCCCAACCTACACTCTTAATCCGAGTAAGTGCTGGAGAGCCAGACAAGTGCACACCAACTCAGGGCTTCTCTTCGGATGTTGCATCTGAGTTGAGGGGACTCTCATGGTAATACGGTTTGGAGTGACGTTTGGGGTTTCTGTTGACGTGTTCCCTTGGCATGTCATTCCATGCTACCTCATTATCAGTTTGTTTACTTGAATTCTCCAAGGCATGCCAGGCTGGGAGATCTGCTCACGTGTGGTCGGGTTTCCTCCTGGCAAGGCAACAATGTTTCTCAAACACCCAAAGATAAAAAAGCTTCATTAAGGAAGGAAGCTGAAGGCTTTTACTGATTCACATCAGGAGAGTTGGAAGTGAGAATGAGCTTTAAAAGAAAACAGAGATCAAGTGTGAAAGAGAATACAGTCAGAATAAGTGGATTTAACCTGTATTTCACTGGTCATTGGAAGATTTTTTTGAATGAGAAATTCAGGTTTCAAAACATTCCCAAACTAAGGAGAGTTCAGGCAGCAGAGTACTGATGACAACAAGAATGATGACAACAAGAATGATGATGATGATGATGATGATTATTATTATTATATTACTGTTATACTATTATTACTATTACTATTACCATAGTACTACTACTACTACTACTACTACTACTACTACTACTACTACTACTACTACTACTACTACTTTAAGTGTTGGAGACTAAACCAGAGCCTCAGTCAGGCCAGTACTGCACTTCCACACGAGATGTATAAGCAGGGAGACGCGAGGGAGCTCCCTGGAGTCCTTGACTTTAGAGGTGCACAATGTACAAAGGAGCTTCTATCATGTGTTTGTGACAGACAGAAGTCAGGGATGGATGACACATGGAGGTTCCCTCCTAGACACCAACAGAGACGGTCTGTGGCCATCATAATATCCTTGGGCTGTCGCTGCCATGGAGTGACCTCTTAAAGCCACGTTATAAAAATGTTAGTCAAGTCACTTTTGGGTAATCTGCAACACAGAAACATGTCCATCAAGCACGCTGACTACAACAAGGTACAAAGACTGAGCTGCAACTCACAGCAAATCTGCCATTTCCTGCCACTATCTGTAGGTAGTAATGGTGCCCATTTCAACCAATATTACTCATTTTTTATCCAGGGTGAAGACATGCAGGTTAGTAACAAAATGACAGTGAGAATGCTCACTGGGGCCTCTAAAACAGGCATGTGAGGTAAAACAAAGTTTCAATAACATCACTGGAAAAGTGAATAAATATATTAGTGCTCACTCTTTAAACACTGATGAACTCAATTCAGGACCACCTTTCCTCATTCATTCACTCACTCTGCTTATTCCTTGCCTCATTTGCCTTTTTGAGCCAGAGTCTTATTTATATACCTCAGGCTAGCCTCCAACTTGAGATCCTCCTGCCCCTTCTCCTACACCACTTTGCCCCTTTAAAGTATGTGCACTGTGACCCTTTAAAACAAGTATGCAGGGGTTGGGGATTTAGCTCAGTGGTAGAGCGCTTGCCTAGCAAGCGCAAGGTCCTGGGTTCGTTCCCCAACTCCGGAAAAAACAAAACAAAACAAAACAAAAAACAAAAAAACAAGCATGCACTGTGGTTATGGTATACACATATGTTCAGAGCTTGGATCTCCAGATCCTATTTAAAAAGCTGGTATGGGGTGTGCACCTATAAGCCAGGCATAGGGAGACAGAGACCCAGTCAATATTGACCTCTGGCCTCCACAGGCATAGGACGGACACACACACACAACCAAAAAATACCAACAATAAAAAAATAGTTTCCTTTTATGTGATTTAACATTTCAATGCTACTCTCCCGAAAACTGCCCAACACTATTACCTGAAGTTTTACCCTGGGTATCTATAAGTAGTAACTTTTAAGATTAGAAATTTCTTACAACAAACCCAAGTGTACAGAATGTACAATATAAGCTACAGATTTAGAAGAATCTACACATCAAGACAGAACACAGTTGCAATTTTGTATATAACACAGTGAGACAAACATCACGACCTCCTCGAAGGAAGGGTGGTGGCCGCACATGCTACATCCACATCCAAAAGGGTCAGCAAGTCCTGGGGGCAATGGTTCCATACAGAAACACCGCTATGTATGTAGTTCGTGTGTTTTAACCCACAGGTTAGAAAATGACCCCCCTCACACACTCAGCACCCCCCCCAGCCTCTGAGCCTGCTGCAACAGCACTAGTGTAGGGAACTGTTTAATGTCGGAGGCATGTGGAAGCCTCTAGAGAACGGACGGCTTCACAGAAACTTTTGGATCGAATGTCACAAGTACTGAATCCTCCAGAGACTGGAGAGTCACTTGAAGGTGATGTGCATTCCTTCTTCAGGCCCTGCCTCATTCCTCAGGAAGGCACAACGCAGGCTTTGTCATCACTGACAAGAGAGAGACGCATGTTTTCCTTCTGCTTGTCAGGTGCCTCAGCCTGAACTATAGACAGGACAGTGCACCCACGAGGTTTTGGTCTCCACCCATTAGCCTGGGTAGCACAAGCCCCCGCGTTACTTCTGCCGACCCATCGATAGCTCCTTCTGCACCGTTGCCCTCAGCACGCACTGCTACAAGCCCCACGGCCATGAGCCCCTGTTAAATCTCTGCTCCCATCCTCACCACTCAAGCTTCTACTGTACCTCCACCATAGCCCGCACTGATGAACCCCACTGTACTTGCATTCCCTGAACCTGTTATGGGCCTCCATAGTAGCCCACACTGCACACATCCTATGACACTGCTGCCAAGAGTGCACTATAAAGGCCTCCCTGTATTTGAAACCCTACTGCCCCTCCACTCAGAGCCCCTCTACACGAGGCTGCCTTCACCTCTGCCCATACCCACACTGCATGAGTCCCACTGTACCCCCCAACCACCTCACACTGCACCTCCACTAAAGCATATGCTGTCTGACAGTACTTATTTCTCCCCATAATGCATGTTGCAATAAACCCCTTCTCCGTCTTCACCTCTGCCTATATCCCATAAGCTCACGGTTTAGTACCTGGGGCCTCTGTTTTTAAGGTGAACTGCCACAGTGAAATACCTGAATTCCTGTGCTCTAATTCAAATTCACTTCATATGTGTGAGAACACACACACATACACACACACACACACACACACTGGTGGGGTGGGGTAGGAGAACACATCATGCACAGACTGTACACACACACACACAAACACACACACACTGGGTCGTGGGCATGTACACACACACACACACACACATACACAGACACTGGTGGGGTGGGGTAGGAGAACACATCATGCACAGACTGTATGTACACACACACACACACACACACTGGTGGGGTGGGGTGGGAGAACACATCATGCACAGAATGTACGTACACACACACACACACACAGAGACACTGGTGGGGTGGGGTAGGAGAACACATCATGCACAGACTGTACGTATACACACACACACACACACACACACACACACACACACACACACACACACACACACACGGGGGGGGGGATTTAAATGGCTCACACTGCTCACTCCTGTACCTCTTAGCTTTGGTTGGTAGGGTTAAAACCTGTCATGCACTGAGACAGAGTAAGGTGCGTCCTGGAGACAGTGGTTCTCATTTGCGATAACAAACCAGGCCTCCATGTCAACATGGTCTCACAGCAAACTGCCAGGACTTGAACAGACTCCAGTGAAAGCAATCTGGGAGGTGACATGCTACCCCACACCAGCTCTCTCGCCATCAGGAAGAACATCTATTTTAAGGAATGCTTTTCTTGAAAACACAAACAGAAGGCATCAAGAGGTAGATGGAGAAAGGAACAACTGTGTCGGCAGACTAGAGCAGCCTGCTGTTGCAGTCTGGATATGGTCCAGGGACATAACTAGGCCAGTATGCGCTGGGCCTTCATGGGCTCAAATGAGGTCCCAGCTGCTCTGAGTTATCAGCTTTGAGACCAGGGAAAGGATATCCCTGATGCCCTCTATGCTCCGGTGGCTGGAGGTGACCAGGGAGCACTCACTTGCTCTTTCCTCAAATACTGAGTGCATTCTGGGTGCAGGGTCAGCAGAGGGACACGGGAACAATCCATACAATGTAAGCAGTTGATACTCAGAATTTAATATACAGTCAACTGGAGGGGTGTGGATGCCGGGTGGACTCTGGGGACCTTATGGAACAACAGCTCTTCTAAGCTCAAACATCTCCTCATCCCTCTCAGACAGAGGCTACCACATCTCTCATCACCTCAGATTAGACAACCCACATGTCCGGTGCCACTCTGTGTACAGACTCATACAACCCACAGCTTCTTTGTAACATAGCAGTCCTCAACCTTCCTAAGGCTGTGACCCTTTTTAATACAGCTCCTCACATTGTGGTGACCCCCAACCATAATGTTATTTTCCTTACTACTTCCCAACTGTAAATCTTTGCTACTGTTATGAATTGTAATGCAAATCCTTTTTCTGGTGGTTTTAAGTGACTCCTGTCAAAGGGTCAGGCAACCTCAAAGTGGTCATAACCCATAAGAACCATTGAGAATACTTTGTTCTGCCAGTCAAGGCCAGAATGACTGTAGAGGGGACAAGTCTTTGAACATTTCCTGGACTGTTGTCTGTGGACTAGTGCTGCCCTACATCACTTAACAACACACTTCCCTCCCCCATGACATTCCCATAACACAACCTCATCTGGACCATGCCTCACTGAGACTCTCCACTGTGGGGATTGATTCTAGGTTGTATCAAGTTGACCGTCAGATCTATTCAGCATGGCCTCAAAGGCTTGCTTATGTGAGAGGAGGCAGTGAGGACATAAAACACAAGATGGCAATCAGGGACAGCATGCTGGGAAGGTGGGCTGGTGTTGAGAGCAGCCGAGGAAAGTGTAAGGAAGGGAAGGCTTGGTAGGCACTGCCTTGGGCTGCAGCAGGTTGAGGTGGGTGATTAAATCTGGAGCCTGTGTCCCCACGCATGAGTAATCCTCTAAGAGATGCTCCCAACTTCGCTCTGGCATCCACAGTACAGAAGACGAGAGGTAGAAGAAGCCCATGCCATAGGAAAGTATGGTAGCATCTCTTTCCCCATTGCCCAATGGCTAGAGGACACCAAGACTTGACGGTCCTTACACCCCTGTCCCTGTCTGTGAAGACAAGCCTTTTATCAGGCAAGGCCAAGGAACACTAACTATAATCTGTCATACTGTTCATAACTGTAATGCATTACTGTGCAGAAGGACCCTGTCCCCTTCTGGAGGAAGATCTGGTTTCACAGTTAACCGGAGCATCTGCTTCACAACTACCTAGCGGCATGTGGTTCCTGGGGGCAGAGGCACTCTCTATAAAGCTATTTTTTCCCTTGAGAAACGCAGTGCAGAAAAGCTTGAGGCACTAGTGTCCCTCCACGCTTACATCCTTGTAACTTACAGTAACTCCTTGGAAAGCAAGATCAGACTGTTGACCGTCCCAACAAAGCAAAACAAACAAAACCCAAACCAAAAAAAACCCTTCACAACCCACAGAAAACAAGATGAAATTCTCATAAGATCTACCTGTTACAAAGCCACTCACCTGACTCTGGCCTTCACGGCTAAATGACAACGTGTTGCTGGGTTCGTTCACACGGTGACTGACTAATTAGTGACTTAGAGTTTTGAGGTACGTTTTGCCTTTGTTTTGGGATGATTTTCTCAGGGTTCCGGTCTAAATCCTCTTGGGAAGTTTTAAAGTACAATTTTTTTTTTTGGTAGCCAATTTAAATATTGGATATGTAAAAGGGGGAAAGGAGAATTCTGGGTCTTGTCTCTTGGCTAGACTAGAATAACTGTGGGTAATTAAGTCAGACGGTGAGCATAAACCACGCAGGTCAGGAAGCAGCATGAACTAAGGGGGAAGTGAACAAAGCGTAGGACTGGCTTGGTATCATTCACTATTTTGCTTCATTACCTCGATTGATGCTAAAAGCCCTTCCTCACAGGTCAAAGCATGAGATGCCAATGGCCCGTCTTGCTTTCCAGCTGGCCAATAGTTTGTGCATATGGAGAACTGCGAACCAGAAACCGTGTACGGCCTGGTAGCGTGAGTGAGTGCAGGGTGTTCATTCATCCTTGGGTATTTCATGACTGAGGATGCAAAGTTAGAATCACGGAGGTTTATGCAAGGACACCAATTCACTTTTCCTCAGGGCTCTATGAAACGAGCTTTGTAACATGAGCTTTGGCATCCTAGGTAGATCCTTCTAGGTCTCTTTTCTCCACTGGTCATGTTTTGGCTGCAATCTCATCTCTGGCCGGTGGACTCCATCAGTTCGCAAGGGAGAGAGTCCAGCTGAGCTCCGGGGAGAGCCTCAAGACTGCAAGGAATGCGAGCTCCCTTGTAGCTCACTCACAGGGGCCAGCACTGTCCTAAGAAGGGTAAGAAGCCTTCTGTGGGCTACAGAGCAGGAGGGCAGCGGGAGGACATTAACCCAGTTAGCTAGGCATTGACAGTTCATTGTCTTGAGGAATACTATTGTCTTCAGGTAACCCTCTCCTGAGGTAACCCCTTCTCAGGTAACCCCCTCCTCAGGTAACCCCCTCCTCAGGTAACTCCTTCCTGAGGTAACCCCCTCCTGAGGTAACCCTTTCCTCAGGTAACCCCCCTCCTCAGGTAACCCCTTCCTGAGGTAACCCCTTCCTGAGGTGAGCCCCTCCTGAGGTAACCCCTTCCTCAGGTAACCCCCCCTCCTCAGGTAACCCCTCCTGAGGTAACCCCCTCCTGAGGTAACCCCTTCCTGAGGTGAGCCCTTCCTCAGATAACCCTAGTTGACCATGCTGTATCACCTACTCCACAGCCTCTTGACAGAACAGTGCCAGGGCTGTGAATTCCAAGTGAACACAATCTGAAGCAGATTCATTATGAGCATTCTCCTGGGTCTGTCCTCTCCTGACTTGCATGTATGAGATGAGGAGGCTATAAAGCTTGAAAAAGGGAACGAACTAAGTCATTTTAAATTATCTTTCTTACCCCTCCCTTTGCCCACAGTTCTTTGAACTGGAACATGCATATCCCGGGGACATACACAAATTTCCTGGGGCACCTGGCTAAGGACACAAACCAAACCATCTAGATTCTCCCATGGGTCAGGTTCCTTATTACCAATGTGCCCCAGGACAGCATCTGCTTTCTGGAGCCTCATTTCTCGGGCTTTCTGAAGAAGGGTCCCTTCTTATCCCCGATTCTTACCATAGTCCATTCCACCTACAAGAGAAACTGAAGGGCCAACTGGAAAATATATGGCTCTTGGGAGGGAACTGAAGCTGAGAAGTAAAGAAAACACACCCTGTTTTACTGAGGTGACAACCTCATGGAACAATAATAATTTTGCATCCATCTGATTTTTCTTTGTATTTGCTTTAAAGGATGGAGTCAGGAATCTTTTGCAGGAAAATAAGCTCAACATAGTCAATTAGCTTAACATAAAGAATGACTTTGCTGACTCAATTCATGGTAGATATTTTCCTCCATTTGAACGGTGTCTGCAATCATGGGACTAAACTACCCCGCATCCTGGGTACTTTCTGAAATAGGTTTGAAATACACAAGCATCATTCAACATGGAGTTAGACAGCTTTTGCAACTACTGGACTAAATTACTGAACTACTGACAAGTTACAAGTGTCAACTTTAAAAATGTGTAAAAAGTGACCTTTCAAATTCTTTATGAGGTCTGCTAAGCAGAAACACTGTTTAAAAAGCACAAAAATCCATCATCAAGTCAGGCCATTAATGAGGTAATTAAAAAGTTTCCCTCAAAACTCAACGAAGGTTTAGAACTTCTTCCTCATAGGTCAGGAAAGAAACATGAGAAAGAGAGATTTCCCCTCTTCACACGCAGTGTGAGTGAAAGGACTAGGAGAATTCTCAAGGCTTTGGGGAATATTAGTTCATTTGTATCTTGAGAGGAAACCACTTCAACTAAGGACCTCCACGGATCTAGAGACAGTTTGGGGCTGTAGCAGATGTCACTTCAGGCAGAGTAAAGACCCCTTGTTGCTCTCTAGACTCTCCTGGGGCCCGTGGCCACCTTCCAATCTTTCTCGAACAGCACTGTATCTGTAGGACGCCCGGCATTACACTGCAGTCACTGTGCTATTCTATGCTCATAGCACACGCCTCAGCTTAGACATCAGCTCTCTGACAGACAGAGGCTGAGGTCAGCAGGTTTCAAAAACTTCTCATTTGCTTTTAATTATCTGGGGCCAGAGTTGGCAAGTACCAGGGAAACTGCAGGAGTGAGAGGTTTACCAATGGATCGTGAACAGTATGAAGCAGCAGTACTCAACTCGTGGGTCATGACCCCTTGGGGGTGGAGGTCACATATCAGATATCCTGCATATCATATATTTATATTACATTAGCAAAATTACAGTTATGAAGTAGCAATGAGATAACTTATGGCTGGTGCTCCCCATAACACGAGAGAGTGTATTAAAGGGTTACAGCTGTAGGAAGGTTGAGAAACACTGGTATGAAGGCTCAATTTCCCCGCTTCTATTCCCTTCCAACCTCTGTTATTCTCCCAAACAAGAAATAGGTGGATCCGTTTCTACATGCGGCTATAAATAACTACGGGCAGGAATGTGGAGGAGACAAGGGCGGGGTGTGATTTTGGTTGCCGATTTGGAGGCCTATCCTGCTGGCCCAATAGGGTTGAGGTATTTATAGGCATAGGACTCACAGGTGCACAGACAAAGCCCAGGGATTTTGCTTGTTGTGGCCAAGGGATATCTGCCTGGCTAAGGAACCAAAACGACAAATCCTGTTTTAAAATAGACTCAGAGGATGTGATCCTTAAGAGAGAACTCCAGTCGTTAAACTCACACACATTTTAGGAGTCATGTCTCCAGCTGCCTCTCTGGAGTAGCTGCCCGCCCTATTAATTCTTACGGTGGTGGAGAGCTCACTTCCTCTGGGGTGCAGAGGTTGGACTTCAGACATCAAAGCCCTATATCTACTGGGACCAGATGCATAAGCAGAGGCAAGTTTCCTAGCTGCTATACCGAAGGTCAATGCCATCCATAAAGCAAGGATAAAAATGGCGGTACTGTGCACAGTACTTGCTATTAAATGGGACAACTAGGTTCAGTGACTGCTATTCTAATAGGGACTTCTGTAGGTGACACCATTAGCATTTTGGCTGAGTGTCTTCTGTAGGAAAGGGGGTGGTGACTGTCTGTGTTTTGTAGATGTTTGCAAGCATCTGCTTCTACTAGATACCATACCCGCTCATCTGTTAGGTCAATTAGAAGTCTCCAGACGCTGTTAAATGTTCCTTCAGTAGATGGGGGCGCTGTACGATCTCGGGAAGGAATCCATTACATTTTGGGGCAATTCCATGTGAAACTCCTGGTGGTCATTATGATTCCATTTTTCTGTAATCCCAAGCCCTTCTTGGAGCACCAAGGAAAAAGGAAGAGGAATACAAGTTTCCATACTCGAAGGTGGCAAGGCTCACACTTGAACTCTGTAACTCCAGAGTCATTTGTTTTTTAGTTTGTACCAGGAAACAGACTTATTTGAAGTCTGCTTATTTGAAGAACAGCCTATCTTCATCTTCCAGATGATCTCCCTCTGTGCCCAAGAATACGTAAACAAGCAGCACCAAAGCTCCCAGGGTAAAATACAGGGTGAGACAGATCACCAATGGCTGCCAGGAATCCAGAGAGACTGCTATCAAAGGTGAGCTCCCTGCCTGACTGAGGTGTTTCAAATCAAGAGCTAAAGCCGTTCTTGAAACAAGGAGCCTGTATCTGTGTCAGCTCTAGTCAGAAGCACACAAGTGGTATTGCCATCAAAGCCAGGAAGGACCAAGAACAAGGGTAAGGGGATTGGGGCACGCTTGAAGTAAAAGGCTCACAGGGAAAGGACGTCCCTGTCAGGTTTCAATGATCAAGCTACCAAGGACAACTAGAATGAGTGTGCTAAGCACTAAGCTTGTTATGTCCCAAAATACAGGACGGACCTGGAGGGAAAAAGCTCAATTACTCCCACCTGAATTATTTCTTAAGAATTGCGGTTGACTACCAGACAAGTACTTGTGACTGCAGTAAGTGTATGTGCAGTCGGCTGTTTGGAATGGCCACCAGGAGGAGGTCACCAAAGCCTCCAATGGGGGTGTCCAACGTAACAGGAATCTCCTAATTAAACTTTGCAACCTATGCTGCTTAGCCCTGAACCTCACCTCTGTTGCACTGGGTGTCTTGTACTGATGGCTCAAAGCAAGGAAAAAGGAAGTAAACACTGCCCACTAGAAATAGAAAGTCTAGGCACACAGGCACCGTAATGGGTACAGGGAAAGAACTCTTAAGGTACTGGTTCTCAACCACTCTAATGCTGTGACCCTTTAATACAGTTCCTCACGATGTGGTGACCCAACCATAAAATTATTTTTGTTGCTGCTTCGTAACTGTAGTTTTGCTGCTGTTATGAATCATAATGTAAGAGTCTGTGTTTGCGGATGGTCTTAGGTTATTTCTGGGAAAGGGTCATTCAACCAACACCAAAAGGTTGACACCCACAGATTGAGAACTACTGCTTTCTGAGCTTGGGGTGCTGGTCCCAGCTGAGGAATGAACTAGTTTGTTAATCATTAGCTCTGGGCCTTCTCATGACCAAGTTTCTCATCTAGAAAAATGGGACCGAAGACCTTTCGTACAACCGTGTCCCGAAAGCTCAGGCGAGTTCACACTGAATGCTATGAAGCTATGCGGTGAATGTTTTAAACTAACTGTTGGGAACTAGGATGAGCAGCGAGTTCCTGCCAGGGCTGGCCAACTGGAAAGCACAGCGCTATTTTCAGCAATCCTGTGGGTGAGTTCGTCTGGTCCCCTGTCAGAGACCTCCTCGTGTACTGAGAGGAGAGTTCGGCATGTTCAGTTTGAGAAACCCTACTCTATTCTGTGGGGGGAAAACAATAAAATGTTTCTTTTTTTCTTAAATTATGGAACAAGATGTTATAAAGCTAATTATCCCTTGTAAAGTAAATAAATGACGTGATGCCACGTAAGGAAAGAAAGGACCAAGATGAAAGATTACAGAACTGGGTCTAAATTTAGGATAGCGTGCACTCTCTTGGGATTTCAGAATGGCCTTTTGAATTTTTTCTTTAGAAGATAATGTGGGGGTTAGGGTGGAGCTGGGGAAACGGCTCAATGGATAAAGCACTTATGGTACAAAAGTGGGGACCAGAGTGAGCCTGGATGTCCAGAACCTACATCAATATGGGGCATGGATGACAGCCACCTGAAATCCCAGGTCTGAGCCAGCAGACGGCAGATCCCCTGAGCAAGCTGGCAGGGGACTTCTGGATTAGAAGCAGAGACTCTTCCTCAATCAACAGAGAGCAAGAGGAAAGAACTGAGGCCGAGTTTGCCCATATGCATGTGTGCATCTTCCCATGTGTGCCCGACATGGGCAAACCCATAAATCCATGCACTCTGTGCTCACACACTTGCAAATAAATGAATGGGAGGAGGCTACCGACGGCATATGTGCGAGTGAGAACATTCTAGAAAATACCAACGGCATCAGTTTCCCATGTCACACAAGACTTCCCTGCTGATACTGTGTAAAAGCTTCAATTCCACAGTGGGTGGTGGTGGTGGTGGTGGTGTAGCATTTTTTTTTTTCTGAAAAAAAAAACTTAACAGGACACTAGCACATATGTGACTATTTTCTAAGAGCAGTTATTGGACTCACAGCCGATCATACAGCATGCAAGCACACATTGAGACTAAATTAAAAATGTGAGCTTCATTTTTAATTTTATCTGAGAAAAATGGAAAACAGCTAACCTTCGATGCTTACATTGGTATGGGAAGCAGAAAGCCTTGTCTGTATTCTCTATTCTCCCAAAGTGCCGGGGATAGGAGATAGTTACCTATTTACAAAATAACACTCATCTTCGCTTCTGGCTTGTATCTCTAATTTTCCCCCCATGTGTGGCTAAGTTGATCTGCCCACCTGAGGAAAACAAACGAAGGCCTTTCAAAGCCATGGGGCTGAGGGTGGGGGTGTGGGTTAGCCTCAGAGTCAAGTTGTCCTGTGGACGCTAACCTCCACCCCCGACATCTGATGTGTTTCCTATACCACAGGGCGTGCTGTGAGAGGGCATGCGGAAGAAGGCGCTGAAGTGCGTTATGTGTATCTTACGGATGTAATTACATGCAGGCCATCTGCATCTCACTGCGGGAAGAATCCTCTTTTCCACTTAAAATAGATTTATTTTGGTGAGGATGGGTGTTTTGCCTGCAGGTATATCCATCTCTCCACCACGTGCATACCCGATGCCCATGGAGGCCAGAAGAGAGAACAGACCCTTTCGATGTTAGTTACAGACAGTGTGACCTGCCTTGTGGGT
Organism: Rattus rattus; assembly: GCF_011064425.1. Classification (NCBI taxonomy): domain Eukaryota; kingdom Metazoa; phylum Chordata; class Mammalia; order Rodentia; family Muridae; genus Rattus; species Rattus rattus. The sequence continues at coordinate 66,149,745 of NC_046168.1, forward strand.
GCTGGGAACTGAACCTGGGTGCTCTGGAAGACGGTCTGGCTCTCTTCACCGCGGAGCCATCTCTCCAGCCTCCTCTTTTCCCGTCTTGAAATTAATGTAAAGGGCCGGGGAAAGGCTCGATCACTAAGCACTTGCTGTGTGAGCATAAGGAGCTGAGTTTGGATCCCCAGCACCCATAAAATAGTGGGCACGGCAGGGTGCACCTGTCACCCCAGTACTGTAGGGAGCAGTGAGCTAGTGTAGCTGACCAGTGAGTACCAGGTTCAGTGAGACCCTGTCTCAAAAAAGAAGGTGGACAACCACTGAAGGAAATCTATGGCTTTGACCTTTGACCTCCTCATGTATGTCCTGCACATAAGCATGTCATGCACATAAGGCACATGACAGCATCACAGCAAAAATTTTAATGAAGTAGAAATGTTGATACCATGCTAATAAAAGCCAAGCAAAGTCAAACTGTGTTCAGATACAGGTGTTTTCAACCTTTCTCTGTCTGTCTCACACACATGCATGCACACACACATGGACACAGCTGTATGCATTCTTTACGTCCAGACACTCAGGTAATTCGACTGAAGGTAACATTTACAGGGCAATGGTCATCATTGTGATTGCCCAGGAATCCTCAGTCGTGTGTCCAAATGCTGTTAGCAACAGTCCGGGCAACATAACCATTTGTTTATTTATTTTCCCCGGAGGAAATATGCAATCCTGCAATTTGAGATGTCAGGGGGATGAAAATGCAGAGAGACACTGTCATATAAAAGGTAACTTAGAACTTTGGTCTATATCCAAGGTGAAATGGTATCCCACGAAACATTTAATTTGCCATCGTGTGCTACAGGGAAGGGGTCAGACAGAACAATGCTTGCACACTTAGGGTACTGTGCTAAAAGGAGCCATCAAGCTCACCCGATCCATAAATGTCTTATTTAAGGATATATAGGAGTGAACTATAATCTACAAAGCCACATTATAAACATCTAGAATATACTGTCGCGTTATTGAAGTATCGGTGTGCAGCTCGCCCTACAATGAGTGGGGACAATTATATAGATCCAGGGTTCAACTTCAAGTTTATCTTGTCCTTCTTTACTTCCCTGCAGACTAATAGATGATCACGGTCCCTGAAGAAGTTGGACACCAAGTCTCCCTGGACTGTACCAATGTCCCACGTTACAACTAAGAGAAACTTAGGTCCTCTTAACTCATACAAAGGAATCTTAACAACTTTCCTCTTTCTAAGCAGTATTTTCATGGCCTACACTAGGATGTATGACTTTCATGAAGACAGATCAAGCAAGTGTCCAACATCATGGCACATAGCTTTTCTGTGTTGTTGTTCTGTTTCCTGAGACAGGGTGTCTCTGTGTATCTATGGATGTCCTGAAACTTGCTCCGTAGACCACACTGGCTTCAAACTCACAGAGATCCACCTGCCTCTGCCTCCCAAATGTTGGGATTAAAGGCGTGTTCCCCACCAACTGGAGACACGTTTAACAGGTTGCTGCGGACACAGACTGCCTTGAGCTTGCTTACACCCTGTTATTTATTCTGGTGATTCTAACCAGGCCCGTTAACATGGAATCATCACCCTTTTTAATTTCCTCCCTTCAAGAATTTGAACCTGCGTTTCACTGAAGAAAGGGACTGCAGGAGAGTAGACAATGGCGTCTTCAGAGACACAGCAAGAATAGTAACTAAACTCAGTCAGGGAAGCGGACTTCAGGGGGCTCTTGGGGAAGCTTTCTGAGGGGGCTTTCAGGGACTGTAGGGAAAAAAAAACCAATCACAGCATTGGAAGGGAAGTGGCTGAATCTGGTAAGCACCCCACTCCCTCCATAAAGCTATTGCAGAGAGAGCAGTCTTCATTAGGGCTCAGACACTTACTGAAGGGGTTAGCTGCTGGTTCCAAGGATCCTCAACACACTCGTGTGTGTGTGTGTGTGTGTGTGTGTGTGTGTGTTGTTGTTGTTGTTGTTGTTGTTGCAAGAAACACAGTCTCTCTGGCTGATTGTGCTTAGCAATTATTCCATCCTTGTGGGCACAATGGGCTCCTGTAGGCCCCAACTGGGATACTTTGGCTTTTCTTCTGTAAAACCACAGCACAACTGTGAAAAATGGGAAGCTAGGTAACGGCCTGCAAAGATTCGGGTCCTAACGTAAACCCAGGAAGGCAGCGTTTGCAGGTATGATTGAATTAAGGATGCTACTTTGAGGGCAGTGCGATGGTTCACAGGGTTAGGACACTTGCTGTCAAGATACCTCACCATGCAAAAATTAAGAACAAAAAACAAAAAACAAAAACAAAACCCTGAAAATTTTCTTACCTATCAGTTGATCCCTTCTCAAAATTAATTCCCCATTTCCTTTTAAATTTATGTGCCCCAAGGACTCAGTTACAGCTGTAGGTGCTTGTACACGTTTTAATGTATTATTTGTTCAACCGTCTTTCTTCACTATTTGTAGATAAGCCAGAAACACAATGCTACACTACCCTCATAAGATAATGAACTCATTTTAAATTGCACCTGCTGATACTACACGGTCAATGAGATGCTGTCAATACTGAAGTGTTACAACTTCATTTGATTGTTTACTTGAAGCTCACAGCAGTTTTATCACAACTAACTATGAAAACATGGAAATAGCCAAGATGTCCTCCAGTAGGTAATGGCTACGTCAACTGAGGGACGTCCAGAAGGATCAGAACATAACTGTCACGGTGGGTAACCTGTGAACCAGGTTGGATGAATGACAGCAGTGGCTCTCAACCCTCCTAACGCTGTGACCCTTTAACTCAGTTCCTCCTGTTGTGGTGACTCCAGGCCATGAAGTTATTTTTGTTGCTATTTATAGCTGCAGTTTTGCCACAGGTCAAGAACTGCTAGCTAAGGGGTGAGCCTGTCTGTGACGATATTTCCACAAACGAGCAGATCAAGGGGGCTCTGAGCAATGAACGGATCAATCCCTTGGAAATCTGTAATACTAACAGCATTAGGAAGTAGTGAGAAGTACTAGAAAGGAAATGCCCAGGGAGGTGTCCTTGGGGGGCTTTTAAGTTGTGGCCCTGGCAACTTCATGAGTGTCACTTCCTGTCTAAGAAGAAAGGAACTACTGCCACCACACATTGCTGGTGCCCTTGGGATGTTCTGCCCAAATATGAGACCAGGTGGCCAGGGACTGAACCATTTGAAACCACCAGGCAAAATAAAATCTCTCTCTTTGAGTTCTGTTAGGTAGTTGGTCACCGCAATAAAAAGTTAAGTAATTCATCCGGGCTACAAGATTTTACAGTGACTGATTTCTCCTTGTCCCATCACACAGGCTGACAACACTCCTGACAACAACTGTGGACTTGGATGATAATGAGTCCTTGTATTAATGCATCTTCATCAGTTGTCACACGTGTACCATACCAGGGGAGACAATGCACACGTGTGGAGGTGGAACGAACACGTGACATTTCTCTACCTTTGTTCCACCCAGAGAACCCTAATAATACTCTCGCCTCTCAACTCTAATAAAAATAAGTGTATTTGTCATCCAAATGCATTTGTGGGGACTGTTGTTACAATAGTTTAATTTTATGTGTGTGCACACTGGCGATCATTAATTAAATCAGAACACAAGGTCAGGGGAGGTGGCCTAGGTTAAAGGACTTGTTGTACAGGCAGCATGCCTGAGGCTCTGAGTTTAGAGTCTCAAAATCTATGCAAATGCCAGGTGGGTGTGGTGGCCTGCCTGCAATTCTGCTTAGAAGGCAAGAGGAGGGCTGTCCAGAGCAAGCTGGCTCATTAGAATAGCTATAATGTCAAGCCCGTGCTTCAGTGAGTAAGACAGGCAGAAAAAGAGGAAGACTTTCAGCTCAACCTTGGGCCTCCACAGGATAACAAATGTATTTACACCTGCTCCAACACGCAACCCACACATTTTTAGGAATGCTTGAGTGTATGCGCGTGCGTGCGCGCGCGCCCACACACACACACACATGCCAGGGACAAACACATGAAAGAAAAAATAATCGGAACGAAAATATTAAGAAGCAAAAAAAAAATCACTTCCTATCTACCGCCTCAAAACCTAAAAGGAAAACAGAACTAAAACTAACCAGACAAAGTGCACATTCCAAAATCCAAACAACAACAGAGCCCAGTAGGGTCTGGAGTATCCGCCAAGTGTGAAACGCTGAGATTAGCCCAGAAAAGCAAGTCCCCGTGGTACAGAAACCGTATCTCCACAGCTGCTAGCTGCTGAAACCACACTGGTGCCTGCCCATTTCAGAACTGCTACACTTTTATTTAGCCACTTCCTCAGAATGCCTAAGCTGCACGAACAGCTGCTTGGTTAAAAAAAAAAAGGAGCGGATTTGGAGGCTTCGAGTGGAAGCATTTCCTTCCCACCCCAGAGGTGACTTTCTGCAGAACAACACGAAGATTTAGTTAGGAAATTAGTAAACACCAAATAGACGCAGCCCATGGGGGGTTACGGGGACCTTTTTCCGTTTATCTCGGCTATCTAAACCAAGTAGGGGAATAGTTGCCAGAAGGTGGTGGGAAGGGGAATCCTTCAGTTTATTTTAGGAACAAAGGAAGCAGACAGCGCAGAGCACATTTCTGAGAGACTGACTCACCCTGCGTGAGAGGTCCCCTACCTGCCACCGTTAAGGGCAGAGCAAAATGGGGGGGTCTGTGATACTGAAGACAAACTTCCTGACGTTAAAATTTCCTCACTCAGAAATCGGGACACGCTGGAAAACAAGCATCGAATATACGAGAAAGGTACTTCGCAAAGACTAGGTGATACGAATCATCGTTGAATGTGACCGAGCTCGTGGATGGTCGACTCTCACAGCAGGAACTGGGGTGTCACCGGGCCAGGTGGTGAAAATTACCCCACCTCTTAACAACAGGGACGTGGAAGAATGATGGCTGCGCTTGTACACGGGGACATCGTCTTACTGTTAAAAGGGGAAATTCATTACTTCCCATCTAAAAGACCTGTATCCTTACAGCACAAAGACAGCTAGGATGGTACATTAATTACACACCAGCACTGAACTGGCCGGGAAAAGAAATCATTTCTAACGTTATCTTCATGGAATAATTGTACTAGACACTATGACCCTCCAGTTAGGAAACAATGCAGAGACTTGGGAGGCTGGGCAGGTGGCCCCGTGGATAAAATGTTTGCTGCACAAACATTAGGACCTGGGTTTGGATACCCGGTGGTCCAGCCATGCACATAAAAACAGCATCATACATGTAACTCCAGAGCTGGGCTGGTGGTGTATGTCAAGACAGGCAGATGGATCTCCAGGGTTCACGGACTAGCCAGCCTACAGCAATGGTAAGCTCCAGGTTCGATGAAGAAGCTTATGCATGCATGCATGCATGCACACACACACACACACACACACACACACACACACACCATGTTACTAATATTCCCAAAGTGAAAAAAATATCAATCCATTTACTGTACATGCATGGTAGTCATCGATCAAATTTGCCCAATTAACAGTCTTTTTCCTTGTATTGTTGCATGTTTCTCTGAACTATTAATCTCGTTTCTTGGTCCTTAAGCAATTTAATATTATCAATGAAAACCCAGAAAATGACTTTGAAGGAAAATATTACTTTAGGTCCATCCTATATCAAAGGCACTTTGAGCTCCCAGTAAGCCAGTCATAAAAAGAAACAAAAAACTAACAGTTGACAGTGTGTGTGTGTGTGTGTGTGTGTGTGTGTGTGTGTGTGTGTGTGTGTGGGCGCGCGCGCGCACGCCACCCCCAGGGAGAGGGATCTCTCCAGACATCTGAACAGCAAAGTGAAATGGGAAGCCATGGGCCAGTGTTGACAACAGGAGACTAAAGGTTGGGTTGGCTTGTCTGAGGAGGAGGAGCTTTAAGTCATCTGGATTCTGGAGCAAACATTCGGTTGAATTTTTGTGTGCTTTTATGTTGAAGCCCATTGACGCTTGTGAACTTGATGCTCAAATCTCTATTCTTTAAGGGTGTGAATGGGGCACCTCTTGTGGACGCCTTGGGTGTGGCTCGTTTGTTCGCTCGGCTTTTCCCACCTGAGGGTTACGGCTAACTAGTGGCCACATCACTCCCTCATGTAGCCTCTCACACTGGTCATGCCCTGACAAGGGAAGACGACTGGTTTGCTGTTTGTTGTTTTAGAGACAGGATCTCATGGTGTAGCCCAGGATATTCTCCTGTTTTAGCCTCTGGGGTCCTGTGACTACAGGTGTGTACCACTCTACCAGGCACGATGGCTTCTTTCTCAGCGAGCAAAAATGTTCAAAAGGGTGTGATTGGCAGGACAGAGAAAGGGGATGGGAAAACCAACTATGTTTTTACCTTGACCACTACTAACAATTATTGGCAAATGTTTACCATATCCACGGTTTTGGTGAATGTTTATCATATTCACAGGGGACCTCCCATTTCTTTATTACTTACTAACAATTATCAGTGGCTAATCTCTTTTTGCTTAGTTTCATCCCATTGTTCTTCAGTATTAAAATCTGAGATCAGTTGTATTTTTTTTTATTAAATATGAAATGTAAGACCGGTTGACATTTTCCTTCTCAGGCAAATGTGCTAGCCTAAGCATTGGATATGTCAGTAAATGATGTTCTGGGGGAATCAGCCACCCTCTGTCATGATTAGAACATAGGAAACAGCCAGTGGACATGTGGTTAGACAATTGTGGGTTCTGAGGCTGCATCTATGGCGGTGAGGGATTAGTATACCTCAAGCTAGTAGACTTTAATATACAAATTCTGCCCACCAACTTCCACTCCTCTCTCATTCTCACCCTTTCCAGCCTCCTTGCCGTCAGGCAGGCCACATCACTTACTGTGGCTAGTGGATGAGAGGTAGGCACCAAGTATCGGCTCAAATCTCAGCTTGGAGATCCTAGGTCCCTGCTGTGGTCCCAGAACCAATGTGACCTGTGCTGGAATTTCTTAAGTGATAAAACACCTCATCCATTAAGCCGCTTAGATTTAGGGTACCCTAGCACACCTTGGTCCTCACAGTGGCTTTCTCATTGGACATCTCTGGGGCTAGGGAGAGCATGCTGCTCTCCTAGAGGACCTGAGTCCAGCTTCCATCACCCATGTTGGATGGCTCATAACTGACTCTAACTCTAGCTCTGGGGTTTGGGGGGCAGGGGTTTGATAACCCTTTTCTGGCCTGTGGGGGCACACATATATACAAATCCACAAAGACACACAGATACAGAGATAGATACACACACATACACACACAAATATACACAAAATAAAACAAAACAACTGCATGCCACCTTCGCGAGCAAATGACACAGAACAGAAATTGGCCACCTGCACGAACATCTGCATGCTATCAAAGAGAACCCCGGCCATTGCATTCTTCCACAGCCCATTTGCTTCAAGTCCCATTTGGGAGAAGATAATTTCCCCCTAAACTGCTGAAAGCACAGTAGGAGTTCCTTTCTGAGTTGTCCTTTCTCTAGCATTTTACCCTGTATGGATGCTATTTTCAAGTGCGACAAGATGAACGATGGTTTCGGATGCTCGCCCAGCTCCCGTTGGCTACTGCTGCGTCTATACACCGGAGCGACTGCCAAGACACGGTATTAGAACTATTTCCTGTTTGCCAGAGGCAGGATTTCATCACTGGTGGCAGTGCGTGGTGCACAGGCTCCGAAGCGTCATCTGCGTTGTTAATTCCCGTTAGTGACGTCAGGTGGAACAATGGTTACCCATCTATTTATACTGTCCTGTCAGACAGTGAACGTGGATCTGCTTTCACAATAAATACTTCATGCTAATAAGATCAGCAAAAAAAAAAAAAAAAAAAAAGTTGCGTGTTTTGCTCCCTTATTAAACTTTCTGATTCCTAAACCCTAAGATACATGGTTGGGATAATAGTCAATTCCTTCATCTGCTCGTTCTTTCGCTTACGTAAACAAATCGTACATTTAATAACACCTGTGTTGTGCCAAGCATGCACAGGCTCTGAATATACAGAGTTTAATGGCAATTCGCAGGCTGATAAAAAAAATGGACTACATGTCTCCTTGGATAGTCAGTAGTTGTGGGCTTAACAGTAAAAGTAGATGGATTTTTAACTACATTACTTGATCCGATATTGGGAGCTTAGTGGATAAGGAATAAAATTCCTGAAGGCTAAGGCACTTAATTTTACTATGGAGAGAGTGAGTATTAATCTTACACCAAGCCAGTAGTACAAGAAAGTTAACTGGAAGCGTAATTTGACAATGCCAACAGTTGTGTAAAGTACAAACAAGAAGGTATCGTTTCACACTCTAGTACCCTATGCAGACTCTACAGGGCACGTTCTCTTCTCCAGGACACTGAAGGCACTCAAGTAAATACTTGGTGGTGATGAGGTGCCAAGTGGAGGCTTCCTTCCCCTCACTGCTGAAGCATTTCTTGCTTCTCTTGCTGGGCCTGGCAGCAGCTACGATAGCTGGAGGAATGGGCCCCTGAGCATGTGTGGGGATTCATTTTACACCTCAAGAGGCACACTAGCCACAGGCCGTGTGCAGGACTGTGGCTTATAGCCACATTCTCAAAGTACAAAGTAACAGTCCTGAGGCCAGGGATGGCGGTACAAACCTGTAGTTCCAGCCACTTGGGAGGATGAGGCTGGAACGTGGTGAATTGGGAACCAGCTTGGGAGCATTACAAAGTAACAATCTGACCTAGTCCCACCTTCAATTACAACAGACACATTTTGGGGGCAGGGGAGTTGGTCCAGTGTGTAGACACCTGCTGCTAAGCCTCATGAAAGTGGGTTGGATCCCTGGGTCTGACCTGGTAGCAGGTGAACTGACTCCTCCAACTGCCACACGCACACAATGACAAGGTGTCAATGCAGCACATCTTCCCAGTATTAAAAGCAAAGCAAAGCAAACCACTTCTGCTATTCAGACACATCCAGTAGCTATCCATCATAAGGGTTTTGGAAACAGTATCAAGGAATCCCGGACTTTCACTGGGCAAATAGCAAATTGAAGTTGGCAGTTGTCAACACATTACAGGATATAGTCAATTCCTTCACTTTTACGTCTTTGCATGCAACAAAATTCTGTCTGAAAATACTACAAAATTCCATTTAGATTCTCAATTGTTTCTTGGCCAGCCTTTCCAGAAGCAGACACTTGTTTCCACAGATTATTCCTGTATCTGACAGCAGGTTTCTTCAACTAGGGGACCACCCACAGGACTAGCATTTCTATTTGACATAAAACCACAACAATAAAATAATGATAAAATAGTAATAATTATGAAATTAATGACAACAATGATAATGTAATAATAATGATAATAATAATGATGATGGTGATAATAATAATAATAATAATAATAATAATAATAATAATAATAAACTGTGTGGGCTCCCAGCAGCCTTTCTCTTCACTGGTTTGTGGCTCTATTTTTGTTCTTACAGGTTCAGGCTACCTGGACTCATATCATTCTGCACAATGAGCCTTGAACTAGATAATGTGAGCCTTCTTTACAGCCTAATATTGCATTTCCCTCTGACATTTAGTTAAGGAATAGCACGATTTCAACAAGAATTACTGGGTGGGCAAATCAGTCAGGCACGAATTAGCAAAGCTCTACTGTAATTTGATTTTAAAGGTTATTTCCTCGTTGCATTCGAGCTTTGGTCATGGGTAAAGAGATGTGGAAGACGAACTATGCACATGATTGTTATTACTAACCCTTCTTCATTTTTCTTCTTCAACGGTTCTCCGAGGACTCACCCCACCTTGTCATAGATCGAGTGAGCTCTGTTCTTTGCCTATCATTGTTCTGTCAGGCAAAACGAATGGTCATGTGCAAGCACGCAACTTGTCAGGGGCAAGTCTCTGACCTGAACTTAAAGCAAGCCCCACACAATGACTCCATTGTTCATCAAGGCAGGAGTTTTCTTTTTGACAAAACCTGTGATGTATGAGGAAGCAAGTGGAGACACCCCCTACAAACCCTCTTAAAGACCTCATGCCGCAAAAATATTTATATATTAAACATTTTCTGATAGCCTGCGATCCTCAAGAGCTGTTAGAACAGGAGCAGGAATCCTTTGTGTAAAGTCAGGGCTTTAGGAACCAAACTCCTATAGCCAAATTCTTCAGTCATGTCTTGCAGAAGGGAACTCACGATCATGAGGACCAATGTTGTCTTGTGAACTAGGGTCTCTCCATGAAGGAAGTACATGTCCGGGGAGAAACTGCATTCTCCTCTCTCCTCCGGCACTTGTTACATACATTCACTACTGTCCCATAGTTTATCAGAGAGTGACACTTTGCCCTCTATCTGTCGACAAGTCAAGCATTCGGTCTACTGAATGCTCTGGCAGCGGGCAAAGGGCTACAGATGAGATGGGAGTTTCATGCTGTATGAAGAACTGCGTGTGTGAACATATAGACCTTTAGGAAGCTCCTTAGGAGAGAGTTAAAGGAGGACAAAATTAAACTCGAACAGCATCAACATGTAAGCCTAGCCAAAGAGAGAATTGTTTTAAATTCTGCTCCCAGTTTCTCAAAGGCCATGGGCACTCTAAATTCCTTCTGTGATAATGCCAGTTTGCTGTTGTTCATTCTAGGAGAACCAAAGGGTTGAAACATTGTAGCAGAAAGAAAATAAAATGTCTTGGAAATTCTTAACCTTCCAGGAGAACCCTTACCGGCAGCCAGATAGTATCCTCACTATAATGCAAACGGTGTGAAAATGATGTATGTAATCTACATGGTTGTACCCAATACGCCTCAGCGAACCCAGTGGCTTTTCATCTGTGCCAGCTCTTTCAAGCTACCTCCTCGTTAGTGGGCCCCAGTGCTGTGAACCAGGTATCCGGGCCACACTGCAGCTTCTGGAACTGCCTGACTCCAGGAGCTCTCAGGATGCTGAGCCTTACTTTGATTTCTAATAAACTTTTGTCAAGGTGATGAAGACTGCACTGAATAAATGTCATTCTCCATCTTTCTATGATGCTGCCATACCTAAACCATAATTCACTGGCAGAAGTTTATGACTAAATTAAACACAAACCGTCTAGCAAGACAGAAAAGGTGATGTCTTCTAAGAAGATTTTACTAAGATTTTTCTAAGAAGATTTTATTATTACTGTTGTTGTTATTAAACTATGATGATGAAGAAGATGATGATACTATCATGGTTTTACCCTGTCTATCCTGGAACTCATTGTGTAGAAGACCTGACCTCAAACTACCAGACAACCATTTGCCTTTGCATCCTGAACAATGGGATCTATAACGATTTTAAAATGCTTTTCTTAACACTCACCTTCCAGAAAATGACAGTGAAGGTTTTCAGATGTCAAGTTAACGACTTGAATTTGTAACTGTGTTGATAAACTGATGGCCATGCTGGCCTTGGGAGAAATGAGTTGATATCTACTTAAACTCTACAAAACCAGAGGCTCGAGAAATGGCTCAGAAAGTGCTTATCCTTTAAGCAGAGGACTGGAGTTTGGATCCCCCCAACCCATGTAAATGCTGGCTGGGTGCGGCGGCCCTCTGGTAATTGCAGTGTGCAAAAAGCAGAGACCAGGGATGTCTAGAGCAAGCTGGCTACCAAGACTAGCGTGTGCCAGTGAATTCTACATACAATTAAGGACCCTGCTCAATAGATAAGTAAAGAACAATCAATGAAGACTTCCCTTGTCAGTCTTCGGTCTCAACATGCACATGCAGACACCCATGCCCACACACATGGAAATAAGCACTCAGAATTGCACATATCGTCTGTACATGCAAAATTAAAAAATAGAACTTTACCCAGAACTGTTCTTTGTTTTTAAAAAGCCAGAACATTTTTATTAATTTTTATTTGTTTATTTATGTATTTTTTTAATGCATATTGATGTTCTGCCTGTTTGTAACCTGTATCTGAGAGTGCCAGATCTCCTGGAACTGGAGTTACAGACAGATGTGGCTGCCATGTGGGTACTGGAAATTAAAACTGGGTCCTTTGGAAGAACACCCCGTACTCTTAACCACTAAGCCACTAAGACAGCACATTGAATACACTGTATTTATAGATTTATAGGGTGAATGGCTTAAAAAGAGAGAAACAGATATATATCTGGGCTTAGCATTAATAGTCCACAAATCTCCTTGACTGACAGCAACCCCAATCAGAGCTAGTGTTTAAGGAGGAAAGTGTGTTAGTATGTGTGTATGGGGGAGACAGCGGGGAGGGCTAACATCACACTTCCTCCAGAAACAAGTTAGAAACATCTAGAATGAGAGCTGACCGTTCTTCCTAGAGTTCACTAGGCAATCTTGAGTAGGAATTTCTGTCTGTCTGAATTGACCAGTATCAGAACCCATCCGAGAGAGAGGCCTGATGAAAGGCAGTGAAAAATATCTGTAAAGGTAAAAACATCTAAAACAGAAAGGTTATGGATTCTACATAGGGCGTTGGGCGCATTTTCTAGACACTGCTGACAGACAACTGAGATGACGGAACGTGTTGTGCTGAGGAAGCACGGCAGATAGCTTCCCTGAAATCAACATGAGGCAGCAGGAACCTCTTAATTAACTCTAGGATGGCTAAGCACAGACCTTCATAGAAAACCTCGAAGTGCACAAGGCCACCTTCCTGGAATTGACCAGCAACAGTGAAAGCTCCATTTTGTTTGTTCGTGTGTTCTGTTTGTTCGTGAAGGCCTTGAGGGTATATTTAATGCTTGCATTCAGTCAATAAGTATTTACTATGCCATTGTTATACATAATACTAGGTGGCAAGCAGCCTAATTTTGTACAACCGAAATGGTGAAAACAGACAAATAAACAAACAAACAAACAAAAAAACCACCCAAAAAACAAAGTCCCAGATAACTTACCCAGAGAGTTATAGGGTATCTTTCCAATTAATTACTTAATGTTTTATTTATTCACTCTACATCCAGCTCACTGCCCCCTCCCAGTCACCCCTCCCACAATCCTACTCCCTATTCCCCCTACCCCTTCTCCTCTGAGTGGTTGGGGCCTCCCCTGGGTATCCCCTATCCTGGCACCTCAACTCTCTGTAGGGCTAGGCCCATCTTCTCCCACCGAGGCCAGACAAGGCAGTCCAGCTAGAAGAACCAATCCCGCGGACCTACTCTTTTTCAAAACATACAGCAGCATATAAAAAGAGATATATCCTCAGAGAGAAGATGTTAATATTCACAAAGGTGAGTGGGATCACTACGGGGGCTTCAAAGAGCCCCCGACAGGGGACAGAGTGACAGCTTAGCAGTTAAGGGTGATTATTGCCCTACAGCAGACCAGGAGAGGTTCACAACTCCCACCCTCGCTCACAGCCCCCTCTACAGTTCCAGTCGGTTAGACCCCAGTGCAGGCATTCAAGGATGCCCACGAACAAGGGGTTTACATAGAGTCAGGCAGGCACATACACATTCAAACATGTATATATGTATGCATATGCAAATATATACATATATACACAAATATACATGTTTGTATACACATATATCTGTATACATATTTTTATACAGACACACACACACACACACACACACACGAAAGGGTAACCACTTATTGTAACTTTACACGCATCTTCCCATGCTGGTTACTGCCATGGTTCACAGCTGGTTAGGACTGTTTAATTGTTTCCCTCCCTTGGCAGCTCGAATGGTATTTTCTGTAACCATGGTAGCGAGACCACGGAAAAGAGGCTTTCGGGTCAGATCCAGAAATTATGAAGTCCTGGTTTTAATTATGAGTATTTGCAGCAACAGGGGTGCACCTTCAGACCCCGAGAGACGACAGAGGGCTACATACATAATCTATGATGTTTCAGGAGCACCTGGATTATCCTAAACAATCAGTCAAAAGGAGGATTTCTTGGGTTTGGTGCTTGGATTTTCTTTCTTTTCTTTTTTCTTTCTTTCTTTCTTTTTTTAATTACTCTATGGTTCTTGTGGGGAACGCGGTCAGCCCAAGTGGCTAAACATTTTTAAGAAACATGTATATAGGTTCACATGTATATAGGTACACTTCTCAAGGCGGAAACACCTAGATCCAATAAACACATCTACATCATGGTTCTTGGATTTATGGTTCAAGGAGTCAGCTGTGAAACAATATCTCCAAGAAATGGCTGCATTAACAAGACTGGAACAATGGGGATATCAATGCCATGCTAACAAGAAGGGGGAAAATCCACAAGGTCCCCTCCATAGACAAAGAACTCCCAGCAACTAATGCTAAGTGATGGGGAGGTAGCCTCTCCCAGGGATGAGGCTCCTACAGGTTGTCTAATACAGAATGGTCAGCCCTAAAACTATCCACACACAAACAACAGAAAGACTCAGTAAGTCATATTTATTAACATATGTATATGTGCACACACATGTACATATGTATGTATAACAATAGTTAAAGAAAACGGCTATCAACGTGAGGGGTCCATGGAAGGGGTTTGAGGGAAGGTATGTGGGAGGGGCTGGAAAGGGAGGAACGAAAGTGAAGTCATTCTATTTCAACAGCATATTTTAAAAAGGGAATACAAAATAAGATAGACAGATTAAAAAAAAGTTCTACTAAGGGTCAGTAAGAAATTGAGATAAACCTGAAGTAATTTTATATAACATAAGTTCAGTTATGTAAGACAGTGAGAAAGACTTGCAACTATTATAAAAATCAGCTAACAGATCAGTTCGGAGAACCGATATGCTTAGCTTTAGTCATTATCACAGTCCAGAATCACCTAGATAGGCTGTGGACACATCTGGGTGTGTGCGTGCGTGCGTGCGTGCGTGCATGTGCACATCTGTGTGTGTGTGTGTGTGTGTGTGTGTGTGTGTGTGTGTGTGTGTGTGTGTGTGTGTGTGTGTGTCTTGATTATATAAATGGAAGTGGAAAGTGTCAGCTACCGTGGGTGGCATCATTCCCTACACAGGAGGCCCTGGATTGCACAAGAGTAGAGGAATGGAGCCAAGACCCTGATGCTCTTAACTGCATGAGATGTGTCTACTGTCCTAAGTGTCTGACACTTTGACTTTCTAGAACGAGGAGCCACAGTTCTAATTATTTTATCACAGCAACAGAAAGTGAAACCAAGAGACAGCCCAAAGACAATATCCTGTCTGGGCTTCCCTAGGACTTCTATATAAAGGCAACAAGCTAATGAAATGAAAGCTACAAGGTATCAAAAGCTAACATTACACTTTAAAGCATTTCTACTGATTATAAGAATTATAAGAGAACATTGTTTCTATCAGATCCTAATGAAACTTTCAGATATCTACAGGGTAAAACAATGACAAATTCAGTTAAACTAAAATAAATCCACCACTTGGGGACAGGAGAAACAGCTCAAACTGTAAAGGGCTTTGTGATCAAACACAAAGGACCCAACTTTGAGGCACCCAGCACCAATGTAAAAAGTCTGGCATAGCATCATGGGCCTGTAATTCCAGTACTAAGGGGGCAAGAGAGAGGTCAAGCACAGAAGTTCACTGGCCAGCTGAAGTGAATAAATGAGTTTCAGGTTTAGTGAAGGAGCCTGTCTCAAAAATAAGGAGGAGTTGGCAAGATGGCTCAATGAGTAAAGGCACTTGCTGACTAACGATGCCAAGTCTGATAACCTGAGTTCAATCCCTGGAAGCAACACGAGGGTGGAAAGTGTGAACCCATTCCATAGACTTGGTCCCTGACTTCCATTCACACACCATGGCATGCATGCCTCCACATATACAATATAAAACACACATATCCACGCACACCGATAACATAACTAAATTAAAAAATAAAATGGGGTGGAACAAAGGAAGATGTTGAATCTTGATCTCTGGCTTCCACATGGACATACATACCTTCACAGACATTTCACACCCGCACAAACATGTAACACATGCAATGTACACCACGAAAAATGTGAATCTGGAACTGGCAGGATAATATCCATGGTGGTTTGGATGACTACGGCCCCAAAGGCTCACTTATTTAAATGCTTGTTCTTTACCTGATGGACTATTTTAGGAAGGACTAGGAAATGTGGCCTGTTGGAGGAGGCGTGCCAATGGGGGTAGGCTTTTTAAAAACCCCACAGCGTTCCCAGTTTCTCTGTCTTTCTGTCCCTCTAACTTTTGGATAAGGTAGAAGCTCTCTGCAGCACCTGGCCTGCTGGCCTGCCTGCAGTCTGGTTCACCACCATGGAGATCATAGACTAACCCCCTCAAGCTCTAAGCAAGCCCCAAAGTAAATGCTTTCTCATATAAGTTGTCTTGGTCATGGTGTTTCTTCACAGCGACAGAACAGTAACTAAGACAATAATACATGATCCAAATGTAACTTATACAATTTGCTGTATGTATTATTTCTATGTTCCCTTCCTATCCTCCTCCTCATTAACCTGAGGTCTGGGGTTAGATTTGAGAGCCATCCTCTCTTCACCGAGGCAACACATATGCCGAAGACTTCTCTGTGTCCCAAGTGGCCCTTTTCTAGTCTTATGTTCTGCTTTCCTTACTGTGTTGATATCCAGTTCACCAACGCTTCCAAACAGAATAAAAACACAAAGAAAGAATCCACACAGACAGAAAAACTCCAGAAAAATCATCATCATCTTTCCTGGGTGAGCATCTCAAGCAACTGAAGCCTTGGAGCAATCACAGCTTCCACCTGCTACGGGGACCTCAGCATCCCCAGTTAGTGGCACACCCGGTCATCTGGGTAGGAAAGTGACACACCGTCCCTGAATCCTGTAGACTTGTGTGCAGCAGAAGGCAATGCCAGGGACAGTAATCATTAGCCAAGAAGAGGACGCTAATCAGACATAGGCTCACATAGCTGTGTGGTGAGGAGGGCTCATTCCATCTCAAGTTCCAAAGAACCCACCATCAACCCAGGGAAATACCGCAGGAGGCAGGAAAGCACAAGTTCTGCTTTTCTCTAAGCAAAGGGGTTTTGGAGTCCCTGAAACCAACTTTGCGGTTCACCCTTTCTAACAGTACGAGACCAGGCACAACTTGCTGATTAGCTTGGTGACAAAATGAGCTCATTGGTCCTGAAGGCCAGATATTTGAGTTGAAAGTCATCTGGCCACACATCAATCTGGAGGTCAACATCCACATAAGCTGTCAAAAGAAAACTATCAGCATGGACTCCAAACTGTGAAGGAAATGCTTTACTGCTTCTTGCCACTCTCATTTTGCGACTTCAAATATCAAAGGTAGTCATGAATTGGAGTTCACAGTCAGGGACACTTTCGTAGCTAGGCTTGAAAGGTCCGATGGTTGTGCATTGTTTACAGTTCTCTTTTGAAGGAGTGTCCCCTCCCTTCACTGCTGTTAGCAGAAAGACAAGGGAAACAACTCCTTCACCCCTGAAGTAGAAATACTGCGGCCAGTGGTGTGAAGTGTCAAGTATATTCAACGTGGCCAAACAGAGATCACAAACACTCGAGGCAGCCACAGATTTCAGGACAGTCCGTGCACCTACAAGAATTGAGCAACTCCAGAGAAGGAATTCCTTATGGTGGCTATACAAACATGGAGACGTGGCTTACCCTTTCAAAAAGCCTCAGAAACGTGTTGGACAGGGACCAAGTTCTTAAGTACCAAAAAGCCCAGGCAACATCACTAGGACTTTTGTAGAATTCCACCACTTTGGTACTTGAAAGCTCAGAGCACGCCCAAACATGGCATGACATTTGCATGCTTCAAAACATACCAGTGTAAGCCAGCCTCTTAGAATGGGCCCACTTCCTAGAGACAGCAAAGGGCACCGACTCTTAAGTTTCTAAGCAGTGGTAGGAAGTGTTCTTTCAGAAAAATAGCACGTATCTTAGCGAGAAAACACTTAGCGCTTCTTTTTCCAGAAGGGATCAACTCAATTAATTCAATTTCGACACGAGATCCTCTGCTCAAAGCCAAACTTTAAGTTACATAGCTCTCGACTTTGAACTACATCAGCAAGGGTGTTGGGGAGCGAGGGAGAGACGGGTATGCGTGACTGGAAGAGGAAAGACAAGAGCATGGGAACCCACGTGGGATAGCTTGGAGCATCTGTACCTGTATCTAACTGTGCAAGAGCTCCTCTACTGGCCCTGTCAGTTGTGGTGTCGGCCACAAGATTCTGGGGGCTGTGCCATCCTTCTCCATGGCAACAGGTTTATAATTAAACAGAATATCCAGACACACAGTCTAGGAAATATTATAGCTTGTAAACTTCGGTTATATAAAAAGCTCATTAAAGACATAAAATTTAAGTGCTTGACACTTCTTACTGAAAACACAAGAAAATATTTTAAAAGACCAGACACCGTCCAAGGCGGTGAAGACGCTGATGGGACCCTCCTGAGTATGTCACAGAGGCATTCGCTAAAATCTATGTTCAGGAAACAAAAATAAGGCCAAAACGTGTGTGTGCGCGTGCGTGTGCATGTGTGTGTGTGCATGTGGGTGTGTGCACATGTGTGCTCAAACCACATTTTGACTGAAGTCTGTGTCGGTCACCATCATGGTCACCAAACTTTCCCTAGGTGATGTTTCAATTTCTCCCAAGGGTCTGTCAGCCAGGGAACTACATAAAATATACTGACTAAACTACTAGTTTCCTGATGTAAAGTGAAGGGACAGGTCAGAACAAAAACAAGAAGGCCCTTTCTTTTCCTTTGAGATTAGATCAAAAAAGTTGCCCTGTAGGTCTTGCCCTCACTGCCCAAGGGCTGGGATTGCAGCTGTTCTCAGCCTATGTGGTCCTTGGGATCCAACCTAAGGCTGCATAAATGGTATAGAGAAACACAGAGTCAAACGAGCCACACCTCCAGCCCAGCAAAACACCCTCAATAGGTTTCCAGGGTTGCTTTTCCCACCGACGCAGGTGCACAGGGAGGAGGGAGTCTCACCATTTCTGTAGGAGACATATTACCTAACTGCAAAGTAGCTAATTTCAAAACGAGTCACTGTCTGACACCCTCTCCACTGCCATTTTTTTCACGTGCTTGTGTACACAAGACTGTGCCTGTGGGGGCCTGAGGTTTTTCCTTCCATTTACGAGTTTTACTCTGGAGAGCACGTCTCTGCTTTCTGAGGCTGGGATTACAAATGGGCTGCCACGCTCGTCTGGCATTAATGTGGGTTCTGCGGATTGAAACTCTGACCTTCATGCTGGCCCAGCAAGTGCCCTAAGAGCTGAGCCGTCGCCCCAGCCCATTCGACTAAGTTTTATTAAACCAAAATCACAGTCTACCTCGTAAATGCCTCTTCCTGAGACCGTGGGGTGAACTCTTCTCTGTGAGGAGATTTAGTCGTGCAGTTTCCTTTTCTCACTGTCCTACAAGGATCTGGGATGTGTGAGCATGTAGAAAAATATACCTAGACTACTTTGCAATGATCAGTTCTCAGCTAGAGCCCTAGCTTATGGTTCCCCTCCGATCTGCTCCTGGGTTTTTCTCTCTTGCTGGAACTTCCTGGTACAGCATGGCAGCTTCCTGCCTTCTCAAGGCACTAAAGCCTGGGATACCTGCTTTATCTTCATACCTTTCTCATCCCTTCCACCAAGACCCGAAAGCTTTCCTTCCCTCAAATCCAGCCCTGCTCACCCTACAGCCCTGCTGATTTCCCTACCCTCAGACCCCATCAGGTCTCATGACAGATGAAAAAGGCCAAAAATTACCCTGTACACACAGACAATGATAATGGCGGTTAGTGGCACTGTCCAACATGAAAGTCACAGTCACAGCACCCAGCCGTGTGGATTACAACGTGAATGGGGGGGAGGGGAGCAGTCAGTAAAGCATTTGCCTTGCCAACACAAGAATTTGAGTTCAACTCACAGTACGTATCATCTTTAGGTGAGGCAGAGGGTAATCCCACTGCAGGCAGGTGGAAACAGGGGCGTTCCAGTAGCTCACTGACCTGTCTACCCTAACTGGTGCTCCCCAGGTCACAGGCAGTCCCTGTCTCACAGACGATGAAGCTGAGGGTGACACCCAAGGTTGTCCTCTGGCCTCCGCATGCATGTGCACACACATGTCACATGTACCGTGCTCACATGAGCTCATAGATTGAAAAAGATAAAGTGGGCTGCCTGCTGAGTGTGCTGCATGGATGGGAAGTGCTAGAATTCTGTTGAGGGTACCTGGCCTGACTTAGGGCAGAGACCAAAGTATTGTGTGAGCCATTCTTGGCATTCAGGACTGAGGGTATAATGCTAGCGTAGATATTATAACATATTATAATTATATTATATTATATATACTACTTAGCCCTTTACAGAGAAAACAGTGATGGCTATCACTGGAATAGGCTGTGCTTAAACCCTGTTAACTGTGACAGATACATGTTGTAGAACTTTTTAGGCCTAGTTGAGATTCAAGTTCCATCAGAGAACTAAGCGAAATTATAGACACTAACATTAAAAATAATCAGTGGGTCTGGAGACGGCTCAGTCAAGCATGGGCACTCATGCAGAAGGCCGTGTGCAAGAGTCTGTCATAACACCGGTGCTAGGAGACAGGAGCAAGAGGATCATGGGAGCTCTCTGGAAAGCCAGTTCTTCCAGTCAGTTAGCTCCAGGACCAGAGAGAGAGACCTTGTCTTAACAAAGAAAGACAGAAAAATGGTGGAGAAGACAGTTGAAGACACTCTGTGTGCACTCATGTGAACGCGCGCGCGCGCGCGCGCACACACACACACACACACACACACACACACACACACACACACCCCACCGGAAAAGAAGTATTCTTTGATATTTCTCACTACAGTGAAGGTGAAAACAGCTAAGCTAGAAAGAAAATATTTCTGAGGTGGCCAGTTTTTATCGAGGCATTGTTCAGAATTATTTGATGGCTTCTGAAGGTGGATCATGGACCTGACATAGTGGAGCCCTCTAGAGTGTGTATAGAAACTGTCGGTTTTTAACTATAACCTAGCTAATCCATCCAGTTATGATATTACAGCGTAGGAGATGAACTTTGGAGAGTAATAATATGCCAGAAGGTTTCAAACAAACAAAAAAACAAAAGGAAACAACAACAACAAAAGACTCAGACTCCTAAATTATCACACTGGGTGTGAATTCTTTCATATTATACCCATTTTCCTTGAAATAAAACAACACAAATGTTCATGTTCATTAACAGTTAAAAAGAGTAAAAAAAAAAAAAATGCAGTGAGGTCATTGTCTGAGGTGCCTTGGCCACTGAAATGACAAACTATAGGCTTCATGTTCCCATCTGAGTCACAGAGATACCAGAAGAGAATGAGAAGGTTGTCCCTGAGCCGATGGCCATGAGCATCTTACAGTGATCTGGTAAAGACAGACCGTCACAGGACAGCTGAAGAGCTGCCACATTAGCAAGATGTCTGTCTGGAGTGACAGTCAGGCTTACATTCTGCCCCCTAGGTCATGCCCCTCTCCCAGCTCCACTCCAGAACAAGCCAGATGTTCAAGCAGAACAGGCCTTTGTTGGGGCCTCTGAGACCATCCCGGGATAACCCTTTATTTACTGCTTATGTGTTCACCAGAATAC
The DNA here is from genome assembly GCF_011064425.1 of Rattus rattus. Lineage (NCBI taxonomy): Eukaryota > Metazoa > Chordata > Mammalia > Rodentia > Muridae > Rattus > Rattus rattus. The sequence continues at coordinate 66,171,288 of NC_046168.1, forward strand.
GACTCCACCTCTTTTCTTAAAGCTTCCAGGCCAACTGAGCAGAGACCTCAGGCTGAGGGGCCTTCCTTTCTGCTCATGAACATGCCTGCCACCAGTTTCCTTTCTCTCCTGGCTACAGAAAGACAAGAGTGGTAGGGACAGCTGGGGGCCTAACACGGAGACATCCCCAGGGTGAAACAAATCCCAGTCAACAATGCTACATATAAACTGAAGGGCTTGGCTTCCTCTCATCAATCACTATAGCCACCAAAGGTGTCCATCCTTTTCTACAGTTACCTGCCCACAGCCACAAAGTGCTGGTATCAGACTGAAGACTTCCTAACATTAGGGGGTCTTCTTAGCTCGAAAAGCCTGGGGGGGGTTGGGGTCAGGGTTAGAGTTTTACACTCGGGGTTAGGGTTAGGGTTAGGGTTAGGGTTAAGGTTAGGGTCAGGGTAAGGGCTAAAGGGTAAGGGTTATGGTTAGGGTTTTACACTCAAGGTTAGGGGAAGGGTTTTACACTCAGGGTTAGAGGTAGGGTTAGGGTTTTACACTCAGGGTTAGAGGTAGGGTTAGGGTTAAGGTTTTACACTCATCTTTGTCTGACACAGCGGTTCTCAACCTCTCTAACATTGCAACACTTTCACACAGCTCCTCGTGTTGCAGTGATTCCCCAACCACCAAATTATTATTGTTGTTACCTCATAACTGCTAATTTTGCTATGCTCATGAATCATAACATAAACATCTGATATGCAAGATATGATATGAGCCCTCAGGTTGAAAATGGCTGGTTGGTCGATTTAACTCCGGTAGAAAGCGTTGCACTAATTCTAATCAACCACACCTGGAGAACATTAGCATCTTCATAGATCGAAAATCTACCTCCTCTGTTCCTTAGCAGAAACTCTAGCGAGAATTGCCATCTTACAAATAGGAAATGGATTCAGAAAAGTCAAGGGCCGGCAACACATGGGGGCAGGTCAATGGCAGAAGAATGGCTCTCAAACCCAGAGTTTTCTCTACTAAACCCTAACAGGGTATTTGTAAACCTGCACACATAGTAAAGCATTCATTCTTCTCTTGTTGTTGACTTAAAAAAAGAACCTGTCACCTTAAGGGTTAATATGTCCAGGGCTGGTGAGGTGTTTAGTGTGGAAAGCCTCACAAAGCTGGTCTCTGACCTCCACATCCACCATGGCATGGTAGGAATGAACATATAATAAATAAAAAACACATAAACAAACATGAAGAAATTGTGGAAGTGCCAAATGTGGTCAAAGATTTAAGCTAACCAGTCCTTCCTGCTGGCACACTGAAAGATGACAGACAGACAGACTGTGTGTCCTGCAGAGCCAATTAGGAGACGCCACCTTGCTGCTGTTGACTTCAGGGCCCTCAGGCAACTCTGATGGGTAGCTAGGCCTGGGAGTTTCCCCATCCTCACTCATCCCTGCCACTGCATTCTCAAATAGGATGTCACTGACCAGAAGTCTCAGGCAGGTAACAGGTAGAGACAGCCTGAGGCTCTTGGGGCTGCTCTGGCAGGAAACGCTGTGTGGGCAGCACTCCAACATGGAGGTAGCACTAGGAAGGCTGACTCAGAGGCCACCTTGCCACTTCTGAATGCCCAGCTGCCTGAGAATTGCACATCACTCTTAGGACACGTCATGTGACCTTTGTAACTTTCCAAATTGCTCAAAAATGAAATTCTGTTGTTGTCATTGGTCATCGTCGTCGTCGTCGTCGTCCTCGTCCTCTTCCTCTTCCTCTTCCTCTTCCTCTTCTTCTTCTTCTTCTTCTTCTTCTTCTTCTTCTTCTTCTTCTTCTTATGAGAGAGGCTGAGGTACACACACAGGTAGCTTATCAGATGACATTGGGAAGGGACGATCCACTGAGGTATAGGTATGTCGTGACCTTGATGTTGTGCTGTGACTGTGTGTGCATGTCTGGACTTTACAGTGAACTTAACTGAGCTAGACCATTCATGAACCCAACTGTTGCTCCTCCTGTGTTGCTGGGCTGTAGGAGAAGGCTCAGTAAGTAAAGAGCTTCCCACTGTGTGAGCATGAGTATCTGAGTTCCACCCATAGAACCCATGGGCAGAACTGGGCACAGCAACACATGCTGATAATCCCTGCCCTGGATGGAGGGGGCAGAGACAGGCAGGTCCTTCGGTATTGCTGACCGGCCAGTCAGCTTGTTGAGCCGAACTGAAGTCTCCCTCTCAGAAAGAAGGTGAGTGACACCTGAGGTGCCACATTTGAACTTGTCTGGCCTCCACATAAATGTACATATAAATACATATGTGTGCAAGCACACACACACACACCTAGCTATGGCATTTTACTACCAAGGCACATAAAATTGAAAGTGAATACTGTCGCCCCCTCTAAGTCATTCTTTATTGTTGGGAAGAAACCCTTCTCCATTTACCTATAAGTTCACAATGATAGACTCCGGGACTCAGCACAGACTGTGGCTAAGAACACTTCTCTCTCTCTCTAGCATCTAAGAATATGGAGGATAAAGACTACAGTATCTGACTTCCTTTAGTTGATAACAAAACACCCACTCTCTCAGCTTACTTGGGCCACTGCAGCTGTTTCTCAGCTGTCTCAGCCAAGTGTATCCCTGAGCTATGCTGCCGGCCCATCCTGTGCGTGGCTCCCCTCCTCCAGCTTCCGGGGAAACAGCTGTGCGAGCACGTCCTGTCCCACACTCCAGGCTCACCTACAGTGGGCTTTGTTGACAAGGTTATGTCTCTCACAAGAGAACGCTGAGGACACTGTCTCATGACTACCTATCACTAATGAACCATCCTTAAAAGTAAAGGTCAAGAGCTGTGACAGTCCCTTGTAATCTCTCATCCGCTGTCAGACAGTATGGGCTCAACTGCGATCCCTCAGATCCAAGGTGGCTCCCTTCCCCGGTCTGTCACAGGTAAGGGATGGCTAGAAGGCTGGAATTTCTCCATTCTAAAAGTTTTATCTCTTATTTATGTGCACATGGATGCCCAGAGAGCCCAGAGGTCGTGTCAGGTGCCCTGCAGCTGCAGTTACACACACGTGGTTGTGACGTGCCCGACACGGTTGCTAGGAACTAAATTCAGCTCCCCTGGAAGATGAGTGATGCTCTTAACCGCAGAGCCATTTCTCCAGCTTCTGGAGCTGCTGTCTAAATAGCTAACCCGAGCTTGCACCCACAGCATTTGGCTCCACAGAAGCAAGCATCTGAAAAGGCAAGAACCAGCAGGCACAGGCTAAGCCAACAAATGGACTTAGCTCAGCCCTGCAGGATTCAAGGAAAAGGGAAATGATGTACCCCACTTCTTGACAGAGAAGGACAAGAAAAGTGCTTCAGTTCCTGACGAGACAGCATCCTATGGATCCCAAGCTCCCTGGAAACTTATGTTGTAGCCAAGAATGACTCTGAACGGATCACTCTCCAGTCCCTACCTCTCAAATACCAGGATTACACGAATTTATCAGTGTATCTGGTTGGGACCAAGGGCTTCGTGGGTCCTAGGCAAACACTAGATCTATCAACTGAGCAAGCTCCCTAGTCTGCAGTCCTATTTTGAATTTCAAAAGGTGCCGTAGAAGTGATCTGTATCTGTGATCTTCTGGTTATATCAAGAACATAGATCAAGGCCGGGAAGGCCTTCCTAGAGGACAGAAAATGGTACAGTTAAGGCTGACAGAATAGGTAAGCACATCTGTGAACCTGTTACATAGCTACAATACCGGTTCTGCAGCCACTCAGGACACACACAGACATTGGCATCCTAAGAATGTACCACAGGAAAACAAACAAAAGGAGTTTTAGTTAACCCTAAAGGCGGTAGCCCTAAGAGCTCATTACAGAAATCACAGCGGGAGCAAAACGCTATACAGAATGTGAAAGGAAAACAAAAGGTCGTCGCCTACTGTGTGTGTGTGTGTGTGTGTGTGTGTGTGTGTGTGTGTGTGTGTGTGAGAGAGAGAGAGAGAGAGAGAGAGAGAGAGAGAGAGAGAGAGAGAGAGAGAACTTAAAATCCCGAAGGAGAGATGGAAGTCTAGGCCAATCTCATTATGCGACTGCCTCCTATTTTTAACACAGCCAACACTTTGGAAAGATAAGGCTTAGCAGTTAAGATCACTTGCTGATCTTTCAAAGGACATGAATTCAGTTCCCAGCGCCCACAGTGGACTGCTCACAACTACCTGTAAGTCTAGGGGCTCTGTTGCCATATTCTGGCCTCACTGGTTATCTGAACACACATGGGATGTATGCACTTACATAGTCACGCACACGTAAATCCATGTAACTTCCTGTCTCTACTCCTGCTCACTTCCTTGGGCATGTGTATGAGAACACACGCATACAGATATTTCACTTATCAGGGTCTCTTTGCTACTGGTAACAACCACAGTCCCTTCTGTCTTCTCTAATATTTGTACCTCCACAGACTTCCCCGAGCCTAGGATGTCAAACAGATTCAGAAGTGTCACCTAGCTGGACTGACTCCTGGTAGCCACAACAGGTGAGTCACAAGTTGGCCTTGATTTATTCCTTCTTCCCTGTTGTTGGTACAGGTGACTGAAGTAAGTATTAATTTCCTTCTGTTTGTAACAATGCACAGTTACTCGCTATTTGTAAGGGTTTAAAAAATAAACATTTACTTAGGTTTTACTCTTTAGTGAAGAATTCGTGACCAGTACAGATTTGTAGTCTATGCTTGGTAGAATTAATAACATCCAATCTTAACACAAATAAGTCCGGGAAGAAAAAAACATATAAATGTTCCTAAGGAACACTGACAAGTATAAAGGAAGTATAAGATATGAAAAGTGTTAGACGTTTTTCTATTTTTCAGAGACTCCATTTACTTTCTGTCCCAAGGATGATGTCCGATACACAGCAAGCCGCAGTCATAGGTCTGAAGGTAAAATTTGCTGACAATCTCATTTCAAGCACATCCAAAATTAGCAACTAATTCTCTCCACATGCTTTATTAATAGACTCCTGAAACTCGGAGATTGGAGAGAACCACAGTCGGCATTCGGTTGGCAAACCTCATGGACTGAGGAGAAACACATTTTAATATAATCATTACCAACAGCAAAACCTGATAACCCTGACCCGGAAACTCCTCAATCAGGAGCCGGTGTGGGATGGGGATCCCAGCCCCCGACACTGTTTGGTTTAGATTATGATCTCCACAATTTACCCCGACCTCAGGCTACTTGGTATGAGTTGTCTGAAATAATTTAGGGTTGAGGATCTAGCTCAGCTGGTGGAGTGCTTACCCAGCATGATGAAGCCGCGGGTCTGATGCTCGAAACCCCATACACTGGATCTCCTTATAATCCCAGCACTCGGTGCTGGAGGCAAAAAGACCAGAGTTCCCAGATCAACCTGGGCTACATGAGAGGCTACTATTGCCTCAAAATAATGAACAGAATCATTCATTACATCTACTTTTACAACTATTTTTTTTCCAGGCATACTTCTGAAAGAGTGACTTAAAATTGGGCTTGATGAAGACGAGAGAGAACAGATTTTAAGAAATACAACGAAAGGAAAGGCAGCCATTACCCAAGAGCAATCTTACTGTGTGGCCCTTTATAAAAGCAAATAAGCCTCGGCCTCTCTCCAAAGACCTGTAAACTAAAGTTATAAAAATAAAAGTGAGACACAAAATTAAAATAAAATTTTTTTATCGATCCTCAGGACTCCTCTATTACAGGAGAAAAGTCATTAATTCTGAAAGGATGACCTGCCTTACCAAAAAATATAAATTAAGATCCCTTTGTTGATAACGCCTCGGCGGAGAAATTTGCTGCAAATTCAATCCTTAAACATCTGTGAGGAATTCTTGTCTTCTCTTTCAGAGGGAGCAATAACAAAAAGTTAATATTTATCCATGGTTATTAACATTAATAAGGGCAGTCACCATGGCTTGAGATAAATGGGGTCAAAGGAGCCTGCTGAATTTGTGCCTCTACCCTTCTAGAAATCTGAGTCTAGAGATGCTTGATGAAGACAAAGAGGGAACTAGGAAAGAGACACGAAGAAAGGCAGAAGACAGCAGCATGTGCTTTATTCAAAACTATTGCACCCTTCCTCCTGGCCTTTATGATCTTACTCTGATGAACAACGTTACGATCTGAAGCTTGGGGAGCTGCCTTCTACATCCTCGGCAAAGGAGAAGCAGCAAATCACACAAGGCCACCGCTCTGAGAGATGCACAAGTAGCCCTGACTCAGCAGAGAACTGATGATGTGCTCCAAAGTCTCTGAAACCAGGGCTACGAGGAAGTCAAAATAGCACTAAGTGTGTACCTATCTTATTAGCCCCACCAGCATCTATCTCTCTCTCTCTCTCTCTCTCTCTCTCTCTCTCTCTCTCTCTCTCTCTCTCTGTGTGTGTGTGCGTGCGTGCGTGCGTGCGTGCATGTGCGTGCCTGCGTGCGCATGTGCCCATACACGAAGATGTACGCGTGAAGTTCATATGTGCATTGGAGTCTGTGTGCAGAGAGGTCAGAGTTCAATCTCAGGGGTTCTTCAGGTGCATCTCTTGTTGGCCTAAGCTTTCTGAACAGGTTAGGCTCACTGGCTGGGCACTGATGGGGTCTGTTGTTTTCCTCACGTCCAGCTTTTTCACATGGGAATTAAGAATCAAGTCGGATTCTCTCTTTTTTTTTTTTTTGCAAGATAAGCATTTTACCAACTGAGCCATCTCCCTTGTCCCAGCTTTGCTAATAGATAGGCTCAGCAACCTTAAGAATAACCAGATTAAATGTCACAAACAAAGATCACCTGGGTAACAAACCTGGGACCTGCCTGACACTGTCTACTTAGGACGGCATCACAGAGAGCTACGTAAGCATGAGAGCTATGGGGCAATCTGAAAGCTGAGCTGTCCCTGTGTGGTTCCCTCAGTGGAGATTACAGAGAGCCCGGCAGGAAGAGGGTGGTTTGGGCACCATCAGGTCCCCTGAGATCCAAACTTTGGTGGGACCTGCAGATGTACACTTGGACAAGGGACCACACTATCTTGTTCAAAAGAGCGACCCGAGGAGCTTGGTCTCTTCCCCCTTCAGATTCTGCTTCTGATAAGAAACCACTTCCCAGCTCGGTCAGAAATGACAAAAATCTGACAACCTCCCTTCTCTTTTAAGAAGTGGCATTGCGAAAGCCACAAAAATGTGCTCAGCTAATATTTGCAGTGGGGAGATAGATAACGCAGCTACTGGAAGAAAAGGCACCTGTACACAGGCTCTAGCAGGACAGAACGGCCTGTCCCTGGCTAGAGGTAGAACCCCACTTCCACTTCCTTCTTACTGTTGGAAACTGATAAGAAAAATTAATTCCTTTACTTCTGAGCTACTCCAGGAGATAAGCTCTGTTATGCAGACTTTGAAACTCCTCGCCGGACACCCTGTTGCCTTAATGCACAGGTGTCCCATAGGTGTCCTGAATTTCTTTTGTGGAGCACATCCCTATGCCCAGCAAGAGGCACCACATACCATGAAGGCTTGAGAGTGATGAAGGCAGGTAAGAAGAGGTAGCACGTCACATCCATGGCTATTACTAATCAAACAGGTGATCAGCTCACCTAGTTGCTCTCTGCCCTGACTGTGCCTCAGAATCTCCTGTGTGAGCCCCCAGGCGCTAACTCTGCTGTGGTTAGAATATGAAAAGTCTCTCTTGGGCCCCCATGTTTGAACACTTGGCCTTTGGTGATGCTGTTTTGGGGGGTTGTATAACCTTTGGGAGGTAGAGCCTTGCTAGATGGAGGAAGAGGGTCATGTCAGCAGGGGCAAACTTCTGGGCTGCAAAACCTGCCCTCAATTCCTGTTCACACTCTGGTTCCTGACTATGCATGAAATGTGGCCATCAGTCCCCAACTCCTTTCTGATGTGCTGGTATCAAAGTTAACCCTTCTCTTCAGTTGCTTCTTGTCGGGTATTGTTAAATGGAGAAGAAAGGTAACCATTGGACCCCTCTACTCCTTGATGGCCAACAAGCCCACTTCTGGCCACAAATGTTTTTCTTACTGGGTAATCATCATCAATGAGACTATAAACTCAGTCAGCAGTGTATGGAGCAGATCTTAGCCCACTGGGAGTGGAACCAGCAACCGGGCACACGTATCAATACACTAACATAAAAAATATGTAGCAAGGCATGATGGACAGAGTGAACAGGAAGTGAGGCCAGTACTTAGAGGCAGAGGGAGGAAGGCTGGGAGTTCAAGGCCAGTGTCAGCTGTGGATCAAATTCCAGGCTAGTGTGGTTTTAATTCTACCCTGTTTCAAAAATAACAAAAACACAGATTAAAAAAAAAAAAAATCTGGTGGCCAGTGGTTTATAGAAAACAACATGTTGTTATGTGATCGCTTCTTCTGGGCTGAACCATTTAAACGCCATCTTGGATGCAGGGTGGGAAACGAAGTAGCCACTCCGTATGCTCGGAGACACCAGCAGGAACTCAGGAAGCTTTCCTGAGGATTTTACAGCAAGGTGGCATGAAGCTAGACCTCTAGTCTATAAATACGCCATTATTGTCGTCTGCCCCCAATATGCTCTACTGCCCGCTCTGTCCCTTCCTCCCCGTTTTGGCAAATCTTCCTGCATCTGTTTTGCTTGGCAGCACACATCAGCATTCCAACAGATGTCACCTGGCCACTGCCTGCATATTGCAACACACCAGGCAAAACAAGAACCCTGTGCAAAGGGAAAACAAGCCTCAGGGAGGTTTGTGTGACAGGAGATCCTTGACCCACAGACGAGGGGTGGGGACGGCATCAGAGAGGGGACATTTCACTCCACCTCCACACCCCATCGTGCCCAGGACCACTGGAGGAAAATCCCCGAGCCCCATTACACCTAGTGGGAGGCTCCTCCTCTCCTCAAGATACATCATCTTCTCCCACACAGAGCCTCTACGCAGGCCTGGTTCTTCAGCCGCAGCCATGAGGATCAGCTGGGCTTGGTTACTTTATGATACCCACGAGACGTCCATAGAAATCATGATGTCTATTCTCTCCTTTTGGTGTAAATCCGCATGGTGAGAAATATTTTCAGTAGCTCAAAGGAGCAACTATTTCCTCAGCAGGCATGCCAGCCCCCTCCCCAACCCCCCGCCCCCATCGACGTCTTTGCCAATAGACTCACACTGTGTCTGTGTGCCCACCCTCAAGCACCCAGCTGATCAGGGAACCGCATGACGGGCCAGAAGATAAACTGATGACCCAGAGCCTGGAGGAAACCTTCCAAACTCTGCTCCCAGAAGATGCTTCTGAAGAGCCTGGCTCACACTGGGGGGTGGGGGTGGGGTGGGGTGAAGCCTGCAGGATAAATGAACTATTTTAAAAGCTACATATCTGCTTTGTAGCCCACACATTATTCATCAATGGACAATATGCCCCATGATAAATGCAGCCTGCAAATCAGAAGCCGACTCTCCAGTGCAGAGCTGCAAAAATACATCCACCCACAGCCTGGCCTGACACAGGCGGCAGAGAACATCTTGAAATAACACTCCCTGGAGGAGCATAAACGCTCCCCCGTTTTCCCAAGCACTGCAAAATGAAAATGGCAGGCTAAATGCTGAGGTGAGGTGACCTCCTCAGAGAACTGATGATCATCCCTGGTACTCTGGGGAGTAACTGGGGATGAGGGAAGGGTTGGCGACATAAATGTAAGTCAGGGGCCACAGCCTTCCATCCTTGAAGGGAATATGAGCTTACAATAGTGTCCCCACTTGGCTCTCAGCTCCTATCACCTAGAACACTCTTAATACAGTGGCCACCATGGTCCGTCTCTGCCCCACTACAGCCCTTCCTTCTATAGCCTTGCATCTCCATTATGTTCTGTGCACCCCATGATGCTGCTGCTTCCTGAAGGGCTCCGTACACTTTCTATGGAGGTTACCTTTCATTGGTGACTTGACATAATCTAGACTTGTAAGAGTCTCAATGAGACTGTCTAGATTAAGTTGGCCGGCGGACACATTTATGTAGGTTTGTCTTGACTGACCTGGGAAGACACAGCTCGCCCCTTGGGCCCTGGGTTGTCTAAGACTGGAACTGGTGAGCTGGGTGTTAAGCGTGCGTGCATTCATTGCCCTCTGCTCTTGCCTGCCAATGTGATGGGACTGGCTGCTTTCCGTCCCATCCCGCCTCCCGCCATGACTCCCCTGCAGGGATGGACTGTAAACTGGAATTGTGGGTCACATGAAACCTTCCTGCCCTAGACTGCTTTCTGCTAGAGTCTTTTATCACAACACCAGGAATGATGCTAGGAGCCGTCCTTGTGTACCTAGCACCGCCATGTGCCCCTCCTTGTCATACCCTTTATTTGTTAAGTGTACTCGGCCTTTAAGTCCTTTGCACACACTTGTCCCTCTGAAGTATCTCCTCCTGGCTATGGACTTGATGTGCTCTGCATCTCCCAAGGCTGCCTCCCGTAAGCCCTGTCCTGGTTCTGTCTCTGTGACTCTCACCATCATCTCCTACGCTGAGCCTTGCTCTCGTTGATGCTCACCCCTATCCTTGCTAGCAGAATGGGGTGGCCCGAGGGCAGGCTGGGTTGGTTTTGCTCCCTGCTGCAGTCCCACCATCTGGGATGGTGCCTCACTTGGAAGAAGAGTTTCTGAGTTGATGACTACCTTAATGAGTGCTTTTCCACCTGATCTACAAACACGTTCAGTGAGCTGTCTTATGGGTCTTAGGAGGGCCCTTTTTCTACCTATTTGCTCCAGCAGACGAAAAGTCTTATCTGCCAGAAGAAGAGGTTTTAGAAAAGGTTTAAATAAATACTATGGTTGCAGGAGTCAAGACAATGTCACGCCACCCCACTTCCACCATCTGCCATCACGCCTTCCCCCACGCCATCTGAAATACTCCGACAAAACAAAGGCACTCAAACAGACACCAGCACTTAGGACCATCCAGGACTTTTCTTCTCTATCACCAGGATACAGACACCAGGTGCAGAACTGTGTGGACATCACTACCTGGGCTCCTCCTGGCAGCCTAACCCTTCAGTCCTCAATGGCAAGTGGGAAAAGCGTAACAAGTGCTTTTCTATCATTGATATAAAAATACATGCACATGTATTCAGTGAAATCTCTTTTTTAAATTTCCCAATTAGTACCTGGCCAAAGAAGGACTACAAACCTTAACTCCCTCACCCCAGATTCAGGTATTTTTGTAGCTTAAGCAACTATGGACTCTCATCCTCATGATGAAATCGTGACTTCTTTGCAGGTACCTTTTTCACATGTTGCCTTGTGGTTGCGTGACAAAACTTCCAGGAGAGACCCTACATATATAGCTACTCACCTCTGAGAGGGAACCCACCCAGACCGAAGCATGGATACCAACAAAATCCAACTTGGTAAGCCAATGGATTTTACTGCAGCAGAAATGGCTCAGACAGTTATACCACCAAAGCCCACTCCAGCATGGGTGACAGCTCATAAAAGCTGGGAGTCTGGAGCCCACTGCACAGCCTGCAGGTGGCTCAACAGGTGGAAGAGTGTCTTTTCTAAATGACTCCATTGGTCTAAACCTCTTCCAGGCAGGTGGTCTGGTCTGAGTATTCTTTGCTGCTTGTCTTGTCTGAGAGCAATTCTCTTCAGTCTTTACTGCTTACGTGGGGAGGGAGGGGCCTAGTGAAAGTGAATCTTGTCAATTTTGGGGACTTCCTAAAGCTATTTTGTTTACCTTCCTGTTTAAGGGGCTTCCCTGCATGATATCTTAATCTCAGAGGAAGTTGTCCACCAGTGACACCTCCTTCTGAGTTCAGAAGAGTCAGAAAGACATTTAAATGACCCCTGTGGCAACACAGTCACAGGGTCAGTATCTACCAGGTCAATGTGGCATCTAGTTTTTCTCAGTGTTCCTGTATTACGTCAGACGCTGTCTGAGAGTATAAAGCCATTATGGGCCAGGACTACCCCTCATGTCACCTCAGCATCTCTCTCATCAGTGTGCAGCTCCTGCTTTCACAGGGATAATACGCCATTCACCAGAGATAAAGATAGCCCTATGCTCTCTGAACTCCAAGTATGGAGTTTAAAATAGCACAGACTGTATCTGCCAGGAGACAGGAAGCTAGATTCCAGTGGTCTTCCCAGACAAAAGTCTTTAAAGTCTTAGGAAGGGAACTGTCTCGGTTACATTTTTGTGATTGGCTACCTTGGGTAACAGGTGTGTTCATCTGACTGTAATAAGGCTTTGGGGGGACTTGATTTTAAAATACACACATTTCAACCGCAAGGCCCTGGGTTGGTCCCCAGCTCGAAAAAAAAAAAAAAAATACACATTTCTTCTTTCTCTCTTTTTTTTTTTTTTTTTAAAAAAAAGGCCAGAGGGGTCAAGGACGCCACAAGAAAACCCAAAGAATCAACCAACCTGAGCCCACAGGAGCTCATAGAGACTGAACTGCCAACCAGGCGGCCTAAGCCCTCCACACATATGTAACAGTTATGCAGACTGGTCTTCATGTGGAACTCCTAACAGTGGGAGCGGGGCCTGTCTCTGACTCTGCTGCCTGTCTTTGGGCCCCTTTCCTCCTACTGGGTTGCCTTGTCCAGCCTTAATAGAAGAGGAGGTGCCTAGTCCTACTGCAATTTGGTAGGCTGTGGCCGGTTGATACCCACTAAGGCTGGCCCTTTTCTCAAGAGAATGAGAGGAGGAGTGGATTAGGCTGGGGGTTGGGGCTTGGGGAGTAGGGCAGGGTGGGGCAGGTAGAGGGACTTGGAGGACAGGATGAGAGGTAACTGCCATAAACACACATGCACACACACATGCACACACATATGCATGCACACACACACACACACACACACACACACACGAACACACACATGCACACCCTACCAAATGACCCACTCCACAAATGTGGAAGCAGAAATGAAGATCTCCAAAGTTCAACGAGCTGAGATATAGGGAAGGAGAAAATGAAGAGACTTCATTTCCACAGGATCCCAGACAGGAACCCAGTTATGACGGTGACAGCACAGAACATTCCCAACACGTCTTTCCACCGACCCTTTCTGTGTAACTATGGAAAGCCACAGTAACACTCGGAAAGCGTAGAATCAAGGGTGAGGGTGTGGCTCAGCGTAGGGGTCTTCTTAGCATGCTATCACACTAGTTCAGCCCATCACCTTAGAACAATGCAGAAGACAAGCCCGGCTTCGTAAAGGCCTCTGCTTAGATTGGAACTGCATTTCAACCAACTCCAACAGGTCAAGCCACAGACCTTCAACCTTAGAATTTAAAAGCAACTAAATCTTTGAAAACCATATCCATGAATGATGCCATCAGCAACTGCAGTGTATTATTTCCAACTTCAAATTTTCCAACTGTCAAGCAACGTGATTTTATGACGGTGAGGTTAAGTCATCTAAACTGTTCACTAAATCACGAAGGTTGAGGCCGCATGCCCTCTACCGCCTCTTTAATGGGATGTAAGACCAGGAATAAGGACATGAGGCCACAAAGCCATTTTAGTTGATAAAGAAGCCCAGAGGGCCTGCTGCTAGTTTACCATTCACCTGGGATTAATTCCGGAAGGAAGTTAATTAAGAAGTATCTTAGTTCTGTGATATAACATCCAGTCCGAAACACTGCATCTGAAAAAGTTCTAGAATTTTTGGGTTTCGGTGGGGAGGAGGCTAGAGTTTTAATATACATATTTCAACTATTTCTGAATACTTTAAATATCTACCCACCTTAGTTATAAAAGTTTGGACCAAAGCATTTTTCTTCCTCTCTCAGAGGTTCATATATTTCCCCTGGGGGAAAACTCAAAACGTGAGATCATGAAGCTTTAAAAATGGGTAGTCAAGGCAAACACACTGTGCACCGGTCATTAGGTATGGTTTCTTAAATCTCTAGAATGAAAAAGCACTACCTTCTTCCCGGAACAGTGCATCGAGTGTCTCTCCACTTCTCTAACCCTGCACAACGAAAGCCCTTAGCAAAGGAGGGCTGGTTCACACAGGTGCCCTGTTGTTACAGAGAAGTGAACGTTGCTGGACTCCTGCTGGACTCCTGGTCAGATTGAAACACTGGCAGTGTAAACTTTAGGACTTCTGAAGTGCACATTTTCCTGGAAAAAATGTTTATTCTTTTGCTACCTGGTAGAATTTCATCCACTTTACTGATACATAAACATTGGCTAGTCTAGGAAAGTGAGGACAGCTGTATTGATGCTTACAGAACTGATAAAAAGTACTTCATTTACACACACACAAACACACACACACACAAACATATATACACACACACACAAACACACACACACACACACACACACACACACACACACACACACATTTTTGTTGAGGAGGAACATGGGACCTCCCACATCCTAAACTACAGGTCCAGCCTTAGAGATACAAAGTAACTCAATTTTAAAGTTTAACCAGGATCATCAAATCAATGAAGTCAGGCATGCTCCAACTTAACACATACTTTGGTTCTCTTGGCTGAGAGATAGGAACATTTGACTCATAAGTATCAGAACTGGCTACAGTTCTTGAATGATCCCTATCTATAAGAAGCGGGCATCTTATTCAATCTACCCCACCCTCTATCCTCTAAATTAACTTCCTGTTCAAACATGGCAGTGCTAACAGACACTTGGATTCAAAGCACAACCTCAAACAAACTGGCCAGGACACCGGAATTACTTGCCCACTCACACCGGGCACAGAAGCAAACCCTCTCTGTCTTAGCTGGCTCAAGCAAGTAAAAATAAGCCATCAGGTGAGTTAGGAAGAAAACTGTGACAGCATTGTGCACACACAACAGACCTGAGGGAGAAGTGTCTGTTACAGGCTTTCAGCAATCTCCCTAACCAAGAAGCCCACCATCACCATTGTCCCCCGGGGCTCCATCCTTTTATGCCTCAAGAGGGGTGTGCACTGGGGGCGACTTCTTTCCTCTGGCTGTCTGTTCCAGGCAGCTGGTAGACTTCTACACCTCTCGTGTGAATTAAAGAAACAGGAAGACTGTGACAGGGTAATAAATGTCTGACCAACCACTGGCCAGTTCAGGTTGGGACTGCCAGTCTACTGACATTTACTGAGGAAGTTCAGATCCTCCCTGTGCCCAGTCAACACTCTCAGCACCTAAAATAGGGGGGCTCCATCTTCTGCTATTATCACAGCCGTCTCATGGGGCACAACTAGGAGTTTAAAGGCAAGAGGAGGGCTGGAGAGATGGCTCGGTGGTTAAGAGCACTGACTGCTCTTCCAGAGGTCCTGAGTTCAAATCCCAGCAACCGCATGGTGGCTCACAACCATCTGTAATGAGATCTGGTGCCCTCTTCTCCTGTGCCCGAATACAGCTACAGTGTATTAATATATAATAAATAAATAAATAAATAAATAAATAAATAAATAAGAAGCTACTTAGTAAAGTGGACAATTTCAGCTTTAAAAAATAAATAAATAAAAGCAAATGGATGGTTAGAGATTTTTTAGTTAACCCCTTCTGGCAAGAACATGAATTTAATGGGTGTAATTAAAAGAATCTAGCTGGTGGCTTCAGTATGCACAAGTAGCGGGGTTATTCAGACTAGTGTTGGCCACATAAAATTATCCAACCAAACGGGACTCAAAGATAAATCTGTTTTTCTTTGTTTGGTTTGGTTTGGTTTTCTGAGACAGGATTTCTCTGTGTATCCCTGGTTGTCCTGGAACTCCCTCTGTAGATCAGGTTGGCTTTAAACTCACAGATTGCCCCTGCCCCTGCCCCTGCCCCTGCCTCTGCCTCCCTGCCTCCCTGCCTCCCTGCCTCCCTGCCTCTGCCTCTGCCTCTGCCTCCCAAGTGCTGGGATTAAAGGCTTGCACCACCACACCCAGCCTTTTAAGATAAATTCTCAATGAATAAACGTCTTTTGGCATCGTGAACCCCTATGAAGACAGTACATTTATCAGTATGTATCATGAGATAGGCGATTGACTTTAGAGACCAGGAAAGTCTGCCTTGAGGTTTACCAGAGCAGAGCCGCTGCACCACCAGATCATGACCACTGTTAGGCAGGATCTACTGAGGCGCATTGCCAGCAGCTCCTTCACTTTAAAGTCACACAGGGGGTAACATCACACAGATCCCTCAGTCTCTGCAGAGTGTGAGTGTCACTATGGAAATCCATCAGAGCAGAACATGAAGATCAACGCAAGCCAACAAACTGCCAAAATGTTCGCAAGACTACGAACAAGCAAGACAGCCCCCACTAAATAGAATCAAAGGCCCTTCACTCAATTCTTTTTAAGAATGCATTACAGGGCCACGTGGGACACAAGAGGTTAGGGAAGACTTGATGGCGGAAGAGTCAACAATTCCTCATACGACATCAATATATGCTGTCCTGTGCATCAGGAGCTGACTGCTCAACAGGTAACCACTTGGTTCCCACGTAGACGTAATCCTAGCAATGGGATTAGAGCTTCTCGGGAGCATGGGGCATGCTGGACTTGTTCACTGATGATGGAGCTGAAGAAGGAGGCAGAGCCTGCTGAGGGCTCTGGCTGCCTCCCACCTCCAGGAGCAAAGCTGTAGGGCAATTCACTCAAATTTTCAGCAAGAACATTGTATTACAACATTAAAACCACCATCAGGCTTAGCATGTATGCTGTGTGTATGTGTGTGTGTATAGTCATATACACATAAAGTACTACAGAATATAAGTAATGGTAATGTTATCGATGTGACGCCATCTTACCCCTTCCATCTGAAACAGTAGATTAACGGTGCTCTACACACCGGTTGGTTGGCAAAGCCCAGTGAAGATGGCTATGCCCTCACGTCACATTTTCTGAGGCAAAATAATGATAACAATAATAATGATAGTGATAATAATAATCTTAATTGTGAGGTGCCAAACCACAAGCTGTTAGTCCAAGTGCGAGCTGACTTGGAGGACAAACCCTAGCCAGTGTCAGCCCTGTGTGCTGCATATACAACTTTCAAGACATTGCTGAAAGTGAGTCATATAACCCTGGGTTATTCTCATGCCTGACCTCACGAAGAGAGGGATAAAACAACAACTTATAAAATCTGTTAAAAACAAAACAAAACCAAATCCACAAGTCAATTAAAAGAATACAACGTAATTTTTTTTTCAAATAGACTGACGGCTAAAATTTGATTAAAGTATTTTTATAGTTTAAAAAAATTGAAAAAAGTATTTTTATAGTTTAAAAACATTAACATTTCTTCTTCTGTAAAAAGCCCCTCTGCTGAACTGAAACTCTCTCCAGATAAAACTTTGCAAATTCCTTTGTTGTCCAGTGAAGTTCCCCTGTATCCACAAAGGACCATTGTGCTACTGAAGACTGTGGTGAAGTTCAGAGGGCCTGCAGGGGAAGGTAAGGCCCTCCCTCCCTTTTGCTACCTTGTGGGAATTACTGCTTTTGCTCCTGGGCCTTCCTCCCTGTTTACTTACAAACCCTTGTGTCAGCAAGAAATTAAGAAACTCCCCAGCCTTTCTAAGTAACTAGGGTTACAGCATAGATGGAAGCCCTTGAACACTTACCAGCATCAATGGGACTAGGAAGCTGGCTCCTTAGGTTAGGAAAACGAAGAGCTTGATAGTTATCTGTGTAAAGGGCGTTTGAGTGTGAGTAAAGACAGCCCAACCATCTCAGGATAACTCAAATATAGCCGGGAGGCTTATATCAAAAAACCCAATCTAAGACGGCAACTAATTCATTAAGAGACTTCTAAGAACACCACAGACGGAGAGGATAAATTCTAAGATCCTGGAGTTTTTTACTTGTCTATAGCTGTTGCCTTTAAGAACAGATTTGCTTTATGGATGATGTTTGACCTTGGGGAGTCTACTCTCACGCAGATTTCCCCTGTATTTTCTACTTCTAGCTGGCTAACATTTTAGATTTATTTAGAATGTTTGGGGGGCACGTTTAAAGGCCCACTGAACACACTGTGCAAAAGGAATTCCAAATTGAAAGATTTTCTACATCACTTACACCCAGACTGAGTAATCAACTGTACTTAATTTTTCACTTAAATAATGAAGAACTGTCTGTCCTTAGACTGAAGCAGCAGATAACCGAATCACTGAGAGAGGAGTGGCCGCCAGACGGTAGACGCCTAAGTGAATGTTTTCCTTCAAGATAAATAAGGTCCAGGCAGCTGCTGGCCAAGCCTAACACCGTTGGTCTCTGTGACACACACGCAAAGCTGGAACAGAGAGATCGTCCCATTACATGGCCAGGTCTGCTATCTCTCCTTCCTTCCTTCATTCCTTCCTTCCTTCCTTCCTTCCTTCCTTCCTTCCTGTTTTGCTTTCTTGCTTTTGTTTGTTTTTGGGGAAAGGCTTTTGCTTAGAAGAAAACCCATCAGTTTGCCAACCATGTGGTAATTATTTACGAGTCCAAAGTACATGTCTACAGACACACGTTCTCTAGGTAGCACTTTGCCTCCAAGGCAAGGTCATTGTTCCACTGCAGAAAGTGCTTTCCTCTACACCAGTGGTTCTCAACCTCCCTAAAGCTAGGACCCTTTAATACGGCTCCTCACAATGTGGTGACCCCAACCACAAAACTACTTTCACTGCCACTGTGTAACTGTAATTTTGTGACCTTTATGAACCATAGGGTAAATATCTGATATGTGACTGCTTCCTCAGAGGGCGGCAGGACCCACAGGTTGAGAATCAATCATTTACATAGCACTTGCGAGTTACATTCTTAAGATCCGAGTGATATTTTAGGATATTCTCTCTTTTTTAAATTTGATTAGAGACTGAGCGTTTGGTCATTGTAACGGCATCTGTCCTCAACACCTAAACGCCACAGTGAGTTCTGTTTTCAGCCTGAGGAAGTCCTCACTAGGGGCTGTCCCTGGCTGAACATGGGATTGCACTGATAAAACTTGAAACTGTTTCGACAGTGATTTCCTGGGGTAGGTTAAACAGACTACACTGTCAAATCACATTGAAGTTTGTATCGCAGTAGAGGAAACTGAATGGGTTTGGACCAAGAACAGGTTCAAGACTTCATGGACATGAAGAAGAAGAAAAAGGACCCATTTGCCTTTCATATCTGTTTATTTCTACACATGGGTGGATTCTCAGTGATGGGGTGAAGTGATAAAGTTTACCCGAATCACCAGAAACACTCCCAAAACACAAATCGATAAAGGGCCACAGTATTCTAGGATACCGACTCAGCCACCTACCTTAAAAAAGACAAAATCACACCGAAACCTGAACGCTAAGGTCCACAGGCATCCCCCGACCATACGCTGAAACTACCAAACACAAGAAGGTCTGGGGAGGGAGACATTTAGAAACTGCAGGCTTGTTCTTAGAGAGAACACTCAACGAGTGGAAGCTAGCACAAGGCAACCTGACTGACTGACACTGTGTGGGCTGTAAGTGACCCCTGGCTTGGCAGTCAGCAGCTGTGTCTTTCTGTACTCCATTTCACAGAAAGGAGTGAGCAAAACCCCACATGCAGTGAGGCCAGAATGCCCTCTAAGGACTGCTTCCACAGCTGGACAGAGGGCACCATCCCGTGTCAGCATCCCTGGCTTAGACACTCAAGTGGGCCGAGCTAAGTTACACTGCTGTGTCATGTGTCCCCGCCACAGCTTTCATGTGGCACCTTGTCCACAGCCAATCTGTTCCCAGAACACATCCTGAAGTGACACATACTCTTAACCAGAATTGCCAAATGGCACAAAAACCAACAACAATACATTTCATAGCGAGAACTAATACTGTCTTTAAGAAGAACCAAGTACAGACTCCACGACGAGGCCTCTCCTTCCCAACAGCCTTTGAACTTTCTCTGACTGTTGTCAGAACCGTGTTTGCAAGCAAAGTTTCAAACGCGCTTCCGACATCAGCACATTTAGGCGCTGACTTATTTTATAGCAGACTAGTTTTAAGAAATATATTTTTAAAGTCCTTTCATCCAGAAGGAAATCTAAAAAGGGTGTGTATTAAGCTTGAGATTCCAAAACAGACAGAGCTTGTTGATGTCCAAGACCCACAGAAAAGTTTTTTTTTTTTTCTCCTGAAAGGCTAACTTGCTTCATTGACTGCTACCAAAACACTGGGTTCCACTGACCCCAACAGGGAAGGATATTCCCTTAAGCAGAGGATCAAGCTGCAAAATAACCAAGCTTTCTGGGCTGGCCTGGTCTCTTCTGGGCTAAACATGTGCATTTATGGACTTACCGGAACACCAGTCCCAGGGTGTCCAGGGCTCTTGGGAGCCTCCTCTTGGTTTTGGGGGGATTCTTCAGGTCCCCGAGTCACAAGAATTCGGAAGTGCTGCTGCCCCGCATTTTGATCCTGCCTGATCTTGAACATGCACCCTGGACTCTGCGGGGTCCTCTCTGAATTTGTCCTGCGGATCTCGGGGACCATCCTACGAGGTGATGCTTCTGGGGTTCCTCGGTCTTCGGTAGGGCTCACGCGGCCTGCTCGGGGCTGGGTCGGGTACGATGTGCTCCTCTCCAGCCGAATTCGTGGATATCTCACCAACCTGTCCCCCTTAGTGCCAGTGAAGCCAAAGTTGAAGTCACCGCCCAGCCCCACAGTGCCTTGATGGGGCTGCTGCAGCTGAAAGACAAAGCAGCGCTTCCCGGAGCTCCCAGAAGCGTCTGGAACATGCTGAAGGGACCAGCGCCTGGGTTCGGCCTGGCTGTCCGGGCCGAAGGGCAGGAGCCGCACCTGGCGCACATCAGCACTTGAGGCTCTGTGTTGGATGCGCAGGCCTGGGGTGGCCTCCTCCGTATCCTCGGCCAGGCGGGGACACGGACCACGGTGGTCACAAGTGCCATTGACCAGGGTCCCCGGGTCCCAGGCTGCCCTTGGAGGGGAGCTTCCAGGAGTGTCCACCGGAGAGGGCTCCGATGAGCCGATCTGAGCAGAGACCCTTGTGGCTGCGGCCTGGTCTCCGAGGTCAGCCTGGGCGCTTGGGGGCCTGTCGTCAGGCCCCTCCTGTGGCCCGCAGCTGTCTGTGGCACCGTCTGCGGCCTTTCGCTGCAGGGAGATCTTCATGGAGGAGCTACGAGTGGGCCGGGCGTCTACCCCAGCCAGGAGCTGCGGGATGAACATGGATGAGCTGCGCTTGAGGGCACCCACGCCCTCCTGCAGGCCGCTGTCCTCCCCTGCGTTTTGGGTGAAGGGGTGCGGGCTGCTTCTCCGTGGCTGCGTCTGGAATGCCATGAAAAAGTCCTCTTCTCTCTCCTGGTCTAGAATCTCAGACTCGGGGGCCGTATTGCTGCGGCCAGAGCCAAAATGAAACCGAAGCCGATGGGCCATGGTGACCAGGGGGGCCGGGAGGGAGCGGGCGAGCGACAACAACACGCCCAGCACTGCCAGAAGTCAGAACCCAAAGACACCAACTCCAAGAAAAAGTGTCCCATCTGCCAAACCGTTAGCACTGCGGCACCAAGAGCGACAGATAGCAGAAATAGCCCAAGTGGCAAGCAACATTCCAGGCATGATTGGGTAAGAGCAAAAAGCCCTCATCTACTCTGTGACAGAGGGTAGGATGGCCAGAGACACATGACCGCCGGCTCCCCCTCCAATGCCAGCTTCTGGACTTAGTGAAGTTTCCCCTCTCTTGCTGTTTTCCCCCCCTCTGAACAGCAAGAGCCTGAAACAGCATCTTCCCAGCTGCCGCAGTTCTGTCAGAAAGGGGCGGCCCAGCAGGGAGCTGGGGCAGCTGACTAAGGCAGCAAACACACTCCATGCGCAACCATGCTGTAAATCTGACCCACCACGCTCATCGGGCACTGCTTTCCCGGCTACCAAGAGCAACAGGTCTCTTTTCTAGCTGATGCAGGAGACGCTGCAGCAAGCGCATACCCAGAGGTATGTCATCCACCTCTCCACCGTGTTCCCGAGAACGAGCAAAATACAGCTCGGCTGCAGGGTGAACCCTCTCAAGCATCAAATGCTATGTTTCTGTTATGATATCACCACCCTACCACGAGGGAATGCAAAGTAATAAAATGTACTATAAATACGATTACACACCCCGCGGAATTAGTGTCCCTTTAATGGGAAATTATTAGACCATGATCTACAAGTAACAAAATAGCCAAGTGGAGGCGCAGGGGGCACACTACTGCACAGCCAGCTGTGGGCCTGGTCCAGCTCCTGCTACTTACTATAAACATTCTTCGTGTGTGTGTGTGTGTGTGTGTGTGTGTGTGTGTGTGTGTTACAATATGATTGCCAGACACAGCAGCTAACAGAGAAAAGAAACCCAGCAGGGGAAAACAATCTCTCTTGACACGTACAGGCACACACAGACACCACACAGACAGACAGACACACTCACACTCACACCCAGAGAGATATGATATGGCTTTGTAGTGATTTAACTTGGATACCATACAGAAGAAATGCCTGCAGCTGTTTTACAGGCAGAACTCATCGAGGTCACCGCAGTTGGGCCTCAAACCTAGAGTCTTACTGTTTGCAACACGCCAGAGACTAGACCTGAGAACTAAAAGCTGAATGACCCCAAAAAACTGCCATCGGATTCATAACGAACCTGGACATATTCTTTGCATATTCAATATACTCTTTCCTATGACTCAGAAATATCGGTTCCTTAACAAAGAGATTTATTTAGGCAGGACTTTAAAAAAAAAAATAGAATGGGAATTACCAGGGGGCAAAGAGTGACAAAAACCTACTTTAAAATCGACAAAGCATCTTTCTGTCAACAGCTCTGGGGCACAGGGTGTGGCGGATTAATCCCGTGTTTACACACACCCGAACTTGTTTTCTAAAAGCCCAGGGTTTTGAATGGCAAAAAATAACCTCTGTGAGACCTAGACTCCTGAACTCCCAAGTAGACTCCAGTCACGTATTGTCTTCGCCGGATTAACAGACAACAAAGCAAGAGCCAGGACCAGAGTTATTGACATTCTATGGATAGTAACCGCACAGCAGACAGCCTGGGGCAAGGCCTAGCATGAACATTTAAAACACAACTGCTCCAGGAGGTTTTAAATCGCTCTGCATTCGAAGCCCCCTTTGGGTTTGGAAATATAGTTTCTTACCCACGGCGAGGTCACTCAACTGCAAACGTTATTTTAGATCACACACACAGTGGGAAATCCGACACTTTCTAAACAGTAAATTTCTCTGGCAGAAGAACATGAAGAGGTACTTTCTCTTCAAGTTTGACCACCGTTTCGTTTTCAAAACGGCTTTCTTCCACAATGTGGAGGGTAGGCACCAAGGTGTAGAGACTCTGTTCCTTCAGACTTACTGCTTGCTTGCATTATTTCAAAGAAGGCTGCGGGTTCACTCACCAGCCGGCCCTTGCTGCATGGAAGTGTGAGAGATCAGGACTACATTGTGCAAGATCCTTATTTTGGTTTTGGTGGGGTTTTCCTCCATGTATGGGTTTGTTGTTTTTATAGTACTGTGAACGGAACTTCGCCAGGCAAGTCCTCTACCACTGAGACACAGCCGCAGCTCTTACGATAGCCCTTTCGAATTACCTTCTAAGGATTTATTTATTTATTTATTTATTTATTTATTTATTTATTTGTTTGTTTTTGAGAAAATACCCGTTGGATTTCACCTGCTAAGGAGACTTGCTTTCATTATAAACAAACTGGTAATTAGATTTTTGTTTCCCCAGAGACAACTACCATAGAGTTGTTGGTGAATTTGCTGTGGCACTATATGTCTGAGGAACGTTTTGTAATGACCGCGTGGCTTGTTTACAAGATTGATGGCCTCGTTACAGATGCACACACTCATCCACATTCCCCAGAGGAAGCATAGTAAGGGGTGAGGCCATCATAGGTGACTTTTATTAGTGTTAATATAAAAAAAAAATACACACGTAACTAAATCAATTTTATGACCTAGTAACACATAAATATTTGCTGGTATTGAGAACTTTAACAGTGAAACGGAAACAGTCTTCTTGGGGCATGTGCACTGCTGGGTGACCCAGAGGAGCTGAAAGGCATTACAAAAAAAAAAAAAAAAAAAAAAAAAAAAAATCCCATTTTTAAGAAATAAATCGAACTCAAAACCAAGGACTTACCAATCTGTTCTCGTCAAATACTTCAAATAAGAGCCTGTGATTAGATGGATTTACCTGAAAGGAACAGAAAGTGTATTTCAAAAATCAACGGGTACCATTTTAGAATTGGAGTAAGAGACACAGGACTAATGAAGGATGACTCCTAACACACTGGACTCTATGGTATGTCAATAGCTGACCTGCTTACCCGCTAGTATTCTACCCCAAATATCTAGACATACCAGAAAAAGACAGAACCTTCATCCTAGTCTCTCCAAGAGTGATTCTCATCAGTCTAAGAGGTCTCCTCATCCCTTTTACAGAGGCACCCTCAGATCTGTAAGTCAAGGTCCTATGTTCAGCTAGGACTACCTATCTACGGTGATGTCCTCCCTACAACTATAATTTCCTGAAGCACTAACATTCATTTAATATGGCCTCATTTAATTCTCCCAACAACCCAACACCAGAAATCATTGAAACCAGAGGCTTGAAGCAATTTGCCCGGGAACCCACAGTCAGTATACTGAGCAATCAGAACTTGCTTGCCCTGGGTCAGGGTAAAGTCACATCCCCTGAGGCTGCTGGTGTTTCTTCTCTCTTTTTCCCAAATAACCCATGTCTCTTCCAGTAGACTCAGGTGCCAAGTTAACTAGTCAGTAGACTAGTTACCAACCCTCCCCGACGTGTCACCATGCACTGATATTTGGATCCCTGCCTGTCAATCAGGGAAGAAAAGACTACCCTGAAAGGATTCTCTTTCTTTGGGGAAAACATCTCTGGAGACTGAGAATGTCTGGTGTTCTCAGAGGCTGTGAGTGGTCATGACAGACACGGGACTTGGGTCTAAGGCTAGGCTTAGGCTCCTTCCTCATGGAGCATGGAATGGCATTATATTTGATTGGAGCACAGAGGGCTCGAGTGCTCAATCTGAGCTCTTGGCCCTGGGTCTGCAGACAGCTTAGCAGCAGAGCAAACAGATGGATGGCTGTCTGTTCATCGACTCTGCAAAGGGCCCCATGCTATCAGGAATGCATCGATAGTCTACAGTAGGAGCTGGTGCACAACAGGCGTGCAATGTGAAATTGTGGAGGAATAAAATAAAGATCTTTAATAAAAAAACAAAAACACGCCCACAAGTAAGAGTCATTGAAACCGTTGTATACCTACTAAAACGTATACAACGTGGTTCAAACAGGAGGGGTACAAACAACTTGGGAGTTTCGTGAGAAGGCTGCTTGCTGTATGTGAGAGTCAGCTAAGAGGCAGTGACAGACACTTCTCGACCTCCAACAGTTTTCAGTTCTTCACAGAGCTTTCTAAAACACATCTGGTAGAGGCTGATCACGGGATCTATTGAGGGTTAAAGCCTCGGAACCACATTTCAGCTCTGAACATAACAGAAAACAGACGCTGGGTAAGTCATCCAAGTTCGCAGTACGAAATATCCTATCACGGCTGAGAGGAAAAAGCCAGGATCTTGTGCACGGGGGCCTAGAGGCACCAGGAGACCTAGGCAGGAGCCGTTTGGAGGCATAAAACATCAGGAGTGTGTAGTCAACGCAAGCTTTCATTTTTAAACAGGAAAGGCCTTCTCTTCCAATTAAATGGTTGAGGGCTCAATGTGTCCTACCTAATATCTGCTAGCAAACACCAGTAAGCACCAGTCTCCACTAATTTAGAGAATCCCTTTCCGTAACCAGCTGCTCTAAATAGGGAGCGCTGGAGGCCGAGGAAATGTTCTCCAGTGCTGTGGTACTGAAAGTAATTGTATGCATTAGATCTCTGAATTAGCAACCTTTCCCTTCTAACCAGAGCACAGCTGGTAATTTTTCTGTCTTTGGTGGGGAGGCAGTGCTGACGATCAAACCCAGGCTCTCCGGATTGGTAGGCAAGGACTCTACCACTGAACCACCCCTGGCCTCATCGCTGGCAAGATGTAATGCTTCCTTTTCAACCATCTTTCTACCGTGGACAAGCAAAGCACCTCACGTAGACATTCAACTAGTGGTTTAAATCGCACTCCTTCTTGCCCTTTTTTTCGAATTTCATTTTCCAAAGGTTGCAAAACTAAACAAACCCACAACTGAAATTAACCAGACTTAATTCATCTTATTTTTAAAGAAAAGTTTGAGTCGAAAAAAAAAAAATAACATGCTATTTTTGACAACCTGTTTTATGTCTCCTATACTGCTCCAAATGAGACCTCCACAGATTTTAGAAATTTGGGACACATTCAGAGTCTATCTGCTTAAACATTCTCTTAAGATGCTAACCAGCTTTCTTCCCGGGAGCCTATTTTGATATATCAATATCAATCTAGAGATCTGTAACAATCATTACAAAAGAGAAGGAAAACTTACTCTAAAATAAAACTCTTCATTCCACTTTGGGTTCAGCGTCTGGAAGAGAGATCATGCTGTGATCTTCGGCAGTGTTGGAACTGACAGTCACTAACGCAATACAACTCTTCACATTTGCACAAGCATTTTCTTCATAAAAGCGATTTTCAGAATGGCAATAAAGACAGCATTTAGTCAATTACTTGAGACTATTCTATATACCCAAAGTGCATGTGGAGGGACAGTATTTATGACACTGATCATTCATGACTATGGAAACCATAAGTTTCATGAATAAGCTTACCCAAAGGGAAAATGCTGGGACTTACTGACAACAAAACTTACTGAAAACAAAAACCCCCTTCAGAAAATGACATCAAAAATGATTTACTCTGTGAAGAAGGAAGTGAACCTCGCTGGCTCCCCTTTACTTGCTACAAGGCTGTGCTAAACCCGGAATGGCTGAAAATGCTCACTACTTACATCAATGCTGACATTTGAGGAATATTCTATAAAGAACAATACTGATGAGATTTTAACACACACACACACACACACACACACACACACACACACACACACACACACACAGGGACAGAGACAGAGACACAGAGAGACACAGAGAGAGAGACACAGAGAGAGAGAGAGAGAGAGAGAGAGAGACACACAGAGAGAGAGAGACACACAGAGAGACACACAGAGAGAGAGAGAGAGACAGAGACAGAGAGAGACATAGAGACAGAGAGAGAGACATAGAGACAGAGAGAGAGAGAGAGACAGAGAGAGAGAGGTTATAACCAAAGGGAACTGTATTTCTTCACAAAAAAATCATTTAAAAATATCCTTCGATCTTCTCTATGTATGATTCATTATCAATCTATTTAAATACACATCTTGCAAGAACATAGCAATGATATCTTAATGCTCAGCTCCAACAAAATGTCTTTCCAAACTAAAAAACTAAAGCACTTTTTATGAAGGAACACACATACACACACACAGAGAGACAGACAGACAGACAGACAGACAGACACACACACACACACACACATATTTGTATAGGCATAAAAGTCAGAGAAACAGAAACTGTAAAGATGACCTGTAAAATTCTGAAACAAAAAAAAAAAAAAAAATCATCAACACGTCTGCCTTTTAGCAGAGGAAAGAAAAAAAAAGAGAACAAACAAACAAGGAAGCATGGAATGCCACACATGCAAAACAACACTGCCCGTGATCAATCGAATTGGTTAAAAATACAGCAAGATCCCCACTTTCCCCACACCCCAACTCCTCAAAAGACCCCTCCCTAAATGACCACACTTTGGGGCATGAATAGAACTGAGATGGAATTCGGTGTGTGTGTGTGTGTGTGTGTGTGTGTGTGTGTGTGTGTGTGTGTGTGTGTGTGTGTGAAATGTTCCCCTCCAACCTGGAAGACAGGTACAGGGGCTGAAGTAGGAGGTGTCGCCAGGCAGGCAAGGGACAAAAGGTGACCACAAAGCCAATGGAGCAGGGACCCAGGTAGAGGAAGCCTTAGCTCTCCCGCAAGCACGGCACAGTACAGCACAACACGGCACAACACAGCACAGCAAATACTAACCAGGAGGCTGGCTGCGGGAATGGAGACACTCCCTCCAGCTGGCGAACGGAGGGGGAAACAGGGCTGTCACTCCAAATGAAAGACATTGCAATACCCTCGTCACTGGCATGTGTCCCTGGCTCTAGTCCAGCAGGGGACTAGGCCCCCTGACTGTTCCAACGAGGTGCCCCAGCTTCCCTGGGAACAGAACAAATGCCAGCGCCTAACACTGGGAACAATGGCCTCGTCCTCACAGGCAGCCTCCCACTAATCTGTGCACTGGCTTCTGTTTGCAAACAGATTTTACTGCTAGTCTCAATGCCAGGTGAAGGACACTGCATTACTGTTTCCTGTACAAAATGACCCACTGTGCCAGAGATCCGAAGTGTCTCCATAGCAGCAGAAGGATGCAATATTTTAAAGCAATCATGGAATCAGGATACATTTTTGCAAAGCAGTGAGACTATCAAACGGACTCAGGGAAACAGAGAGAGAGTGTGTGTGTGTGTGTGTGTGTGTGTGTGTGTGTGTGTGTGTGTGTGTGTGTGTGGTGTGGTGTTTTGGGGGGGTGATAGTCACTCACAAACAACCCTAACATAAATATAGCATTCTTGGTAGAGAACACGCAACTTTCACAAAGCTGCCTCCACCCCCAAGAAATATCTCTGTATTTTATATATGTAAACATAGGGGTGAGTGGGTTCAGACGTTATTCATATAGGGCTGAGATGGCTCAGTCAGTAGCATGTTTGCTGTGCTAGCACCCATGTAAACAGTGGGCGGAGCAATGGCCAGCACCTGCCATGCCTGCAGGGACGCAGAGACAGATCGGGGCTTGCTACCCTGTCCATCTACCCAAGCCAGCGAGTTCTGCGTTTAGCAACAGACCCTGTCTCAAACACAGGGAAAGAATATGGAAGTCACCTGATGTTCAGCTGTGACTTTCACACATCCATGTTTATTCTCCCCTCCACATGAACATGCACGACACACGCCAATAACAGAAATATACATATGCACCTATATCTTTATTATTAATACATTCCTACTTATTTTCATGTTAACTAAGCATTTTGCTTCCTTACGTAACAGTTCAAGTCAAGCCATTCCTCTTCTGCCTGCTAACTCCACAATCCATTTCATTAAGTAAACTTTAAATTACAGCTTATATTTTTTTTAATGAAAACTATTGAGTTTACCAGAATAACTTATTTGCTTGGTTATATGTGTTATGAGAAAAAAAAACCAACTTTATATAGATAATTCAAATAAAACATGAAAAAGTTTTTTGGATTATGGATGATTTTCAGAGAAAATACTAAAAAAAAAAATTTGCTATCTTATCCTTAAAACGCAAACTGCTACAAGGCAAAAATACGAAATGTCAAATTGGGACTTACAGGAATTTCATAGAAGCTGGCCGACCTACCTTTTTAATTGTCTTAGTCTGAACCAGAGCGAGTTCTCTGTTCTCGTCAGCTACGTACAACGAGAGCTTCACGTATGGGTCACTGCAAGGAAATGGCTCACGTTAAATGGTGCTATACTTTTTTTTTTCATTAGCCACAAACAAGCAAACAAAAGCAGCAAAATGGAATTAAGATGTAAACACCAGTTAACACCCCAGCTCACATTTATGAGCATAAAGTAACCGGCAGATTCTAATTAATGTCCCTGCCGAACGGAGCCCAAATTAAACAATGTGGAAGCCAAAGAAACCAGCGCTCTAACTTTAAAGACGATCTTTCCAACAACCAAACTGCCATCACGTTTAGACTCTTGACAGATTTTCAGAGAGATTATTTAGTGACACAGGAAATCCGTTTCGGCAAATAAAAGCCTATCAAGAAAGCCTAAGTTTACAGCCCATTCATAGTCTTGTTCTACCCCGTGGGTAAGAAAAGCTCTTCTGGTGCATATAAAACAACGATTACTCACTTAAACCATGACAGATAAAATAAACAAACACTTCAAAACTAAACACTGAAGCCTAGAGAATTCAGTGGTCACCCGAAGTTAGAGACTGGAGAAGCCTAGATGAAATTTCAAGTTTCCTGACTACAAGACCTTGTACAAATTACAGTCGTGAACTTGAGAAAAGCAGGCATCTTCTAGCAAGACATGTACTGAAAGTGTACCTAATAGAGACTGTTAACAGTGCTGGTCCACTCAGATTCTCTGGTTTTGCTAACCCAAATGCTCTAAATTATTCAAGTTTTAATTAAAAAAAAAAAATGGGGATGGGGATAGTCAGATGACTCAGCAGGAAAAGTATCAATGTTGTCTGATGACCTGAGTTCAATCCCTGGTACCCACGTAAGAGGGGAAGGAGAAAGCTTTCCTGTTATCGTCTGACCTACACATGCGTATTCCTATAGACAGACAAACAGACACACACAAGGGGAGGGGAGGGAGGAGGGAGGGGGTGGGGAGAGAGAGAGACAGAGAGAGAGAGAGAGAGAGAGAGAGAGAGATATAACCTGTATGAAGAGATTTCTCAAGTGTTACTCTTGAGGACTCAGAAACCATAAAGCTCTCTAATGTCTTTACCCTCCCAGTTTTTGCTTCTTTAATTATCTATGCCTGCTCATTTATCTCCATCACTCTATTGTGCCAGTTTCAAGCCAATCAGAGAAGCCGGTCAGCTGGCCAGGGAAGTAAGTGCACTAACAAAACCCTATAATTTATGAGGAGAAGTTTGAAGCCCGAGGTTAGAGAGAAACCCTGTCTTAGAAACCGCTCCAACACACAGTGGAGAGAGTTAGGCTTGAGGGGCCATCCCAACAATGACTACGTCTTCCAGAGTATTCGCAAAGACGACAGAAAACACTTCACGATGCTGAGTGTATCAACGCCAACTTGTTATCTCCAACGATGAGTTTATGTGTGACCCCTTCCTTCATAAAAGACTGGCGGTAAGAGGAGAGCCGAGGTGGGTGATGTACTCGCTGTGCGAGCATGAGGGCCCAAGTTCGGGTCCCCAGCACCCACGTAAGAGCTGAGTGTAGACACGTGTCTGGGTGGCAGAGATGGGCCCTTCTCGGCTCACAGGTCAGTCAAATAATAATCATAGTCGTAGTAATAAAAAAATATCAAAAGCAACTGAGGAAGATAACCAATGTGGTCCTCTGGTCTCTATACTATACCCGAAGGGGGAGACTGCATTCGTTAACCCATCAACCCACACATACACCCCCACTCCAAACACACACAAAATCAAAGATCTGTAAAGTACTAGCATACTGAAAAAGATATTTGTCAGCCTTACTTTTTTTGTTCATAAAACAGAAAGCTCACTTTGGGGAAGGAATATTTAAACACACATGTGCACGTTTTACCTGGACACTTCAGAAAAACACAGAAAAGCAGTGACCAAGACCCAGCACCTACTGCACGGACAAGGTCCAAGCAGACCTTCCCTTTCTGGTCAGTCTTCAGGCTTGAGTTCTCCAGAATCTCTGAGAGGAGAGGGTGGTTTAAATACAGATTGCTGGACGCCGTGGCCTGAGCTCCTCAGATAACCTGAGGAGAGTCCCCAGAATTAACATTTCTAGAACGTTCCCTGATGTAGAGGCTCCTGATCTACATTTGGGAAAACAGTGTTCTAAGTGGTATTTGAAAAGTGCATTAACCAGCACTAGACTTTCTTTGTCTCCTTTCTTTTCTAGCCGCCAATCTATCCCTTTAAAAGCTCTCAATGCCCGATTCCAGTCTCAAGAACACTCTCCTGGTGTAGAGAATAAGAGTGTAAACCCATACACGTAACCCCACATTACACAAAGTACCCACACACCCATCTGTGTTTTTAGACTTAGATCTGCCCTTGCGATCGCTGGCTACTATGTAACAGACTACAAGTAGTCACGCCTCACCTTAATAGAACATCCACATTCTTCCACTTGTGATTTATTCACCTGCGATTGTACCCTCTGACTACCGTACAAATGACACATGTGGCCGGAGATTGTGGGTGAGGTCGCTGACCATGGGACAGTGTCTTCCAGCTGTGATGAGGAAGGTACGACTGCACACGTCCCGCCCAGAGTCAAGGTATAATAGACCCTATGAAATATTGACCAAGAAACTTCCTGGTGTATAACTCAGTCTTAAGGGCCTTCAGCCACAGGCCAAGGGGCTAGAGCTGGCTAAAGGTCGGTGTGGCACAAGTCCAAGGTTAGGGAGAGCAAGCAGTTACTAGTGTATGCAGCTCTGGTGCATCCCTTCCCTTTTCTGCTGGGGTTGAACCACACTCAACTTTGGGCTACTCATGAATGAGGTGGGACAACAATCCCTAACCCGCAGGGTCATCTGGAGATCACAGAACAAGGCTGCTGGACACCAGTAACGGAGAGTACAGCACCCAACAGCACACATGCCCCCTGACAGGACAGCTGCTGTAAACGGCCTTTCCTTACTCTTAGGAGGCATCTCCGGTGGCTTCTTTCCACATCCCACGTGTGCTGATTTTTGACTGGGTTGATGCTGATCTGCCACATAGTTTGAATGGGGTGTGCCAACCACAGCTACTCCACACTTCCTCCTTATTCATACCCACAGTCACCTGGGTCAGATGCTCGGACCAGGCATCTTTATTCAAAACAACCCACCCCTGGCTTCTAGTTACTGCTCCTCTGGTGTCTGGTACTTAGCACAGCTCAGGGCTAACATACACCTAACTCTGTAAGAAGCTCAAGCCTGGCAGGGGTAATATTCTGCAAATATCTACTAGATAACCAGCAGGCTTATCTAGTTAGACGTTCCTCCCTCCAGGCAAGCTTCCTATTTTACAGGCCAATGTCAAACCATAGCCTCCTTCCTTCTAGTCCTCCTAAGAAACCAACAAATTGGTCCTGGGATTTGAACCATTCCCTATTTAATATATGCACATTAACTATTTAATATATGCATATTACATGCCAAACAAGGGGATAAGTCCTGGCTCTGCTCCACCTGACTGGAACAAAGAGAAAGAACACAACTACGACCAAGTTGACCAAGAACCCAGGTTCTCATCTTTGACCTCCCATAAGTGAGGGTCACTTAGAATCTGGGAGCCTAGATTCACCTTAGAACTGGGGAGTCCTCAGTGATTATCTCAGGAGACAGCCATGAATGTACTCAACTGGGTACCACCGCCAGAGAGGGAAATCTGCAAGGACAGAGACCAAGACTAGGGTGAAAGGATTCATTCCAGGCAGAAGGATCTGAGGTAAAGACTGGCGAAGGGTCTGGCTGAGCTGGGGTCTGGATTTTTAAAGACTGGCTCTGCTGCGGTCTGTACAGCTCAGGGACAGCAGCCAACCTGGACAGCCGCCGTAAGGAGGCAACCAGCCTTGCCAGGGCTCAACTCCCTG
The DNA here is from genome assembly GCF_011064425.1 of Rattus rattus. NCBI lineage: Eukaryota > Metazoa > Chordata > Mammalia > Rodentia > Muridae > Rattus > Rattus rattus. The sequence continues at coordinate 66,204,596 of NC_046168.1, forward strand.
TTGCTGCTGTGTGCCCTTGAGGAACGCACAGAACTTCTCTATACCATGTGAAGGCATGGCAATAGGTGCCGCACTAGCACTTTCTGAAGGAAGCTGCTGGGAAAACTGACACGAGCAGTGTGCTTGGCCCTGAGCAAGTGTCCAGTGAACATGTGTGGCCTCGTCACCACCTCCACTGAGGCCGTTTAATACAGGTCTGTGAGCAGATTCAGACTCTTTAAAAGGAAGGCGTGAAGCAGGAGGCAGTGAGGAGGCCTCCCGTCTGGAGTGAGAATGGTCTTCGGCAGAGGTGTTAAGGATCAGGAGGAGGAAGGGAGGTGGGGACGGATGATGAGTTGGGAGAATGCTTGGGTAGTTTGAGTCCCACTCAAGAGCAGGAAGGCAAAGAAATCTGAAGTTCAGGAGCATCCCTGATCGCATAGCAAGTTCAAGGTCAGTCTGGAATACAGGAGTCCTCTACCGGTAACCTTTGTGCTCCATGTCCAGGGGGATGCATTTGTGGTAAGTTTGTTGGGGACTGTCAAACAAGGACAGTCAGGGCTCTCTCACCAGAAAATATCAATGATTCGGTGTGATTTTAAGACGCCTGAAATCTCATCCTAGTCCCTAAAACCAAATGTCTAGGTTGGGAGAACAAGAAAATGTATACCAAGTAGAAGGGTTGTTAGGTGTCCCCTTATTTTGCGGAGAATATACAAAGTCGAGTGTATACAAATCTGCGTACAAAAGGACATTTGAGGCAAAAATCAGATGGGCGAAATCACTTTACCTCACAGACCCGAGACACACAAGGAGCAAAAAAAAAAAAAAAAACAAACAAACAAACAAAAAAAAAAATCAGTGAGGCGCAGAGAGAGAGGCTGAGGTGGTGAACAGAGCCACCGGGTGTCAAGGAAAGCGCTCCTGCTGCTTGCTCATGAGAAGGCGCACCAAAACCTTTGCTCACAGTCTACTTTGATCTTGAAAACCTTAAAGAAGGGTTTCCTAACGGTCACCTCCCCCATGCTCAACATGGAGGCCGGTGCTGACAATTAGCTCTTGTGCCCACATGTTGGTGCATTGGGCAGAGGGCCGTTGGATCTGCACCGACTTCAACTGGATTTAAATAATTAAGAGATATAAATCTTTCTTGGGGTCTCATCCTCATTTCCCATCACTAGAGGCAAAGATCCTGCAGATGAGATCACTCCTCAGGAGAGCTGAACATTGGCTTGTCTGGGTTCACCCTGCTGCTCCCTCCAGGACACCCTGAACAAGGACATTCAGTCATGACACGCCGAGGTGGTGCAATACGGACCAGCTCCACTTACTCACAGCAAGCTGCATTCCTTCCCACCTGCTATTCACTCGTTTTATCAGAATAAATAATCCTTACTAAGAACCACATATTTTCCAGGGGCCGGGGCGATGAGTGGCGGGACAGGCAGGGGCTGCCTTTAATGGGCTGCACGTTCAAGGCAAATGACTTCCAGGGTGAAGGAGATAAGACTGTTAAGTCACTGCCTTGTCTGCCAGCTATGAAGGGGTCTTTCGCATAATAGTTAATCATCAGAACCCCTGAAAATGACCCATAACTGAAGGAAGCCATCATTCTTCCTTGAGGAAGGAAGGTTCTGGGTGCCACAGGGGAGAGCCGTAAGAAGGGGCTGGCTTTGTTCCCCTACTAATAAAGCACAGGGCCTAATGGCTACATACACGACACAGTGACATGGATCCTGTTTGTTTTGTCTACCTGGCTATACTACGACTTAACCATTCCAGAGCGTGTCTCTGAAAAGCCCCTTCCATGTCCTTCCCCACGCCTACCATCAGTGTTGCACACTTATGTAGATCCTCAGCAAACAGATAACACTTAGGAAGCACTCCAGAGTAGGGGGAAATACCTAGAAAGCGTGACAACAAATAAAATGTACGAACGCACGCAGAGACACTCTCAAGTTTTTATAACAAATCGTGTGAGCCTAAAAATAAGTCAACGGTTTAGAAATTAACAGTTTAATGTTCTGCCACCAGAAAGACGAATTGTTGCCAGTTTTCTGAAGCAGAACAGGGATGAGGCCCAAAAGCATCCCAAGGGTTGAAACCTTTTGATTCGAATATAAGGCTGCTGACTGATCCCAGAGCCATGGAGAGATCAGAAAATACACGCCCAGGTGCTCATGGCAGCTTCCTATGAAAAGAGAAAATAATTAGAAGCAGCTCTCCCCAGTTAGGAAAGTGATTAAATGAATAATGTTATGATCGTGAAACCAGAATATTGTAAGCAATCAAAATCATATTCTCAGAGATATTTTAAAATGAGAGAAACCACGATATAACATTAAGGATGTGGCATGTGACTTATATTTCATTTTTTATAGTTCCTTGGGTTGTTTTTCCCCCTTTTCTCTTAAGTTTTCTGTGGTGAGCAAATGCCACTTTTACAAGTACAAAAAAGGTCGTGAAAATGCCAGGAACAGTTGTACAAATGATTTGGCTAAGATATGCTCCAGGGACCAGGGACCTCGCTAACCCAAGCGACCCTCACACTTCTTTTAAACCTAGAGAATGGCCTTAAATACATGGCCACAAGGGACTTTTAAAGAACAATGCACACACTCCAGTCCTTAGGGCTGAACTGACAGGAAGAAGTAAACACTACAATGTGCCCCTTGCTACCAACATTGGCGGTGAGTAACTTACTCTTTCTTACACACGATTTTAACAGCTATGAGGAGAATGGGTCAGGTTACAGTCAAAATCATCCCCTAGTGTTTCTAGGCATATGTGAACGGGCATTAAAACTTTATGTCCTGGGCATAAACTGAGAAGCTGCCTTCAAAATATCCTCGGAAACTTCAGTTACGATTTTGTTATCAGGAGCAAGCAGTGATTTAGTGCCTTCAAGAACCTTCTTATTCCCTGTCTTGAGATCTGATTGTGACTGCCTCCTTCTCTACAAGCAACCTTACCCCTACAATGAGTCACTTGGAGTCCCAAACCTAGGGCACAGGAACTCCTGAGCGCCAGAGGCCACTGTACCCATGGCCATTAAGGTGGCTCTCGAGAATATCAGTGTTAGGAGTGTTTGTTAAGGGGGGAAACTCCCTCAACATTTCCTTACCGTCTGCAAGATCAACACTGTCCAGGAAAGCAGCTGAGAGAGAGAGCTGCACCGTGAGTTCTGGAACATGCATACAGTTGTCAAACAAAACAGGAACACACAGCCATTTCTACCCGTGCCTGTTCTATTAGAAATTCTCCTTTATATGGAATCTCTCTCTCCTCTCTCTCTCTCTCTCTCTCTCTCCTCTCTCTCCTCTCTCTCTCTCTCTCTCTCTCTCTCTCCTCTCTCACTCTCTCTCCCTCCCTCCCTCTCTCTCTCCCTCCTCCCTCCCCCCCCCCACCCTCTCTCTTTCTGTTAAGTATGTTTTTTAGTACACAGGAAGAGATAGATAACTAACCACGAGGTCCCGAGAAGAGACAGAAAGTGAGATATTCTTGGAAACTATCCCAAAGGGTCACTGAGTGCCCAGCACGTGCAAAAGGTGGGCACAACGGTGGAGGAAGTGAGATGTAAGCAGAAGCAGACGCTGTCCCCTTTCTGGGAGAAGCCAGAGTAAGCAAGAAAGATATCCACATACAAGCATACACACATACATATGGAGTTCATAAGTGAAGACCTGACATGTAGGGAAAAGTTATAAACGGTTTAAAACACGGATACACACTTGCACGGTGTGCACGCGCACACATTATCACCATTCCTCACAATTTCAAAAAACAAACAAACAAAAAAACCCAAACCAACCAAACAACAACAGCAGCAGCAACAAACCGACCCATGATTCTAGCCTGCCTACTTCATGAATGAGAAGAAGAACAGACACGTAAGGCCAGATTCTGAACTTCATTCTATTTCCCCAAACCCACATTTTGCTCAGCGCACATCTGAGTTTGCCATGCATCCCTGCGGTACCACCTACGAAAAAGTCAGAGATTAAAACCAGGCTTGAGGGTCTGGACGACGTTCAACAGTTAAGGGCATTTGTTGGTCTTGTAGAAGACCTGGGTTCGCTTTCTAGAGCGCTCACCACCATCTGTAATTCCAGTTTCAGAGGAGTTGATCCCCTCTTCTGGCTTCTGGGGGCACTGCACATACACGATGCACAGACACAGGTGGAAGTAAAATGCCCATACATGTAAAATAAAAATAGACTTTTAAAACAAAACAACCCCCCCAAAAAACAAACAGAATTAAAATCAGCTAGAGACAACTATGGGCAGTGTAAATAAACACATTAAATTATAGGCAATGTGCCACACAAACATGCATTCACAAAATACTGTATATGACCATTAGAATTATTCCAGTAACAAGGTTGACAGTCACTTATGCTCTGCTTCAGGACTGAAACGCTCTCTCTTAACACCACAGCAAAGGCAAACAAAACTACCCTAGGAACACATTCAACTATATACAGGGTGTCATCCTGCTGCACTGTTTTCTACATGGTATAGATGTAAATACAAACACATGGCCAATCTGCCTGTGGTCTCTTTACTTAAATAGCAGCAACGAGAAAACTTTAAAACATCATGGTGAGATGGCTCAGCGATTAAGAGCACTGACTGCTCTTCCAGAGGCCCTGAGTTCAATTCCCAGCAACCACATGGTAGCTCACAGCCATCTGTAATGGGATCTGATGCCCTCTTCTGGTGTGTCTGAGGACAGGTACAGTGTACTCACACACATGAAATAAATAAATCTAAACAAAAAATAACAACAACAACAACAACAACAACAACCCCATCGCGTATGGGGAGCTGGAGAGAGCTCAGCGGTTAACGGTGCTTGTCGATCTTCCAGAGGACTAACGACTTTGGCTCTTACTACTCAAGTCAGGCTGTTCACAAGTGCCTGTAACTCCAGTTGCAGGAGTTCTGATGGCCTCCTCTAACCTATGAGGAGATCACCTCCCCACACACACACACACACACACACACACACACACACACACACACACACACACACACACAGAGAGAGAGAGAGAGACAGAGAGAGAGACAGAGAGAGAGAGAGAGAGAGAGACAGAGTGACAGAGACAGAGAGAGACAGAGACAGAGAGACAGAGAGAGACAGACAGAGAGAGAGACAGAGAGAGAGAGAAATGCACAATGTGTATATCAAAGGAATAAAGTATTTCCACCATTACCACCAAGAAGTAGAGTCTAAATGGGCGTGCTGGTCCATAGCTTTAATGCCAGCACCAGGAAGGCAAAGGCCAGCACGCTCTATATAGTAAGCTCCAGGACAGCTAGGGCTACATAGAGTGACCCCATCTCAAAACTCAAACAACAATGACAGCCCCCCCCAAAAAAACAACAAACAAACAAAAACGAAAAGGAAGTCAAGTCAGTCCAGTTGGAAAGAACCTTCAAGAAAGGTATGCTAATGTGTTAAGTCAAAGGCCCAGCATCGCAGTGTCTATGTTAAACGTGTCGGTGCAGCAGGCTTCATCATCAGACAGCATATCTCTCCCTGGCTCTCAGGCTTCTGTTTAATTACCACGTCAACATAGATTGCCTCTATTATCTCTTTAGGGGTTCTAAAAATCTACTGTGTCAAAGACAGCAAAGGCACTATTTTCACACAAACTTAAGGGTGCGAGCAATTAACACCTGCTAACCTGTGAGAGAAAAACGTAAAACTTCCAAACTGATTAGACAAGGCTCGGAAAGGACACGTTTATAAAGATAAAACTCTGGAAGTCTGCGAGCATGTGTGCACATCCACAAATGACACGAGAGCATTCTGAGAGGTTTCATAGACTTTGGACAAACCTACTGCCTAATGTAAGTGAGATGCAGAAATAATCCATTCGGAGATACAAAAGAAAGAGGAGCGGGGCTTCCTAGAATAGAAATGATTCTGCCAAGATAAAATTCCCCTAGTGTGCTTGCTCCTCAAGTGTTGCCGAGGAACTGGCAGCGAATGCTACACAAGCTGACCTGCAAAATAAAGGTGGTATAACCCGTGGCCTCTCATCAGAGAGGATAGCCATGTCCTTTCCCTGTAGTCCCCCAGTAGCTGAAGAAGCCTAGCCTAGCCTCCTAACAATCCCTTTTATCCTTAAACACTCAATTATTACTTCCAAGCAGTTCTTTGAAAACCAGTAGATTTTCTATCAGAGCAATTATTTTTCTTACTCTAAAATAGGAAGTTTGTTGATTTTGATAAGCCAGGAAAGAGAAGGCAACCTGTATGATGACAGATGTGCAAAGTTGTCACGTAAGAGATCTTGTGTCACAGAGAATATGGAAATTAAGACATCAGGGAGAGGGGTTGGGTATTTAGCTCAGTGGTAGAGCGCTTGCCTAGCAAGTGCAAGGCCCTGGTTTCCGTCCTCAGCTCCAGGGGGTGGGGGAGACATCAGGTTGATTAGATGTCCCATGGATGAAATCCTCGCAGCCTGTCTGGAACCATGAGTCCTTCTGGAAACCATCTACCTTAGGCACTAAGGCTTCACTAGCACTTCCCTAGGAAGGCGTGCGTTCCCGAGACAGCTCACAGAAGATGTGGATTCACACCCGTCCTCTACTGCGCATGCACCAAGACAGAAGCCCCAAAGTAGAAATTCCTAACTACCAGCAGCTTAGACGTGACTGAGGAGGTCTGGCTGACCAGGAACTCACGACACACGGCGTCTCACACTGGGCAGCCACAAGCATTAACCAGAGCAATGGTTCTCAACCTTCCTAATACTGCCACCCTTTTATATAGTTCCTCATGTTGGCCCGACGCCCAACCAGAGAATTATTTTATTACTACTTCATAACTGTAATTTTGCTGTGATGAATCATAATTCAAACATTTAACATGCAAGATATCTGATATACAACACCCCCACCCCCATTAAAGGGGTTGAGACCCCCAGGTTGAGAATTGATGACCAAGAGGGCTGACTAATTTACAGATTTCTGGACCTCAACCCTCAATCTTCCAATTCAGAACACCTCACAGGATGCATTTCTGACAAGCATCATGACCCTCTTTCCCTCCGTTTCTGCAGGCTCTGGTTCAAAGCGCTCATTGCACTGTGTGTGGAGGAGGGGAGGGTTAGGAGAAGATAATCTCTATTGGAGACAGAGCGCGCTGCCTCTGGGTGGCCTCTTGGTCACCTGATGTTATACCTACACATTTACTGGGGTCACCAGAAGGGCAGCCTACAAGGACTACCTGTAATTATTATTTACCAGCTATCTCCACTTGGTGTTTTATCTCAGTAGGGTGGAGGTAGGAGGGAAGAGTGTCTAGTAAAGTCAGGGCCTGCCTAGTTAAAAAAAATATATTAGTCTAAAGCAAGAACAGTTAGGAGCTCCAAGCAACAATAAGAGTTCTCCAAGATGTCAGTCCTAAAGGAAACAAGGTGTAAAAAGCTCTCGAGAGACAGGATCCCATCTGTCGGCTTACTCTGATGGGAGTTTGGAGGGATGTGGAATGTCAGATCTGCTCATCTGTTTCCTGCCTGGTTAGAAAAAAAAAAATCATATCAAGTAGGACTTCCTAAACAAAAGTCCAGTGATACATATGGTTTGTTTATTACACATTGCTTTTATAAAAATAGCCCTGTCTGTCCCTGATTAATAAAGTGGCAAGCAACACAGAAAGACGGGACTGTGCTAAAGTGTGAGAAGAGGTCTGCAAATGAGTTGTTCTCTTACAATCTTGCACGGGAGGTCCCAAGCCAACTCTCAACTGTGTCCTCCTGATTGAGAGGGGCAACAGGCTGGGCAGGCAGAAGACACGGACTTACTGACAAAGCAGAGCCCACACTCAACGGTGTCAAACCCTAAGGAGGGTTTGCTCTAAATGGCAAAGGTGCTTAAGGAATTCAGCCCTTATTAACTAACCGGGGAAGAGAAACTCCTTTAATTAAGGTGGGGAAGGGTCATCCTGGTCTGAACCGTGGCCTGCTTTTTTACTTGTGACCAATACAACTGACCTCGTCCTTGTGAAAAGGAGGCGCTGACATGTTCAGAGGGGAGACACAGAAGTTGATCCTATAATGGGGAGGCTGCATCTACATGCCAAGGACACAAAGTGCTGCCGACTGTCACCTCAGTCAGAAATCAAGGAAGGAGTCATGACAGCCCTGCTCAGACCTCCTGACAGGTGGCTTCCAGGCAGTCAGGCAGTAAATGTCTTTGGGCAGGCACCCAGCCCTGGTGCTTTGCAACAGCAAACTTAGCAGAATAGTATCCCTTAAAGCTAGCCTTTACGGGAAGCCAGGGGGGACAAGTAAGTTACAGTTTGCTCCTTTCCACTCTGTAATACTCAGTTATCACTGAACATCCCCAGTGGAGGCTGGGCCAGGGCCCGCAGACAAACATTAATTATCTGTGCAGCTTCATACACAGAAACGCAAGCTGACTGCTAAACATGGAGGCCAGAAACACTCCCATGACAGAAATGGTTTTAGTCTCCGGGACTTTATGGCCTTTGGAACTGCACGTAAAGGCATGAGGACCAGAATGAAGCTGTAGGACCCTGAGAGACGCTGCATGTGCTTCTGATGCGACCTTGCAATCGCGCTCGGCCTGCTAGGAGACCTCAAAACCACAGGACTACCTGCGAAACCCTAATATTTCAAAGGGTCAAAAGCAGCCCCTCAAGGCCCAGAGAGACCATTTGAAAGGTCTTTATCGGCAGTTTCATCCTCAAGCGTGTTAGCAGGCAAGCAAAACACCAAGTACCACACCACTCCGTTATTCTGAATGCTGTGGCAGACTCCAAACAGAATTGGAGAGAGGGAAATGACTGCATCATAATTAACAGAAAAAGAGCTAGATTATAATACTCCCATTCTCATTTCTAAAGTGGTAGGTGACCAGGGATACTTTCCTATTTAGTGGTTAATATGTAGCAAGTGCCTACGTTTAATTTCTGGGCCCAAATACACTCAGGAAAGAAGCTCACAGGACGCAGCACTTGTTTGCACTAAAAGCTGGTTAGCCCACGCCAGCTCATGAACACCATCCTCCCTTGCCAAACTTACCAAGCTGGACACACACTGGGAATTGTTCTTGTCTGTGTCCAACTCATCTAAAGGAAGTTGGGTCTTGGTTTTGGCTTCTTAAATCTCATAGAAATCTGAGAGGCCTTTGGATTTTTAAAAATCTTCCCTTAAATTACTGTAGTAGATGTTGAAAGACTCCTCCAGAACCTAGTGCAGACTACATAGTCATTAATAGGATACTGTATTCTTCCTTCAGATTCTCTCTCATAAACCTGAACGCTTGACCACTCTAAGTTCTCTCTACCAGATAGAACGGATACGTCTACTTCTCCCTGCCCATGGAACCTTCAAGGAGGAAGAGCTCAATCACAGGATACAAGCACAGAACAAGTCAGGAGTTTACGGGGAACAGTGTGCACTTCTCTCCCACAATAGCTGACATCAAACTTCTACTATATTTAACAACCAGAACGTGGGCTCCTTCTTTTCCTTTTGTTCTTTGCTTTATTCTTTCTAATTGACAGTGAGTGGAGTATCTGGCTGGGTCCACTTGCCAACCGCCACATCTGCCTTGTTCTCTACTGATGTCAGTGTTAGATCCAGGCTTTCTGTGCACTCGGCCCCACCGCACCGTTATTGGTTCAGATGTTTTCTTTCTCTCTCTACCTCTACAGCTCTCCTCTGCCTACGCTTCACGCAGCCAGCATTTCTTCCATCCAAACCACCCCATAATAACCAGCCTCTCCATCCTCTGCATTCCTGTAGTTAGACCCGCTGAGGCCTCTCCTTCCCGCAGCTCAAGTGCCTTTCCACATTGTGTGCTCCTTTTCAAGGCTCTAGATCTTAATTCTCTCAAACCGAGGCCAGCGTTTCGATCTCAGGCTTCTGAATATTTCACGGGAACCTGCAGAAAACGGGTCCCCAACGTGTGATCTGTAGATGGCTGACTTCTATTATGGGAAAGGTAGCTTCTCCTCGGAGTTTTACATTTAGAATAGAAATCGCAACTTGCCTAAGTTGCTAAAATGTGGAATTTCTGGCAATTTTTATCTCAGATCTGTCAGGCCTAACTAAGTGCAGAATTGATTTTCCACAGAAATCTCACTAACTTGCTTCATATCCTATGCCTTTTTGACATGTGGGACTTGGGGTTGTTAGCGTACCATAGGATATAAGACAAAATACTTGCCTGCATGCAGGCACTGGGGGAAGGTTCACAGTGAACCTCGTGTCACTTATATGACCAGATACCAAAAAGTAAAGTCTTGGGGAAACACTATTATTTGTGGCCTCACTGGGAGTGGATTGGGGGTGGGGATAGGGCAGAGACGGGCAAAATGACAGTTCATTCCAGAAACCCAGATTAGCGGATTGATCGTCATTTTGTAAGTAGAGAGGGAGATTGCACAACAAGCACCAGCCCCCGGCCCCAGACAAGCAAATACACACTTCTCAGTCCAGGTGCTTATGTTCTCAGGGCCACCTTTCATGTTGCCTTCCACTCTTTCTTCAGTCCGGCGTGCATGCTTACCCACAAAACAAACCCTTGCAGAGCTCTCAGTAAAGGCGAATAATTGACAAGCGGAGGAAGCTTCCATTTCTGCTGAGCCAGCGCTACGAAAACGCAATGCCGAAAACACATCTATGAAGTTGGTGTCACATGAGGGAACGGCAAGCATTGCCAGAGGTATGTCGCCTCTTCCTACATCGTCATTTGGGAACAAACAGTCTGCTGGAATGCTGCAGGTGATCCTCCTTTCTGTCAGGTAGGACAACACCTGGCAGCTGTCCTGAATCATCCATTAATAATCCAAAGGCCATGAACTGGCTCTCCTTTGAGTGATCCATCCCAAGACATGTATGTGAGAACAGTGGCCTTTGTCAAGGGGAGACTGTATACTGTAGCAAAATACCAGTGAATCCCTACTTAGACTCACACTTCATATCCCACGGTCTCTCGTTCTGAGGAGATTCTGAAATCTAGGTCCTATGGAGAGCATGCAACAGGAGGAAAAGACCTCCTCTTGTATATGATCGGTAAAGCTGTTCCGAATCAGAGGCAGGGGAATCTGCCAATCCTGAACTGTGCATAGAAACCACCCAGGGATCTTAGAACTTAGCAGTTCTTCCGGTGAGTAGGAAGAGTCTCCAAAGGCAATCTGAATACAACTGTCTCGGGGAAGCAGGCAGGCAAGCATGCAAGAGTACACAGACTCTCGTCAAGAATGAAGACCTTAAAGCAGGGTGTGGTGGTGCATGACTGCAATCCCAGCATACCGGAGGAGGAAGCAGGAGGGCCAGAAATTCAAGGTCATCTAGGCTGGGCTAGATGCCAGACTTGTCTCAATAAAAAGGGACAGGAAGAGTTACAAACCTTTAAGTCACTGTCCCCTAGGCTTCATCTACCTCTCTTCATACTGCAGGTCTCTCTGGCTGGCCTCACTTGACCCCCAAAAGTCTATCTCCTTCTCCAAGATCATTAGCTATCAAGTGAGAGCCAAGTCTAATCAGGGCATACAGAAGGGCCCTCCTGGCTATCCCACTGAATAAATACTTGAAGGATAGAAGTCCTGTCTCAACCAGTTTTTGTCAACTTGGCACAAGTAGGAGTATTTGGGATGAGGAAACCTTAATTGAGACAAGGTCCCTACCAGACTGGCCCATGGGCAGGCCTTGTGGGATATTCCCTTAGTTAATGATTGATATGAGAGGGCCCCATCCACTGTGGGTGGTACCAGCCCTAGGCTGGTGGTTCTGAGAACTATAAGAAAGCAGGTTGAACAAGTTATGGGAGCAACTCAGTAAGCATCCTCCATGACCTCTGCATCACGATAAACTATAAGGTGCAGGCTGAGATAAAGCCTGTCCTTCTCTAGTTATTTTGGGCATGGTTTTTTATCACAACGGTATAGACCCCAAATAAGGCAAGCCACAAACCGCAACCTATTCTATACCTGGTCAATAAGGCTGATTGTCAACACAGATCTTTAAGCCAAGCATGTGTGGCTCGTTTTGTTCACTGGCACTTTGAAATCTACAACATAAAATCCAACCATGTGGTATCCATGTCTGCCCAGCTCGAGAGCTGCCTGCTGTCCCGTTTGCTTGGCTCTGGTAGTCCTGCCTTTCGACATCATCTTCCTTGGGTTTCGTTATAAATTCGGCCAAGGGGAACAGCCTTCCTATCTGTTCTTAGCATACCACATTTCACTCTCTGCTAGAAAGGCCCTGCTCTACCGTGTCTGCATATGCCCTTGAAGACACCGTACCCATATCCATGGGCAGGAAGAGATCAGTATAGCAACCATTTACTCTTTCTCCATTTCTGTCACTGTTCTGAGAGCTCTCTGCAAACATGGACATGTCTTGGTCATTTGTGTACATCATATTTCAGTCACACAGTGAGTTCATAACAATACACTCCTTAGAGGGTAGGGTGCTGGTCCCACAGCACATTAAGCTTTTAGAAAATAGGGAATAAAGGTGTGTGTGGTGGGAGGGAGGGATGGAGAGGTAGAGACTCTCCTATTCTGTATCATGGGCCCTATAGATTCATATTCTGGGGTGCAATGTTTCAGAGGCAGAATTAAATTGGATTGCCAGCCACACGAATACATTTGCTGGGGATTTCTTGGTTGTCTTTCTGATGTCATGCCTAAAACAAAGAAATCTAATAGCTATGGACCATAGGTTGCAAGGGAAGGATAATCTATCCTTAAAGAGTAATTTATAAGGGATTAGAGCTAACTAAAACCACAGCAGAACGTGCAACTGCGACATGTTGAACACGGCAAGCCATCCTGGCAATCAGGAAGGAGACCCACAGTGAATAAATCAGTGGCTGTGCCCAGGATTAGCTACCAGGAGCTTCACCAACAAGTCACTGTGGTGGTAGGCAGACCCCTTCCTGTCGAAGTGGCTAGGGTCAAACTACAACCCTTAGGAAAGCAAACTGGAGAGGCTGGCAAATAACTGCCCTCTAAGCACTGTGAGCCAACCAGGCAATGCCACTGTACTCGTGCATTAGGGTGGAGCCCAGGTGACCTACAGACAGCTCACCTTCAGTGCAGCATTGACAAGTCAGAAGCAACCACAAGCCCTAGCATGCTCACCTCAGGATCACCAAGTCCTTGTGGTACTCGCAGGACAGCCACACACACACTTCTTCCCTAGACCCTCGTAGGGGCCAGCTTTCCCTCCCTTCATTCATTACTCCTGCCACATGCCCACTGTCCAGAAGCCGTGGGAAGAAGACAGGAAACTCCCTACCTGGGAGCTTGCATCCGAGCAGGAAGTGGCAATTAGAGACGGCAAACAATGCAGAATGCATGATGTACACAGGTTACGAGATGATTACCAGAAGCAGAGAAGGGAGGACTCCCATGCAAAGGAGGATGCAGGCTATGGGGGAACCTTTGTGGGACTGTGCAGTGTCTATGAGGGGTGCCTTGAAGGGAGTATACCATGGATCACCAAGAGTTGTCTACTTCACAAAGACAGGCAGGCCTTCCCCCACACCCGCCTTCAGTGGCTGGCTTGGTTTCCAGGACTTGGGGTAATGCAGCAAGGTGATAGGCAGCTACGGCCTCTGGAGTAAGAGATGTCCAGGTTTATGTTCAACTCTGCCACCTGTGACTCAAAGTAGCCAGAGACGACCATTTTCATTTCACTAACAATGGGGAGATAGCGACAGGCTGGGAGGCAGGTTCGACTGCCACTCTACCCCCGAGAGCCGACAGCTTTGGGGAGCTGTCAGGTTGTTGATGCTGCTCAGCTTTTGGTGGTGGTCGCCATGTACTGGCTCATGCCTCGTCCGTCTCCTAAAGAACTGAGAAAACCTCCCTTATTTCCAGTGGAGCTGAGAGTAGAAGTTGTGGAGAGAACAGAGTTGCATCTCCACATGTGGACTCCCACTTGCTTCTTTCTCTCCCTAGCGTTTATCCTTTAGGGGCAGAGGAACAAGTTACCAGGCTAGACTCAGTAGCTGTGGTGATGGATCCTAATCCTAATGGGAAAACCAGGGCTCTGAGGTCACCTCATCTAACACAACTTCCTAAACTCGGAGACTAAGAGTCCTCGGTCACGTCCCAAAGAAACCTAGGATGAATGGCTAAATCGTACCCTGACCTCCCGCCCAACCCCTATCCTAAACCTCTCCAGTTCAGGGACTTTCCTTCCCTCCCCTTCCCCTAGCTTCTCTTTCCTATTTAAACTGGCCACAGGCTCTCTTGTCCTCCCCTCTTGGCTCCTGGTCCCCTCTCTTGCCATCTTCCCCTCCCCCATCCTCTCTTGTTTGCTGCCTCTTCCGCTCCTTTCATGGCCCTGTTCAGTTTGGACCCTTGCACATGCCTCTGCCTGTACTCTCCTCGTATCTACCGTAAAACCCTTCGCCTCAGCCATTCCTAGGAGCAATCGTGTCCATGTCCTCATTTCCATTCACTCTGACCATCCATCCATGAGCCAGACATACCTTTGATCCTTGGATTCTGTTGTTACCTGCTGTCCCCTCTGGATACTTTAGTTCATTCTGTGGCTCTCCCACTGGCGCGAAGAGAACTTCTAGTTTCCATATCAAATAAATGGTTCTTGAGTATCCTCCTCGGTGATGGAAAATTTGTTCTCCCCGGTTAATATCTTTTTATTCTGCTCTAAGATCGATGGCCATTCACGCTCTAGGCAGAATATTTTACACCTCTCCCTGGGAAGGATCCCTTTTAGAGATCTGTTAAAGTGGACTTCCAACCACGAATCTAGTGTCCGGCCCAACTTACACTCTAAGCACAACCAGCTAGACTGGGTAACAGGAGAAGCTACCAGGCAGGAGAAGCCCCAAACACTCGGAGAAGCACACCCACTTTGCAATTGCCACTTCCTTCCTCGACTGCTTCTCTTTATGGCTCCTAACCCTATCATAAGTATATGATCTGTGGACTCGATTATTATGGTTAGTCAGGCCCAGCAGGCTGAAAGTTCCCTGCAGGCAGAGAGGCAAGTCCCTGGCTCAGGCCCTAATGAGCTCATGGCATCTCAAGCACCTGTGTTGGGAGTGGTCCCCAGAGGACTTGGTACTTATGGGTTCGATAAATGAGAGTTTCACTTTACAGCCGGGGAGGCCGCCGACACTCTTAACTGGTGCATTCTCAATCAGGAGCTGAGGGGATGCTTTTGACTTTGTCCTCCGACCACGTATCCCCCCTTCCCAAACATAGATAAGCAAAGCTAAATAGAGATGTGTATGAACACAACAAACCGGCAACTTAATTATCATTCGGGGAGGACCCAAGATGAGGCAACTAGAGGAGGTGGTGGAGAAGGCAGCACAAGAGGATGCTGGAGCGGCGGCTGTGGGCTGCTCCCTGTACCACCCACTCTCTCAGCTCAGGCTCGCTGTGCAGACTTTGAGTTTTCTTTCCATAACTGGGTAAAGCTAGGGAACTTTGTCATCAAATCTCCGAGCCCTGTGTCACACTCAGAATTAAGTTTTTAAGGAGCTTTTCCTAAGAAGGAATGAATGCCATCTCTGGGGACTCTCATTTCCAATCGGAGGTGACAGGGCCTTGACTCTTGTCTTCTCCTCTGCCGCCCTTTTCTCCGTGTGTCTCAGACCCCATCAGCTCCTGGCATCATTCTTTTGTAGAAGCAGGGCTCTCTGGTGTGCCCAGGGGGACAGAATCACTCTGCCTGGGCTGCAGGTTTCCCCTAAACAGCCTAACTCGTGGAAACCAGCTACCAAAAGCAGGCCACCTAGTTCATCAGCCATCTGATCAGGCTTACAAATCAAGTCTTTGAGGAACCATCATCACTCTGCCTATTGCTATAGCATTGCTAATACGTAAGAAGAACCACATAAAAATCAGAATATAATTTAAAGGAATATTAGCCAAACAAAAAACAAGTGCAAGAAATGTATTCCTCAGTAGCTACAGAGACAGCCACCATTCATCCTGCCGTGTTGGAAGAATAAGAAATTATTTCCAAGCAGTGAGCAAGGTAAGTGCTTAAACCATGCACTCAAAGAGTTTGTTACTTAAATACAATGCCAGATAGAACAAATCTATCTCAGATATAACATTCACTCAATGGCCTCAGATCTCATTCTACTGAAAACCTCAACAAAAAGGGGTAGGACACAGAACAGTTACACTCCAGAGGCCTGTCACACCCGACAAAGTCCTTAGGAAGTCAGACTTCCTTGACTCTAAAGCTTACATACATCCTGATAACTGAGTGATAATTAATTCAAACCTCCACACTGGCAGAGGTCCCAAAGATCATGCCCCAGGGATCCTGAAAGGCCTCTGCCCAGGAATTCCCGGATCACGAGCCTTCCTATTCTGTGACAAGGTTTCTAGTCACTGACCAGGGTCAGAAGCGGCTGTTTATAACCGCATGTGATTCTCTGCCTGCAGCCGGCCACATGAGTAAGAGTGAGTGAGTAAGACAGCTTACATCACTCAAAGTGGGCTGTGTCAGGTAGTTCTAGCCATTGACTATGCTTGAATCTGTCAGGCCTGCATTTTCACTTGGTGTGAAATTCCACTGTTCACTGCCCAGGGTGCGGGCGGGCGGGGGCTGGGGGGGGCACACATCATGTGCTTTTCCTGAAACGTCCACACATTCTTCCAATTCAAACGCATGTAGACGACGTATGTTTCAATGTGAAATACAGTGGTGTCAAGGAACTCAGATCTGACTATAGCTTTTAATACGTCACACCTCTGACCTCTCTGCATCCCTTTAGATCCTAGCTGTCTTAACACAACATCATCAGAATACCCATGGAAAGTAACCAGGCTCATTAACAGAAGGCGTGGCCCACACTCATTTATTCCAGGCTTACGGACACACTACTAAACTAACAGTTTATGAATCACCAGATGAGATGGTAAAGAAACAAATATCACATGTTAATCACACTGAGTATTTGCATGCATGAGTAACATACATGACAAATGACAGCTAAACACCAAAGAACAATTCGGTTGAATATGTTCTGGCCTTTCATTCTGATCCTCTCAAAAAAAAAATCATTTTTATAAATTCGGTAACTTATACTAAGTTACATAAGGCAAGTCCTGACGGAAGTAAGACTTCTATGACTGCCATCTAACGATCTGAACGTAAACCACAAGTCTTCCAAGTAAACCATTGCTCGGCTTAAGATGATATTTCACCGGAAGCCAGGGACGGCTGGTACCTCCCTCTTCTCCAGTGAAACGTCACAGAAATAGGGACTCAACACACAACAGGAAGAAGGTTTGTGCATTTTCTGCCCAAAATAATGATTTCTAAATCGGAGAACAATGTTCATAGACTTTAAGCAGTGACTCTTTTCTTTATCAGATACCAAAAGTAACCTGTGTTCCTTTGGGAGATGAACACTATACATTTTTCTAAACTGTCAAGATGGAGAAGAAAGCAAAAACAGATCCTGGTTCATGCCATAGCCCCTTTCAAGTTTGTCTGCCAACCCTTTTACCCACGAGAAAAAATCCCGCTGGCTCTCGCTAACCCTCAAAAGCACTTACAATGGAAGAAACTCTAGGTATGTGTCAGAGTAACATCCCCGATAGGAAAACAATATTACGACAAAAATTGCACTCTGTGCCAGTGATGCCATACACCCACACCACGAACTTACAGTGGTGTCTTTGTTCTTACCTGTGGTTGTCCTCAAGGATCAAGGCAGACAAGACATGTGTGTTGCTGGGAAGTGCTGGGCTGGACTGGTGTTGAGGAGTCCACCTGGGCAACCCTGGGACTCCCTACCTGGTCTTCTACCTTCCTTGCTTCAGAGTAGCGTCTGCACCACGCACCTCTCTCTGTAGGCACTCTGAACACCAGCAAGTTTTAACACATCTGAGAGAGGCTACCAGAACCTGGCTGCTCTCAGGCTGATGAGTCACCTCAGGGACAGCTAGACCAGAATGCTTCTTGATGGGAACCTGGACTCATGTCAAGCTCCACCCAGTCCCTAGCTAAGGATTAACTCCACCCAGCTCAGTAATTAGCTGAAATCCTCTCACCCAGTGCCCTGCAGTCAAGTTACCTGTGCTTGCTCTTAGAGTACCTTCTCTTCCAAGGACAGTCCTCAATGGATGGTTGAACCCAGTGTGGGATGTGAGCACAGGTCATGTGGTCTCTGGGCTGTCTGGCTTGCTTAGAGCACTGGTTCTCTGGGCAGGCAGAGGACCAGTCTTCCACCTTCCACTCACCCCATCCACGGCTCACTCAGCCCTTGTCCCGTTGTTTTAGCTGGGCCCCACACCAGACAGGTTGGAAATCACAACCTCCTGGCTCTCAGAGAGCTTAAAGTAGCTTCAAAAATAACTATCATCTATGACTACCACACTGAGAGGGAACAGCAGGTGAGACTGGGTATTTCAGGAAAGGTGAGTCCTGATTACAAATCCACAATCCCAGTAACCCCCCTCCACCCCCCATCTCCCCCACCCCAGGTGCCCAGAGACTACAGAGTACTGCCTTGTTCTGTGCACTTGACTCTGCTTGACTGGCTTCTCATTTGGGCAGCCTGACCACCTGTCCTTAGGCACTGTTGATAACCAGCAAGACCAAAACAACATCTGGATGAAAGGGTACCAGAACCTTGGCTGCTCTCAGGCTGAGTCACCCAGGGACAGCTGACCAGAATGCTTCTTGATGGGAACCTGGACTCATGTCAAGCTCCACCCAGTCCCTAGCTAAGGATTAACTCCACCCAGCTCAGTAATTAGCTGAAATCCTCTCACCCAGTGCCCTGCAGTCAAGTTACCTGTGCTTGCTCTTAAACCTTCTCTCCCAAAAAAGTCCTCAATGGATGGTTAAGGTGGGATGTGAGCACAGGTGTGTGGTCTGTGGTGTGTGTGTGACACTGGTTCTCTGGGGAGGGGGGGACCAGTTTCATCTTCACTAACCACATCCATGGCTCACTCAGCCCTTGTCCCATTTTTGAAATGGCTCCACCAGACAGGTTGGAAATCTCAAACCTCCTGGCTCTCAGAGAGCTTAAAGTAGCTTCAAAAATAACTATCATCTATGACTACCACACTGAGAGGGAACAGCAGGGTATTTCAGGAAAGGTGAGTCCTGACTACAAATCCACAATCCCAGTAACCCCCCTCCACCCCCCATCTCCCCCACCCCAGGTACCCAGAGACTATGGAGTACTGCCTTGTTCTGTGCACTTGACTCTTGACTGCTTGACTGGCTTCTCACTTGGGCAGCCTGACCACCTGTCCTTGGCCCACTGTTGATAAAACAGAGACCAAAGCAACTTGTGGATGAAAGGGTTTATTTCCCTTACACTTCCTGATCATTGTCTGCTTCGGAGGGAAGCGAGGCAAGGGACTCAAAGCAGGAGGCTGGGGACAATGGCTAAAGTAAGAGGCAACAGAGGAACCACAAGTCCCTGTAAGCAAACACACCTAAAAAGATGTGTGCATATCTGGACACACGTGAGTGATAAAAAGCACTTCTACTTCCAATTAAATGCTACCTGTGATGGGTTGAGCCCCGGGGTGCCTCAGAATATAACCTCACAGATAGGACCATTAGAAAGGTAATAAAGTTAAAATAAGGTCAGTAGGGTGGGTCCTAACCCAATGTGACTGTGTCCTTATAAAAGGTAAATCAGGACACACACAGGCGGAGGGAAGACTGGAAGAAGATAGCCATTGCCAGCTAGGGAGAGAGAATTAACCAATTCCGATTTCAAACACCTTGACGTTAAGACCTCTAGGCCTGCAGAACTAGGAGGGGAAATGTGTGTGACAGTGAAGCCACACAGGCTGTGGGACTCTGTTATGGCAAACCTAGAGAAGGAATGTTAGGTAAGTGATGACACATACTAATATTAATATGAATGTTAATATTAATATTAAAAGCACCAAACACATGGAACTCTGGTTCACAGCTGTACGCTCTACTCCAGGACTCCCCTTCCTTCCCAGCAAGGATTCAACTGAAAAGTCATGCAGAATACCTCATTCGGAAAAGGGGAAGACCTTTCTCCATCAAATGTTCCCACTTCAGTCAAACACGGGTGCTCAGGTCAACCGTTTCCTTCTCTGGAACCCACAGAAACCAGTTTATGCTCAGCCAGCAACGCAACTGACCAGTCATTAACAATCTCAGCATGAAATTCAGACATGTTAAAAAAAATAGTTTTTAATTAGCAGTGGCCAGAAGTCTAAGTCTGATTCCTTTTGCCTATGGGAAGAAACTAGGGCCCGGTCTTTCTACACCCAAGTGTGAAAACCATATTCCTATTCATTGGGATAACATAGGACCATCCTACTAGCCTGATCTCCCATGTTTGTCTCCCCGAATTTACAGTGCCCCTACTTAGACGACAGTGAAGGGTGACATGGACAAGACCTCAGATAACAAAGGGGACAGAACAGGCCAGAGAGCCTGTCTACAAAAGGTTAGCTTAGCCTTTTAGTGTGGATACTGGGGCAGCTTCGGTCCTGGTTTGCTTTGTAGGGGGCATCTTTTACACTGTAGGAAGTTTGTCTGCAACCTTGCCACTGTCCAGTAGGTAGCCAGTCCGCACAGGTATGAGAATGGAGAACAGAGAACAGCTACAGAGACTGCTCAAAGTCCCTGGGAGTAACTTGGCTCCAGATAAAGCCACTGGTTGAAGGAACAGGACCTAGGGCAGATCATGGTGGTGGAGGCCTGGGAGCCATGGGGAAAGACTAGTATAGAATCCAAGGAGTGTGCTGGAGCTTTAGCATCTCCCCAATGGAAGCTGAAGAGGCTCGTGCCAGGCTGAGAAAAGCAAGAGCTCCAGGTCTGATAAACAGGAAGGAGCTGACGTCTTCAGACTGATGATGCCTCAGTTTCACAACACGGGCAGCACGAAGTCAGCACCTGAAGGAAAAGAGACAGCAGTTCTTCCCAGCATGCCCCAGAGTCTTCTCTGGCCAAGAAGAGGCCCCAGGAAGAAGAGCTGAGAACGACCAGGGAAGGGCCAGCCAGAAGCCTTCGTTCCTGTCTATTTCTTGGAGACAGTTCTTTTCCAAATGACATTTCAAGTTATTATTTTAAAATCGCACTGACGCTGCCCGGCTATGGTATAACCGCAAAACACAGAGAGCTATTCCTGGCCATTATGGAAGTTGAAGCAATAGGATCATAAATTAAAACTCTGCCTGGAATGCAGAGGGAGCACCACACTAGCCTAGGGAACTGACTGAGATTCATTTCAAATATGCAAAGTGGAGGAGGGGGAGAAGGAATGAGAAGGAGGTAAGAAGCTTGCCCAGAATGTACTTGGCCCAGGGTTCAACCCTCAGGGACTCACATTTTAAGATGCCGATGTTCCCATAATTCGGTATTATCGATTAAGTATGCAGCTTTGGATGACCTGCAGGAACTTCTGATGTACTACCAAACCACCTGCTCAGGACTGTTCATTATTCAAGGACAATTAGGTTGTTTATAAGCTAGGACTTATAACCGTCACTAATCAAATCATTTGCTAAATGTGGATTCTGATGGATGGAACTGAGGTCTTCATGCTTACAAGGTGGACACTAAGGTATTTCATGAAGTGAGCCCAGCCCAGTGTTATTCTCTCTCTCTCTCTCTCTCACACTCACACACACTCACACCTCTCTCACTCTCACACACACACCACCTTTACACACCTTACACATACCTTTACACTCACACACACACACCTTTACATACACACTTCATACACATACATACATTTACACATACACACCTTATTGTTACACACACACACACCTTATACATATAGGTTTTATGACACTAAATCAGTATATTCCAGTGAATTACAAGATGTATATATGATTCATTTTTTTATAAATAGTGTGTGTGTGTGTGTGTGTGTGTGTGTGTGTGTGTGTGTGTGTGTGTGTGTGTGTGTGTGTATAATAATGAAGATGCCCTGAGGACCAGAAGAGATTGATCCTCTGGAACGGAGGTGCAGCCAGTGAGAAGCCATCTGATGTGCTGATGTGGGTGCTGGGAACTGAACCCAGGTCCTCTACAAGAGCAAGTGCTTTTAAACACTAAGTCTATCTCCTGAGCCATGGGAAAGTATATTTAAAAGGTAATTAAAGTTTAGCTAGCATATCCAAAAGGAATACGAATGGTTAAGAGTGACTTTAGTCAAAACAAGATCTTAAGTACATAAAATTTGAAATTCTTAGTATTCCAAAGATAGTTCAGGTTTGGTTTTTATTTTCTTTTAACTTTAAAAGGATCTGCCAACTAGTGAAATCTTCAAGGATTTTTTCCCTAAAAAGCCTCCACGATTTAATGTATAATATGTAGTCTCTAAAAATTATTAAAAACATAAGCTATCATGAAATGTTTACCATAAAATACTGTTTATGTTTCTATATATCTAATTACAAACACAGCCAAAGGGCTGGAAAGAAAGGCAATGAGGTGGTGATCAATCCCCTCTCTGCTTGGGTTTATAGGATTTACGGGACTTATAGGCTTGTCTTTTATCTTTACATTTTATCTGCTGTGATTAATGAAGGGTATTTAAAAATGGTGACATGACTGTACTGTCACTTACTGAAGGATGAGTAACCACAGGGGGAGAGAGAACCCAGATGCTTGATGTGGAATAGAAGCCCAACTTTCTCTGCCTTGCTCAGAAGCAGCTACAGTAGAAGAGAAACTGGGACACTTGGTGGGGGAGGAAGGAAACGAAGCAAAACACGGATGACTTGGTGCAGGCAAAACTCTTTATGTAACGCAGACAGAGCTTTGTGACCCTGGGTCTTGAATTTCTCCACGAAGGTCTTCAAACAGACTCTCCTGCCTTGGTTTAGTTTATTGTCCCAGTACCTAAGTATAAAAGAGGATGCATGTGGGGTTAGGGTCCTTCATAGGTTCCCGTGATCATGTTCTTCTGCACTTATCAAAGCTTCAAACGAGGGTTATGGTTTTACTGAGAGGAGGACTGGGCCCCTGGATTCTCCAAATGCCATTCAGTACACAAGGCTGTACGCAGCTCTGCCCGAGGCATATATACGGCCTCCCAGTCTGTATCTCTGAGACCTCTGGCAGCTTATAGCTATGCCCGTTTGTGAAATGACTGTGTTCCTGATGTTGAGCTTTCAGGGCTCTTACCTAGAACTCCAAACGCACGTCAAACACTGTGATGTCACCCAACACTGGCCAGTCTCCCAGCTTGTTAGTACTTGGAAGTCTAAGGAGCTAAGAAGACTTCAAAGGAGCTCAGGCTCTGCTACTCCAACACATGCAACACACTACCACCACCACACACACCCCTCAGGGCTGTCAGTCACACTCTGTTGTCCTTCTCACACGTCCCACTCATCAGCTGAAAGGTGCCTGTGTGCCCCCTCCTCTCCTTTCTGCACCTGAAGCCACTACATGTGTTGAAGCCCTTGTCCACTGTAGGCTCTTGCTACAGCCTCCTAACTACCCTGGGGCCACTCTCACCTGCAACACTGAAAGACAGCGAACCACTCCCATTTCTGGCAACAGGGAGGTCCACTTCCTTCAACCTCCACCATAAAAATGCAAATTCCTCACAACAGCCCACACAGCCCTGAAGAACTGTGGCTCCTGCCGGTTCCCTAAACCTCAATTAGACCACTCTCCCACTGACCTTGCCAAACCTCTCAAGTTCATTTGGATCTGCCTCTTTCTGACTGTGTCTCCTGAAAGTCCCTCATTCTTAAAGGAAGCTCATTGATTATGCTGACAGGAACACAAATAGGAAACGTGTAAAAAGTGTTTAGCTCCCAAAATTCCTTTTAGTTAGTAATCCCATTTCCAAGAAAGAAACACAAAAACAGAATCCAGTTTAAAACCTTTTGGTTTTGCATAAAGATATTCACATCTTTTCCCACTTTCTTAAAAAAAGAACAAAAAACTAGAAGCTCTCAGCAGACAGGACAAAACAAGACGCTTGAACACTCAGAAACCCGAATGTCATTACGTATCACATGGTGGAATAAGTTACAATGTTATGAGGGCAATCAGAAAAACCCACACTCCCTCCCAAAAGATAAACAGAGAGACGTTGCCTGGTATGCAATGATGCAGTAGTTGACAGTCGTTTCCTCCTTGTGTTTAGACATAGAAACTTCTGTCATTTTTCCAAGGAGAGGGGAAAGCCCCTTTTTATCTTTAACAAGAACAAGTAATGCTATAAATAATTGTTAACTTTCCAAGGCACTACTGAGGGGCTATACTGAAAAGCGCAATGTTAAAAGTGTCTCCATAATAACATGCAATTAATTGAGGGTGAACACTGGTTGCATAAAGAAGTGGTCGAATCCACTTGTTTTCTTTTTATAAAGAACTTCACAGCCATGAAAAAAATCAACAACACCCTGGGAGGGAAAGGGACAAAAGGCTACAAGCCAGTACTTTATAAAAAGGAAACAAGAAAGCACTAAGAGTCCTGGACACTTCAACTAATTAAAGACAGAAAATGATGGCTTCTCCTTTCCAGGCTGGCAAAGTAAAAGGACCGACAAAACAGGGTGATGCCAAGCACAGGAGAGAGGCTGTTCTCAGCACCAGCTGCAACCAGCAGGGACTAGTGGGCAACTTCCCAGTGTCTGCTCTGAAAAGTGGCAACCAGCTCATGTCTGAGTGAACACTCTCCAGATGGTGGTGCTGTGTGGGAGCCCGGCTGCTTTGGGAGCATGTCCCCAGGCTAGGCTCTGAAGGTCGTCTCTCTTTTCACTCCATCCTACTTTTCCTGCTTCCTGGTTTGTGCTAAAAATGCTCTCATCACCTTGAACTTCACCACGCTTTACCAAAAATGGACCAAAATGGCTGAGACCCTTGAGTCCATAGTGCCCACTGGTTAAGCTTGCTCTTTGAGTGGGGGTGGAGGTGGGGTGATCCATGTGTACACATGCTCCCTCGGCCACTGTTCCTCAGACACCAACCGTATAGCTGCTTACTGGCTAAGAAGGCTGGGCTGCTCAGTGAGTCCCAGGGGTCCTCCTGTCTCCATCTTACCAGAACCAGAACTACAGAGCCCATTAACACTCCCAGCCTCCTTTTCATGTGGGGGAGGGAGGGGGCGACTACAGTTATTGCCAGCACTTTACCAACTGAACTATATGTCTAGCCTGACTCTGGGAATGTTCAAGATGGATCGAAGATTCATACTAGTAATTTTTTTTTTTTTTTTACAGAAACCACAGCTACACCAACAAACACCACGGGGGTTTTCAAGATGGGGGCAGATGTGGGAAGATGTCCTTAGCTACATTAATGGGGTTTTGGAAAACACCCAAGCCATTTCACGTGCTAGAAAGCAATACACGGACAGGGTCGGGTGTGTGTGTGTGTGTGTGTAGAAATTTTATTAGGATGCTCAGAAAATCCAGAGAGATCAGGAGATCAACTCAGGAGCCCTGTGGCATAAGAAAGAGTCCATGGTCTAAGAGAAAGAAGCCAAGGTTTCTAACCTCAAACCACAGGCCTCTGCAGCTTCCTCCACAGGGAGAACATGGATGCGGTTGACATGTAGTCGGCCAGCTGGGCAGCAGCAGCTCAGCTGCTAATCTGGCAGGGAGGAGAGGTTTGGGAATCCGGCTGTCCTGTTCTTTGTCATCCGCATCAACCTCTGCTCCCCACCCCCACCCCCACCCCAGGAACACGTCCAGCCCTTCCCCATGCTTGCACTTTGAAGGCTCACGAGATCAAAGCCAATCCGACACAGCACGAAGCTAATTCTTCCTGAGGATGAGTGTATAATATTACAGAGCATGAATGTTCCATAAGCCGGCCATTTTCAACTTAGAGCCATCCATCGCGTCAGGATTTTGCTACTAAAATGGCAAAGCAGGTCTATTTATATACATAGAACTGTGTGCGCGTTTTCTAAAAGGCACCTGGATGAAAGCTGCAGAGAAATCAGTACGTTTTATTGTAATAAACACTGTGGTCTGCCTTGCAACAGAGCCAGGCGTCTTACCACATTGTGAGGGTTAACCTTGGTCACTGAGGGGCACCTGGGAGCTTACACAAGCAGAGCCGGAATTCCATATGTGAATACATTTTTAGTTATCGATCAGAGTGGGGGAAGGGGAGTGCTGCCAATGTGGGGGTAATGAGGGCTGGGCCCCAGACGGAACAAAAGGGAAAGAAAGGGTATGCCAAGGCTCTAGGGCCCTCTGCCATGAGGTGAACAGCCCCCTTCTTCTTCCTTAAGGTTCTGAGTTGCTTCAGGCCCCAGGTAGTAGAGACAGCTACCCATGGACTGAAGCATCTGAAATCATGAACCACGTCTTTCTTCCATTCCAACTGTTTGTCAGGACCAGATGGGGCTTCCCACTAAGGCTGACAACCGGAGTGTGAAACACGGTTACACGGTGGAAGTTGAGAACCAACTCTCACGAGCTGTCCTCTGACCTACACACACACACACACACACACACACACACACACCCTTAAATACATATATGATAATAATGAAAATGGCCACTAGGCCTTCTGGTTGCTCTGACACGATTGGCATCGTGGCAATATGGACTCCATCCTGTTAACAAGTGTTAGTCGCTACGGTTTCTAGTCAGATGGGTTTCAAGCAATGGCTCGTTCTATTCTGCACTTCCTAGGGAGAGGAACTATTTTTTTTTTAAATAGGTTTGCCGGTTGCCTGCATTTATTCCCTGTGGTTTACACATTTTGTTTCATTTTGAATCAGTCTTGTTCCTCAGCCAACCTGCCGTCTTCCAGCCTAGGATTATAAGTGCATCCCACCACACCCATGTTTACTGATACATTCCTTATTTACCTTTCCTTTGAATGTGCTGTTTTTAACCATTCTAACTTACTGGTTTGCTAGAGACCTCTGTCCATAACTACTCTTTCTCCACTAAAATCATGTATCTTTTACTATACAAGGGTTTTCCCTTAAAATGTGCCCCAATGTCTTATTTATTATTATTAATCGTTTTATTTGTTTATACTTCATGTGATATCCCCCTTCCTGGTTTTCCCTCCCCAACCCCCCATCCTCTCCCCCTCCCCTTTGCATCTATGAGGGCACTCCTCCACCCACTCACCCACTCCCGCCTCACTGCTCTAGCGTCCCCCTACGCTGATGTCCCACTGTCTTTCCCACATTAGGTTTTGCCCAAGTCCTCCTTCGAAGCAGAACTTTACAAATTTCTCACATTTGCTTCTTAAAAACTGCATTGTCTGTATGGGGTTAGGGTTTAGAAGGCTCTGGGGCTTATCTGCGATAACACAAACGGGAGTCATCCCTGGGTCCTTCCTGCCACCCCTGCTCCAGACGAAGATGGAGCCTGTTTTGTCTACCGGAGAGCAAGGCACTTTTCTCAACGCGCGCATCCCTCTTATCGCAGAGGAACTGCCCCTTACCCAGAGAGACAGCCCCGCGCGCGCGCTCTGTCTGGTTCCACGGAGTCCTTTGGACCCTGAATCGATACCATGCGGCTTTGAGCATGGAAACATTTCTCAGCATCCTGTGATCGTCTCTGGGCCAAATCTGTGCTCGCTTGACTTTCTTCCCTCACATTCATCTGGGCTCTTCCCCCAGAATTATGCATTTATCCTTTGATAGAGACATCAGGATTGGCTTTTATTCGATTTAAAAAAAGAACAACTCTGCGATTCTAAAAAGGATCACAATAAATTTACTTGTTAATTTGTGTTAAATACATTTGTGGCTTTATAGTTTCACTCTTTTGGGATTTAGTTCATATTTTCACTAAGGATGATGTCGGAATAGTGTGCTTGTTGTTTTGTTGTTACTGTTGTGGTTGTAGTTGTTGTTTTTGTCAACTTGACACAAGCTACAGTCACCTGAGAAGAGGGAACCTCGATTTAGAGAAGGTCTTATCACACGCACTGCCTCTAGGCAAGTGTGCGGGGTATTTTCTCGGTTAATGATGGGCGTAGGAGGGCCCAGGTCAGTGGGGTGGTGCCACCCCTGGGCAGGTGGTGTTCCTGGACAGTATATGAAAGCAGGTTGAGCTAGCCTGTGAGCATTGTTCCTGCCTGGCTTCTATTTTAGTTCTTGCCTCCAGCTCCTTCCTTGAGTTCCTGTCCTGACTGCCTTTCAAAATAGAGTGTGTGTAAACTGACACAGACTCTTTGCTTCCCGGGTGGCCTTGTCGTGTTGTATACCACACGGACAGAAAGGAAGTGAGGACAGAAACTACACCAGGAGTGTGGGATGTGAATGCTGTGGCCATCGTGGGAAGGCCTGGGAAGGAGTTCAGAAGTGTAGGCTAAAACAGTCACTGAGCGATCGGAGCTTAATGGCTGCTGTGTAGGCTTGGAAGATAAGAAGGTTGACAGCAGTGCGGAAGATGGTGGCCCGGCTTGTGACGCTTCAGGGGAACTTTTGAGAATCCCTTCAAGACTATCGGGGCCATTCCATATTTCAAATTAAGAATCTGTGGTTCTGGTCAGCTGGGGTGATGAATCAACTGTGCTTAAGAGGCCAGAGCCACTAATGGGAATTCTTAGCTTTGTTGACACCAACAAACCCGGTCACTGGGGCTGGAAAATTAGTGGTAAGAAGAGGCCAGCAGCATTGAGATAAAAATCTTCTGAGAAGTGGTCGCTCTGGGTCAGTGATCAGAAGCTGTGGTGTAGCCAGGGTGTGCCTTGTGTCCCCGGCTGAACTTGGTAATGGGCATGAGCTTCTCAGGTGGTCCTGGTTTGAAGACATGGGAAGCGTCTGATGATTGGCACCCTGAGAGATCAGGAGAGTTGTGGATGCAGCCTCAGATGCAGTTGAAGGAGTCATGCACACAAGATGGGGCTTGGAATCATTCGGCATGGTCAGAGTACCTGAGGATAGCCTAAGGAAGGCGACTGGTGAAGGGCGGTCAAGTAGCAACAGAGGTACCAGAATTTTGGAGATGCCGGGACAGCAACAGTTATAGGGTAGAGCTAGCCTGAACCTAGGAGACAAGCTATTGTCCTGTGAAGAGCAGGGCTCAAGAGGAGCCCCACGATTGTGAATGAGTCTCAGACGGAGGACGATGACTGTATGATTCTACGTATAGGGCTGGATGTTGGTTTTGCTTTGTTGAAATTTCCAGTGTGCTCTGGTTCTAACGTGTGTAACTCATTTTATTTTGCAGGAACCTACAGCTGAGGGACTTTGGCTTTTTAGAGACTTTGTATTTTTACTTTAAAAAATCCTTTGTATATTTGAAGGAGACTGTACTTTTAAAAAGACTGTGGGACTTTAAAAGTCATACTAGGCTTTATATTGTGATATTAGCAATCAGATGGGGGGCAAAAAAGAAACTTTAGGAGTTTAGCAGTGTCAAACTTTTGTGTATCAAGTTCAACTGTGCTCAATGGTTTTTGGGTTTGTTTTGTTTTGTTTGGGTCAACTTCACACAAGCTAGGGTGTTCTGGGAAGAGGAACTCTTCATTGAGAAAATGCCTCCTTAAGACTTGCCTGGAGGCAAAGTATATTTTCTTGATGTGGGATGCCTCAGATCACTGGGCTGCTGCCACGCCTGGCCAGGTAGTCCTGAATGGTAGCTAAGAAAGTAGGCTCAGCAAGCTAGTTACACTGTTTCTCTATGGCTGCTACTGCAGTTCCCGCCTCCAGGTCTCTGCCTGGAATTCCTGTCCTGACTTCCCTCAGCCATGAAGGGAGACCAGAGCTGTAAGACGAAACAAATCCTTTCTTCCCAGAGTTGTTTCTGGTCGTGAGTAGAAACCCCAACTAAGACAAATGGTTGCCTTGCGTTTCCATGCATTCGTCTTTGAAAGAGCGGTGGTTTCCTAAATAAAATGTTTATTGTTTGTGTTTTAAATCTAGCCCAACAATTGTTACTGTTTTTAGAAACTGTTTTCCCTTAGAGGCTCTTAGAATTCCAGGCACACAAACCCTTCATCGAGCCTTCAGTGCAATATTAAATAATTGTAAAAGGGAACTCCTTGCTGATTCCAAATTTTAATTGAAACATTTTGAGAGTCTTGACTTTTAAATTTCTGCTGTTCTCTCTCTCTCTCTCTCTCTCTCTCTCTCTCTCTCTCTCTCTCTCTCACACACACACACACACACACACACACACACACGTTTGAGCATACCTTTTGTTATTCTTCTTCCTCCTGGTTTGCCTTTTCAGACTTGTTATATTATTAATAGCCACTATCTTTATCAGCCAGCTTCTCAGCCTCTGCTGCCCTGGTAAACACCCATCTCCTGATGGCATCTAGAAAAGTCTCCAGTCCTTTAGCACCCCAGTTTCACCGAGTATGACGTATTAGCCTTTTAATAGAACCCACAAATCTATTTGTTAATAAGTTATTGTAAACTCCTTGCACAGATAATATTAGTCTACACTGCTCCATGGGGTTACAGTGATGGTTTAGCGCTTAACTGCTCTGGCAGAGGTCCTGGGTTTGACTCCCCAGTGTGGTGGCTCGTAAAAAAAAAAAAAAAAAAAAAAGTTCAAAGTGTATCCGTATTTTATTGTCTGACAATTCCATAAACCTATTAACACATTTTAATAAAATCTGCCACCCGACCCCACCCTAGAGCCCCCATCACTCTTCCCTCCCAGTTACTGTGCTGTTTTTACTTTTGTAAAGCCTACCAAATCTATTTAGTGCTGCTTATGTGTGCACTGGTAGAAGACCCTCTGTTGGAGAATGGGCAACCTCTCAGGGACTGCATCCTTGCAGAAAACTGGCCCTGCACCTACCCAGCAGCCATCAACAGGTCAACAGCTCCTCAGTCCTAGCTGAGGACTTCATGAGCCCCTCCCCCACCCACGATGGGAGAACCCAGATCTTAGGTTAAAATTATGCTGATTCTCTAAGTGTACAGGGAGCCTTTCCCTGTGTCACTATGCCTTTGAGTAGTACAAGTAACACTGAAACTGTGTTCTTTAAAGGTTGGCTAGGATAGCTAAAAGCAAAACTAAAGGAAAACCCATGCAGCCTGCCTGCCCTTTTCCGCTCTCAGCCGCCCTTCTTGTCTCTGCTATAGAAACTGGTCTATCCAGCTTTACACTGGTTCTTGGGTAGGTTTTGGCCATTGGTGTTTTACTAGTGAATCAGCCCTATGTTTTCCAGTGTGTTGGCTAGGGCTGTGCCCAGCACTTTCCTGTAAATACTGCTACCCACCCGCCATGCATCCAACCCGTCTCTCTTCCCCGTTACTATTGCCCAACTCTCTTTATTTGTTTGTTTTCTGAGAAAGAATCTTGCTGTAGAACTCAGACTGACCCGAAACTCGGGGTCGCCCCCACCCCCACCCCTTTCTTACTCTGTTTTAAAGGACTTTGTGGAAAATTAAAAAACAAAACAAAACAAAACAAAACAAAACAAAACAACAACAACAACAACAAAACCCCACCAGTGCTTGCTCATTCATATCCCATGCAGGGTCTTACCTGCTCAACAAGGACTTGTACTTCCCTCTCTGCAGAATTCATCAAGGCAGAGAGGCTTGTGTGTGTGTACACACGGGGGCTGGGGCACACGGTTTAGACTGTTATTTCTAGTGCAAAAGGAACGTGCTAAGGCCCTAGGGTTCTCAGAATCAGTGTTCTAAACCATGGATGGCTTCTCCTAAACCACCGACGGCTGGTTGCGGCGCTCTGCCATCCTCCCACAATGCTGTTCTTGGGGCTCAGTGCCTCAGTCACCATCCTGGGCCCCTACTCTGTATGGACTCCTGTCTTCCGTTTGTCCTTCCGACTGACCAGCTGCTGAATTTCCTTAGCAATCCGAACTTTGCTTTGCTTCTAGTTTAACGGTCACCTTCGTCTGTTAATTTCTCTTTCCTTTGCTTTGCCTATTTTCTATTGGATGTCTTTCAAACTCTTACGGTGCAAACGTCACTCCTTCAAGTGACTTTTGTACCCCCAACCTTCGATACTAAAAGAACTTTCCCTAGTCTAGACGAACTATTATATAACATTTAAAATTTCCTACAAAGAGCAAGAAGAGGGAAACAAGAATTTTAAGAGTCTCTAGCTCAGGCTGCCCGGGAAAATCCCAAGGTGCCAAAGAACCTTGACTTTTTGATTCTCTTGCCTGCCCCACCTTGTAGGGAGCCGTATTGATTTGGGTCTGGCCGCTTTGTGACTATATGGCCACAGTTAAGATTACTGCCATAAAGTCTTGAGATTGTTGGACAAAAGCCTCTCCCATGAATTTACGGCACAGGAAGAAAATACCAAGCATCACCTGAGTAAACACCTGGTGTCTCCACTGCATGACCCCTGCTGAGCCTGGCTGATGCATGTGGAACCACCACACCTGGGCCACACCTGGGCCAAACCTGGGCTGTGGTCAATTTACTTCTGCCTTTTACCTCCTCAGCCTTTATCCTTGAGATTTAGGCTGGTCTTCACGTTAATATGCTAATGAGGGATTCATGCTCCGCCAATCCCTGAAGGACAATTAGCATAGCCTCAGCCTGCTGTGTATATAAGGCGAGCGCTTTTGCCGCTTAAGGTCCCCGTATCAGCAAAGATGTGGTCCTGCAATAAAGGCTGTTAAGAAGAATCCGACTGTGTTGCGTCTTCCTTGCCGGCCGAGGTGGGCGCGACACCACCTGAAGCCGTTGGTCTACACATCACACATGGTTTAAGTCAGATGAAAGTTTTGAGAGCCGTGCAATTAAGTCGGGGTATGAACACATAGCTGGCCTTCTCTGAGTAGAGCATTATTAGCAAGCCAGCAGGAGATGATGGCTCCATCTGGTCTTAGGCTTAGTTAGGGTTACTATTTCGGTGCTGAAACACCATGACCAAAAGCAGGTTAGCGAGGAAAGGGTTTATTTGGCTTATACTTCCACATCTGTTCATCATCAAAGGAAATCAGGACAGAAATTCATAAGATTGGGCTACAGGCAAGCCTGTAGGGCACTTTCTTAATTAGTGATTGATGGGGTGGGGAGCAGACCATTGTGAGTGTTTCCATCCCTGGGTTGGTGGTTCTGGGTTCTATAAGAAAGCAGGCTGAGCAAGCCGTGGGGAGCAAGCCAGTAAGCAGCACCCCTTCGTGGCCTCTGCATCAGCTCCTGCCTTCAGGTTCCTGCCCTCACTGCTTTTGATGATGAACTGCTATGTGGAACTGTGAGTGAGAAGGATCAGTCCTTCTGAAGCCACTGCAGTCCCAGGTTCAGCCAACACACACACTATGAGAAGAAAGCCCATCTCGGCTTTCTGAGGCAAGTCTCAGAAGTGGATGCTGAAGGGAACAAGGCCTATGCATCCCAGAATGGTGCGGGAGGCCCTGACCTACTTAGAAGGCCATCTAAGACCAGAAGCCACATGACTGCTAGTCCCTTAATCCTCACTCCGGGGAATTTTGAGGTGTTAAAGGTCCCAACCTGGCTGGAGGCATTTGAAAATGGCACTCAATCGCCTACGCTCTATTAACTCAGAATTAGTTTATGATCTGGAAAGAGCTTGGACTCATGCATCCATTTTTAGACCCTATGACAAGAGATTGAGAAGAAAGCTCAGCCTCTTCAAGGGAAGACACTTTAGAGGCTCTGACTCATGACAACACTTGACACACTAATGATTTATCTAGAAGTTGAAGCAAGTACTGTTGTCTGCGATGCTGGCGGCTATTAGGAAAGCAAGAAGGAAAACCGAGTGTCCTCTACACTTCTTTCGTCTACTCCTGAACCCTCTCCTCCAGCAAGTGTCAATAAGATGCTACTTTGCTAACAGCAAGTCTTCTGGTGGCTACCACCTAGTGTTCCTTGGGGTCTCCAGAACCTGTGAGGAAACAATCTCTTCTTTGGGGGGCCGAATGTACTTTGCTGGGAGAGAGTCACAGCTCTACCTTAAGTGAACAGCAACTAATGAACTGCACCCTGTAGACCCCGATGGCCAGCCAACGCTTGGTTACTAGGGCACACATGAGAGGGGTACACATACCAGAATACAGAGGCAAGTTTCAGGGTGACAAAGTCCCCAGAGAACACCATTGCAGAGAAGGGCAATAGTGCTGCTGCCCTCAAGTCCAGACGTGTGGAGAAGGTAGAGCGGGGCTCGGGGATTCTTGGGCATCAAGCCTCTTAGACTCCACTGGCTGGCTCTTCCTAAGGTGGACACCCCAGGTGCCTTAATACACACAGTGATTCTAAACCTGTGGGTCATGATCCACTTAGAGGCATTAACAACCCTTTCACAGGGGTCGCCTGAGACCATTAGAAAACACAGATATTTACATAGCAAATATATAGCCAAGTTACAGTTCTGACGTAGCAACAAAAATAATTTCATGGTGTGAGGGCCACCACAACATGAGAAACTGCAATTAAAAGGTCGCAGCATTAGGAAGGTCGAGAACCTCTGCCTTCACACATTTCTACTGCACAGGAACAGCCACAGATTATAGACAAACCCTACCCCATGCACATACACAAAGACTGGACTCCATTTATAGTGAGCAAAACAACTCTGACACTGCAGACCAACGCTCTGCTGGGACTCTAGGCAAGCACCCGTCCCCATTTTTCCGCAAAACCTGTGAATAAGGCATCTGCCTAGGTGCTGGTTCTTTCTCCTACCTGTATATTACTTTTCACCTGTGAGAGATTGTCGGAACGATCTGTTTTTCAAAGTTCACTGGCCACCAGCTCTGTGTTCGGGTACAGAAATCACCTCTTTGCACTTGCTACACCTTGCAGATTTCTCATCTTATGTTGAAGCACTTTCCCATCAGGTTCTAGGCTGACGATTGCCATTCTTAGCGAACAAGTACTCATTAAAGCTTAAGAAAAGGAGAAAGTGGGAGAGGGCGGAACTAAGGTGTGTTTTTAGTGTACAGGATAACTGGGGAGCAGCTGTGTTAAAAAGCTTGTGTACAGGATGGGTAGGAGGATGAACTGCTTGGGGACAATGCCATCTCTCCATCACAATACTACTGGCACCTCTCCTGTGCCCGTTAGAGGTAGGAATGTCATTGGTTCCAACTTACATGTTCGTGCTGTAGTATTTGCCACATGGCGTCAAGAACTAACGCACCATCATGCCCGTTTCGAATATCCACATAGTACTCAACGCCTCCCATTGTAGGAGGTGGTTGTGACTCTAAGGTCCTACTCTCCAATTGGTTCTTGATCTGTCAGTAAAGAAGGCCATGGGTCAGTTGCTGGGCAGAAGGGACAGGCAGAACTTCAGGGTCCTTGGAGGGAGGGAGACACAAGGAAGGAGAACGGGGTTTGCTGCCATGCTTTGGAGAGAGAAGAATGCAGCAGCCATGTGAGGTCTTGGGAGGAGCTGGGACCTGTGGCCGCTACTCCAGGCAGGTGGTCAGGGATGTTTGGCAGGGGCTAGATGGAACTAATCACTGAAGTTGACGGCAGGTGGATGAGATGGAGATAAGAAATTGGTAAGAGCACACTTTTCCAGGTGGGAGATAGTAGCGTCCAGCAATTGTGCCTAGAAGTTGAAATTGAACGACTGTGTGTCTGTGTCTTTTATCCCAGGATTCAAGGGAAGCCTGAAGGGAGCCGGTATCATGGCCACTTCCCAGCGCAAAGGAGTGCAGAATGTAAAACTGCATTCAGTATCCCATATCTCAACAGGACTCTGTCGGTTTTGTACACCCCTGACCCTTTACCTCTGTGTTCCTCTCTTTTGTGTGTAATATTTCTCCCACCTATCTTAAGCTATAAGATAGTATCTCTAGGCACTTCGGGCAGAGTGGCTGTCCTCCAAGGGTTTCTTTATGAGGCCAGGAATGAGCAGCCCAGTGCAAACAGCTCTGCAAACATAAGAGAACACTTGCTTCTGACTGAGAAACTTGACTTCATTTAGCCACGCTCCTATTGGATGCTTAGGACATCTAGTCCTCAGTGTGCAGAGCGCCCTCATGGGGAGAGGGTCCCAGACATGGAGAGGGCAGAAAGAAATGGGGAGGAAGCCTTCTCATAGATGCTTGTACCCGAAAGGGTATAAGAATGTATAAGGAGACATCCTCACATAGGGGGTGTGGAGCACCGGTTCTCAACCTTCCTAATGTTGCAATTCGTAATACAGTTCCTCATGTGGTGGTGGCCCCCAACCAGAAAATTATTTCATTGCTACTTCATAACTGTGATTTTGCTACCAACCATCAGAAAGATGTGTTTTCCAATGGTGGTGATCCACAGGTTGAGAACTGCTGGTTTAGAGGGACCAGTACAAGAGGACCCTAGGACATAGACATGGTGCAAAGGAAACAAGAATGACCATGGAGGCAAAGAGCGGGCAGTGATTCTTATCCAGAGCGAAGGGAGCAGAACAAGGAGGGAAAGAAATAGGCTAGAGCAGAATATATTTAGAGCAGTCTATCTGCATGCAATGGGAGGGCTAGAAGTTCCTTAGGGATGTGGGCGGGTCTCCGTCAGTTCTCTTAAAGCAAAATCTTCATCTAAGGACTAACGGATAGCCCTGAAGCTTCAAGATTCTGCTTCCCACGTGCTTTCTATTCTTATTCTGCAATGATTAATCATCTCATTTTTCCTCTCCCATTGGACACACTCCCGTCTCTCCGTCTCCACCCCCCCCCGCTCCCCACCTCCCTCTAGTTGAAATAACCCAAGCTCCCTAGGATTACAAAACAAAACTTTCAAATATTATCACCACAAACATTTCCTCTAAATATAGCCTCCATCCTGTTGAGAAAGGGCAAATATCCTTGCCAGGCGACCCCGTTTACCTTTCCCAATCTCTGCTACTTTTTCGGCCAACTGTGACGACCAGGACTCGTTGCCAGCGTTACCCAGCCTGACTGTTCTAGATCCAGACTCACAATTGTTCAAGTACTAGCTGGCTGGTGATCATAAAACCACATTAGTTCACTACATTAGAGACTGATGCTGTAAACAGACATATAACCTTGTCATAGCAAACAGGTATACGTGTCTATAGTGGGTTCTGTATTGCTGTGGTAGATCTTAGGAGTACCTTGTGATTGTTGGTGAAGTAGTGAGATGTTCTTTAAAACACATACACACACACACACACACACACACACACACACACACACACACGGGGTGGGGGGAGGGTTGGTCTTTGTTGATAAGTGTCTGTCAGTGTGGACAACCATGGAGGACAGAAGAAGAAGGTGTTAGATCTCATGAAGCCACAAATAACAAGAGGTTGTGAGCTGCTGAACCTGGATCCTAGTGCCCGACTCCCTCTCCCCTTCAAGATCAGCGCATGCTCTCAAATGCTAAGCCTTCTCTCCTGGCACCCAGTCAGAGCCTTGTCTGTTAAGCTGTTCCTAGTTCACTGGATATTTGCATCTGGTTTACATTCTACGCCATCACGGGTAGGATGCAGAGTTCCTCTTTTTCTTGCCTTTCATTCTTAGTCTCTTTTACCCCTCACTGCACTCTATTGAATTTCAGAGCTGGGAAGCTCGATT